>NC_039256.1:26074822-26440339 GCF_003368295.1 Carassius auratus | reverse complement strand
ATTCCGCCATAAAAGATCCACCGTCTGGGGGTGTAATCGCCATTCTCCCTGTTCCAGAGCCTGTCTGGATAGCAAGTCCGCTCCGAAATTCAATCGTCCGGGGACATGAATGGCCCGGATCGATAGAAACTTGTTCCGAGACCACAGAAGAACACGCCTCGCCAGCCTGCACAGGGGGCGGGAGTGCAATCCTCCTTGATGGTTCAGATAAGACACAACCGCTGTGTTGTCTGATCTGAGCAGCACATGACGGCCGATCAGCAGATCCGTGAAATACTGGAGAGCCAGAAAAACTGCCAGTAATTCCAGTCTGTTTATGTGCCAGCCCGCGCTGAGCCGCTGTCCATACTCCGTGGGCTGGTCGCCCTCGACACACAGCTCCCCAACCAGTCAAAGACGCGTCCGTCGTGACAGTCTCTCGGAAAGCATACATTCCCAGTCGAACTCCTGACAGGAGAAATTCGGTTGACATCCAAATTTTTAGCGACATCACGCACCGCCGTGTCACCGAAATCGTGCGATGCGGGAGACAACGGGGTGAAATATTCCGCCTTTTTGTCCACCACTGAAAGGGGCGCATTTGAAGCAATCCCAGACGAATCACGGGGGATGCTGCTGCCATTAGACCCAAGAGCCTGAGGCACAATCTCACGGGTCACCGTGCGACCCGCTTTGAAGTGCTGCACGCATGACGCAATCGACTGAGCGCGCGGGAGAGAAAGCTTCGCTGTCATCGCGCGAGAGTCCAGATCTATTCCCAGAAAAGTTATCCGTTGAGAGGGAGTTAAAACACTTTTCTTGAAATTTGTTCGTAAGCCCAGGCTGTTCAAATGATTCAGCACAAGATCTCGGTGAGAGTGTGCTTGAGTCCGCGATTGCGCTAGCACCAGCCAATCGTCCAAATAATTCAACACACGAACGCCCTGGAGCCGCAACGGGGCCAGAGCTGCGTCCATGCATTTTGAGAAAGTACGGGGCGCTAAAGCCAAGCCAAAGGGAAGAACGCGGTACTGATACGCTTTGCCCTCTAAAGCGAATCTGAGGAACTTCCTGTGTCTCTTGACGATCTGAATATGGAAATACGCATCCTTCAGATCGATCGTAACAAACCAATCGTTTGGTTGGATCTGAGACAGAATAGATTTCACCGTCAACATCTTGAATTTGCTCGGTCTGAGTGCAAGATTCAGACGGCGTAAATCCAGAATGGGCCGTAATCCGCCGTCTTTTTTCGGTACCACGAAATAACGGCTGTAAAAACCTGTCTCCATCTGAGAGGGGTGTATTTCTTCTATAGCCCCTTTGCTCAGCAGAGCTGACATTTCCTGTCGCAGCACCGCCATTTCCGTAGACTTCACCGTAGTGGAGAGAATTCCGCGGAAAGGAGGCGGGCCTTTCCGAAACTGAATGGTGTATCCGTGACAAACCGTGCGTAACACCCATTGAGAAATGCCGGGCAAGCGTTCCCACGCGGCCCGAAACAATATCAGCGGTTTCAAAGCTTCCGCTCCCTGCAACGCTGTCATACGCGTTAAAACGACCGGACACGAAAAGCCCGTGGTGTTCGTGCACCGGGGAAGCGTATGCGCCAGAATCGTTGCGTTCCGTTGAGTATAATCCTGAAACGTGTCCACGGCAGGAATTAGGCCAACAGATGGAACATCGGGCTCTGCCGCTAGCGAAAAAGCGGCGGCTGCGCGAGCCGTCATAAACGGGCCGTTTGTGTAGGGTCCTTGAGTCGGCCCTCGCACTCCGAAAGCAGGATTGCGCAGAGTGTCTGAGGGAGCGTCTGTCATTACAGCTCGATCCAATGTTGCTCGAGGCGCTGTTAGCGGCGAGACAATCAATGTTTGAGCATGGGGACTGCAATGAGAGTGTAGGATGCGCGAAAGCGGTCCGACAGCGCTCTCTAGCGGAGGGCACAGTCCCTGGCAAGCAGCAAAAAGATCAGGAGCTGCTATTCGGTACCCGAGAACGAGAGGCTTTAGCCGTCGAGGTCAGGTTCAAACGTTTACGTTGACGCTGGTGCGCCGGAGGAAAAACCCTAGGGCCCCAATCCTTACGAGGAGGCGCCATAGGTGTGGGTTCCTCTCGAGAGGCTGCTCGCTGGCGGTGAGAGGAGGTTGAGCGAGAACGCGTGGGCGCTTGCCGGCGTTCAACCTCCCTGGGTCTGCGGGGAATCAGCTGGCGGAAAGCGGCTGATTGCTGTTTCGCTGCCCTGAACTTCTCCACTACTGACGTGACAGCCTCACCGAACAATCCATCCCTGGAGACAGGGGCATCCATAAGGAAAGATTTATCCTTCTCCTTAATATCGGTGAGATTAAGCCAGAGGTGGCGCTCAACCGAAATCAAACCGGCCATAGTACGGCCCACTGCACGAGCGGTATGTTTGGTAGCACGTAGCGCCAAATCCGTCGCTCTGCGAAGTTCTTTCACCGCCTCCGGTGTGATGCCCTCACCTTCATCCAATTCCTTCAATAACTCCGCTTGGTAGGCCTGAAGGACCGCCATAGAGTGGAGTGAAGCAGCCGCTTGACCAGCCGCCATGTAGGATTTACCCACCAAACTAGACGTGACTCGACACGCCTTCGAAGGAAGAAGGGGGCGAGACTTCCATGCCGCGGCCGAATTAGGCGCAAGGTGTTCGGCGAGAGTCTCTTCCACCGGGGGCATCATAGTGTAGCCATGGTTCGCCATATCAGAAACGGTGGCGAAATCCGCGGCCGCAGCATTAGTGATCCGCGCCGAAAACGGCTGTTTCCAAGACCTCGAAACCTCCTGGTGGAGATCCGGGAAAAAAGGTAAAGGCCTCCGGGGCTGTGCAGGTGTCCGACTAGTTAGAAAACGGTCGTCCAGCTTAGAAGAAGGTTGGGCCTCGGCCGCGTCAACCTCCCAGTCTAGCCCCAATTTACCCACCGCACGAGAAACCACATCCAACAGCTCACTGTAGGAGGGGGAAACACGCCTCTCCTGTCCGCTAGGAGGAAGAGGGCTAGTGTCGGTCGCGAAGTCCTCAGACCCCGAGGCCGCGGTGGATAAAACATCGTCGTCATAACGTCCACAACCGAAGGAAATGGCGGCGCATGCCTCCGGTGTGGGAAGCAAATCCTCATTAGAGAAGACGACAGGCTCAGTATAAGCTTTATTCTGCAGCAGGGTAGGGGAGAGCGAGCGATGTGGAGAATATTCCAGCGCTGCGCTGTCCACGAAGTCCATGTCGCACGTGTCGCCCCAGGCCCTCGCCTCGTGCGGTGCCTCGGCAGTCGCAGAGGTGACCTGACGGGGGTTAGACTCGAGGGCGACATTAGAGAATACTTCCACCCTAGAGCGCAGTACTCTGAGCCGCAGGCCATCACAATGGGGACAGGAAGAAAGGCCGCTAAGCGCTGCCTGTGCGTGATGTAAACCAAGACATACTACGCACCTGTCATGAGAGTCCCCCGCCGTGATGTACCTGGTACATGGCTCCTTGCATTTGCGAAAACTCATCGCGTCCGCGAAGAGGAGTTAACACTGCTCGAAGAGATCGCTGGAGAACGCGAGATGATAGGGCACAGATGATTCGCTATTCCTGAAGGAATGAAATCTGAGCGAAATGGCGCGCTGCACCCAGGTATATCATGCGTGCGCATGCGTAGAGTGGTGCTATGCGCCATTTGGCCAATAGGATTGGCGGGATGGTATTGGGCTTCAGACATTCGTCACACCGGAGGTGTTCCCATATGTGGTGACGTCACCGCAGCATCGAAGTGACCTATGATAGGGAAGTCTAACGGCATGAATTATAAAAAAAATATATTTTAAATTTTAATTGTAAATCACAGAAACCATTTTAACATTTTGGCAGACTTATACAAATACTGTATTTTATTCATACTGAACTGAAAATAGTTAGGCTCTACTCGCTCGCAAAACATTATTTTAAAAGGGATTTCTGTATTCATAGAAACCACGAGATGGCAGTAGAGTCCTTAAAATTGCAGTAGGCTAACTTAAGTGTGCAGATTTAATTTCACTTATACACTAATAATGAATGAAACATTTTTTTTTTTTTTTTTTAAGATGAAGGAATATAATCATAGGAACTTATTTTAGTACTCACAATGCACATTCATTTTATATCCAAATGGTTTGGCTTCTGGAGCTTCTTCTGAACCATTTGGCTTAAAAACTCTAATAGTGTTTTACTGGTGTGAATGTTCTTTAGTTATTAAAATTGCATCTCTAAAAATGCATCTCTAAAAACTGTGGCAAAGGTTTAGGGACTGATTAAAAATAACAATGATTGATTTAAAAAAAGACTTTATTTCATTGCTACAGGTATACCAGTGAAGACAAACATTGGTCAAAAACAATAAATAGTCAAGTGAAAAGTATATGTCATTGAAAACATGACAAAAGTAATAGTAACTGGAGGAAACACAAGTGATAACCCTATGCTCATGCCACACCATATGTCACGTTAGGACTTTCTGGGAGGTCATTTCTCCATTGGAGCAGTCCCTAAGTAAAATAGAAAAACACACCAATGTAAGAGTTCAGCTCCATGATCTCCATATGGACTGGGTTGGAAGAGAAAAAGGTTCTTGTCTAAGAGCCAGTACAGGAGATTGCGGTGGGGTTAAATCTCTAGACATGTTTGGCAGAACAGGCTGAAGCACAGTAACAGGCCTATGGAGTGAAAGTGGTGTTAAAAGAGGTGACTGTGAATCAGAAGGAGCAGGTAGAGGACAAGGAATGAATAGATATGGAGGGGAGTTACTGGGATGGGAGAATAAACTGGTAAAAGTGGGAGATGATGGCGGGGAACTACATTGTGGTGATGATGATGATGATAATGAACTGGGGGGAGAAGTCAACTGATGCAAAAGTTTGGAGCCATCCAAAGATGATTCAGGGTGTAGGAGAAGATCCTGCTGGTAGTTCTGGCCTGATGGTGATAGAGGGAAGCCCGTCTGCACCACTGGTTCATTTCCTGCTTTGGTAGCACCCGTTAGGTTTTATGGTTGACCCCCAGTTTCAGAAGAACCTCCTTCTGCTCGGATGATTTAAACCTCCCGTTGAAATCTGGTTCATAGAAGTCACAGATGGGGCCCATAGAAACAGACTGCTTCTGAATGACCTTGGAAGTCACTGCAGAGAGACAGAAAAATATTACATAAATTAGGCAAATTATTATTAATAAATAATAGCTTTTAATAGTGAATCATAGTAAATTCAGATGGATGAAGTAAAAAGTAAAAGCAGTGAAAACAAACCATTTGTCTCCGTTTTTCTTGTGGTCTTTTTGATGTACTGAACTGCAAGGTCTAAAATCTCTGCTTTTTCCAGTTTGCGATTTTGTAAACGCTGTGGAAGGAGAAATAAGTTTTAAGGGTTTGTTAAGGAAGTAGTGCAGAAATAATGCGAAGTAACGCATCACAAATCGAGGGTAGAAACTCACCGTGTCTGCAGTGTTCTTGAAAAGCAGATCTCTTAACGCATCTAGGTTATGGTTGATTCGGTCTCTTCTCTTCTTCTCTATCACAGGCTTTAACTTCTTTAAACAAAAGTTACAAATTAAAACTGATAGTAAGTTTCCAATACTATCGTAACATAATAAAACATAATTTAGGCTAAATATAAATAATTTGAGAAATAATTTTTGGAAGAGAAAAGGTTGCTTTTAAAGAACTTACTCTTTTGACGCTTTCTGTCTTCGTCATGTTGAGAGTTGATCAGTTCGCTCTTCACGCTTAAATTCGTAGATGTGGGAAACTGCTGGTATAGAGCCAAAAGGGAATTTTAAGCCTCTGGGGTGGCATCTGATTGGTGGAGAGGTGACAGTGACGTCGGCACTGTGAACTTTCCACCCAGAGTTCCATTGCATTAACCAAACAATCAATAAACAGATGTGTTACCCTATGACATCTGAACAAGCAAAGCAGAAACAAATATATATAATATTTAAATATATAATATTTAAAACAGCCATCGAAAAGGGAAATAGTTTGAAACTTTTTTTAAGCATATTTAGAAACATTTGATGGCGCAATTGGATCTGGGAAGAAAAGTTTGCCATTTGATTGTATGCTGCAATCGGCCTATGCAAATATCAGCAAAAGGTTTTAAATAAACAGCAAAGGACCATGCTTGGTGTGAACTGCTAAAACATATATAGGCACAAATGGCATCTGTCCTGACATTTTGGTGATTAAAGGTAGCAGAACAATTTTGTCAACCTGAAATTGAAAAGTAAGTTGAGTCGCAAAACCAAAGTGATGCAAAAGTGCGATACATTGGGGAAAGCTAATTAAATGAAATTACAGATAAAGAACGCTGAAGCTCTGAATTAGACTACACAAATATCATATATAGGCTATTGTGGTAAATTATGAGTGGAGACAAATATCCTATTTCACAATGATAAAAAAATTGTAGGCATATCAATTCTGCTTAATTTTTAGGCCATGGAAACTATTTCTATACGAATATGTTTTTAAAAATAGACAAAATGCGATGTCGTTTTGGAGTCGCGCGCCAAGTGAGATTAGCTCGTGTCCGTGAGTGTAAAGTACACGCGCATCCTGCTTTATGGTGAAAAGGGGGATGTGAAGAGGTGTGATGCCCAGGCTTTTCGACCAAATCTGTTAAGTGTGCTGTAAGGTTGTGTTTTGATAGAAGTGTGAACGATTAGGCGGCAAACCATCATTGTCCCACGCTTACACTTGTAAATTGTTGGAATGATCAAGTGGATCCTCAGGAATTAAGCAAAGCAAAACTTTTTGAAACTGATTATTGGAAGAGAGTACAATGTTGTTGGTTTTAATAAGTTTGATACGTTTTATAAGTTTTTTTAAAGTATCCACTTCCATTTTCTTTGATAAAAAGCTGTTTCCAAATTAAATCAACTGTAGGCTATATATAGCCCTCATTCCTTAGGCAGGAAAATTATTTACGAACACACGAGAAGACCTCACACACATCAAAAGACCAGCAAAGACCACTTTCAATTCAAGCCACACTTCATTGACTCAACCAAGTCAAACACGTTTTCTTTTTAACGTTCTTCTTTGTTATACAGACGCTTTCTTTTGGGGAAAAGACTGTGATCCGACCCGATCCTGCACTAATGAAAAAAGCAGTGATAGTAAACCAGCTGAAAGAAGTCAAATACCTTTGGATACCTCGTTTTTATTTTGAGATTGAATTTACAAGATTGATGGACTTTGCAAGTCAATATTTAGCCTATGAACCTTATTCTGGATTAAATATTATCACATAGCATTATTAAATAGCTACACAACCAGCAGAAACAGTAATAGCCTACGGTGCAGTGTTATAACTGTCCAAATGGCTATGCACTTTATTGTCTATCGATAATCATAACGATTTGAAATCACAGCAGGTAATATGCCTAATCGCCTTTCAGTGGTTCTTTTCAATAGGCCTTATAATGCATGTGAATGGTTCAAACCTTCTTTGAAAATCTTTGGCAATACCTTAACTGAATAGCTATAGTTTAAACATCCCAGTGGGGGGCTAAATGGGTCATTACTGGCTCTTACTTCACAATGGACATTATTTACAGCAGCCAGCTATTTGTGAATATTAATGAGGGGCTAGCTCAAGAACGCCTGTGATAGGTTCATCTACTTTTATTTTCATAATGAGAAGACTGGGCGTGTACTGACCATACCATAAATGACCACAACTCCAAAACGAGACACATAATCTCACTTTAGAAGGATCTGGTTAATCGCCAAAATGAGTAAACAAGCTGCTGACATACCAGAACAAAAAGACTCGAGACGGGTAAAAAAACTAACTTTTTTCGTTTCACAATGTATTTTCAGACCTCTGAAATATAAATATAATTCACATAGCCTAAAAGCTTTATATTGGGCTATTATGTGTTATTTTGTGTCAATGTGATATGACGATTTGTTACCAATTATGTTAAAGCATTTAGGAATTATATTTTACCATTATATTTAAACTAAACTATTTTTAATGTTACAGGTCCCCAAACCTCTCATGGAGAAAAGAAGGAGAGATCGCATTAATCAAAGCCTAGAAACTCTGAGGATGCTTTTAATTGAGAATACACACGATGAGGTAAGTTAGGTTTCTAAATAAAAACTCTACCTTAATGTAGCCCGTAAAATATATATTTATCTGACCACATTTTTTCCTTCTTTTTAATAGAAACTCAAGAACCCTAAAGTCGAAAAGGCTGAAATCCTGGAAAGTGTTGTGCACTTCTTAAGAGCTGACCAAGGCCTGGGGACTGACCCTTTTAAAATCACCAGAGGAAAAAGAGCACGCACAGAGGAGTCTGATGAGGACCTGAGTTCACCTAGCAAATGTCAGAACTACCATGATGGAATGAGGACATGTCTGATACGAGTCAGCAATTTTATTGCTAGCAAGAGCCATGAGTTTGGACAGGGAGTGGAGAAAGCATGTGGAAACCTTCACAAATCACACTCAATGCAAGCCCAGCTACTGTCCACACCATCCTGCAGAGAAACTCAGGTGCATCTCAATGAGGACTCATCACTGCCAGCACAGCAGCATCACACTTGTGTCCAACTGAGCAATTCTTGCACACCATCTGGCTGTGCGAAGCTAGCACAAAGAACTGTTCTGTCTGCTCCCACCATGACTTCAAGTCCTAAGCAACCTGCTGTGCTCTGTGATGCTGTCTGGAGACCTTGGTAGAAGATCATGTCCAAAGTCCCTGCAAAGCTCTCTAAAGACTGAAAAGGCCAGGTCTTCAGTGATTAATGATTCAGCAGTGTTAGAGCAGCACTGGGTCAATAGACTGTGAAGTGTGTAAATATGTGGATTTTGTACAGTAGAATGCCAAAGATTTATTTTGTTATAAAAAAAGGCATTGAGAAATCTGTGCCTGTATAGTGTTAGTTTGGTGATCTGACAGCCAAACAATCAAGATACACATTTGTGTTGAGATGAACCTAAGTTTCACTTTGATTAATTTTCTTTCAAGATTTTTTTTTTACAAAATCCATTTTTGATGGAGAATCATGTACTTAACAGGGTGAACATTTCAATGGTTTTTTGTTTTTGTTTTTTGAACTTGAGTGCCAAGAAACTTTTCAGACCACAAGTTCATGTCATTTTTAATTTTTCTTTGTGGTAATTGCCATATATTTGTGTTCTTCTAAAACATTGAAAAATGTTCATTTCATTCAAGAGATTCAGTTTTTGTTGAAACAAAATAAGGCTTTTTATTTGCTGTTATTTTTCATGTCAGCAAAACGTGAAATGTTGTTCATAAAGTATTTTCTTATACTTTGAACAAAGAATTAAACCTCTCTAAGGATTTATCCTTTATCTTTGGCCTAATATTTGCATTTCCTTAAATTCATTTCCTGAGAGATGTTCAGCATTGAACGGCATTGTTCTTCAGACACGGTGTGAATGTTCACCGTTCCAACGTGATAACGGTAGATAACTCGATAACAGGCCTGACATTTGCAGATTTTCATTGGGCAATTGTTTGGTCATCTTTGTAATGTTGCACTTAATCTATGAAAGATATCATGCATTGAGGTGCAGATCGCTTAGGTGTGGTCTAAACGGGCGTTTGTCAGAGCAAATGTTGTTTGATTTATCAGAACATGATGTTGGATTATATTCTATTCCCTATAGGGTTAATTTTTCCTATATTTATATGCCTCAATATTCTCCAGGCCTATAGATGCTCGATCCAACACTATGACAAAAAGTCATAGACCAATAATATAACGGACAGTTTATAAAACTGTCACATATATTTAAGTAAATAAAGATTGGAAAGCTATTTAAAGTAACTTTTCTACATGCAACAAATCAAATGAAATATTTTATATATTATTATCGTTCTTGTCTGTATCTCAAGCTCACAATAAGTGGATTAATTAATAAAACCAAAGTTTTGATCTCAATTATACTGCCAACATATTATCCTATCAATATCCTATCAACATATCACCTGTGTGCCCAAATGTTTTGGAAAATTCGACTGAACTCGACAAACGATTTGTGATTTAAATCATGAGGTCGTTTTTCAATATCTTTTATATAAGGCTTTAAAATAGTAAAAGTTAAGCCAAGTCTATTAGCCTACTTTTACTTTGCTATCTACATGCCAAATCCTACAATCTAAAGTATTTAAAGTTGTCATAAAACCATGACTTGGAAAGTAGATTTAGGCTACCACTAGATATAATGGCTTAGTTGTACTTAAGGTTCTACTCTCCCCTAAATCAACCTTCATGTGCAGCTTTGTTTCGCTTTGTCGCTTTGTAAGCTCTTAGATAAACGATTTTGAGCTGAAATGAGATTAGACCTTTGAAAGATGCCATGCACCGGCAGATGCCTGAACCGGTTATTACAGACAGATAAGTCTCCCAAATGCCATTCAACACAAAAGGTGTAAATAGATTATCCAGACCGGATGTGTGCTTTTGAGAGAGCAACGAGCAAAGAGCAATGTACTCAGCCAAGTATATCAAACGTACAATTATAAAATGTAGATGTAATGTGAAGTACTCCTGTGAATTATACTTCGAGTATTGAATGTTGTGCTACAATTAGTTCTTAATTCGATTTAGCAAACTATTTTAATTCAATACAAATTCATTCAGACCTCAGAAGTTAGCAAGGTCTTGTTGTTTAACTGTAAAGTTGTTTAACCTTAAAACAATTTCTTAGACAATATTTATGTTTGTGTTCATTTTTTTATCACTTATAAATTCCATCACTTCTAAAGTATTTTTATTTTGCTATTTTAATTGAATTGAAGCAGCCTGCAGTTTTTAACAATATATATATATATATATATATATATATATATATATTAGATATGAAAAAGCGCTAACTTCACGTACGAACTGAACTGAGCTGGGTTATTAGCACAACATGACTGAAGCGCGTTATTTTATTTGAGGACGAGCGGCACGCGAATCAGCCTAGGCTACTCTGCGCGTTCGCCAGCGAGCGAGAGAAGAGTGATGAGATTTGCGCAAGCCATTCCTATCGCGAACCTGATGGTCAAATATGTGATCTATTTGAAATATTTAGAGAAACAGACACTTTAATGCTATAGAGAAAGTCTAACACCATATCTAAAGAAGGCAAATAAACTAAAAAGATGGATCAAAAGAGGAGAGAACAGTAGGCCTCCAAAACCAGCACTGACATTTATTAAAATATTTTTAAACTACTCTTGCCCACCTTTACTACGTTTTATTGTAGGCTAATTTATTGGGTAACATTTAGTCTGTAAGTTGTAGAATTTACAATAAATAATCGGTTGAAGGAGAATAGATTTTCCCTATAAATTTATTTGAGAACTGTGTTATATTGTAGCTATTGGTTCTAAATTACCAGGCGATTGTTTCTTCATAAATGCTATATTAATTTTAAAAAGTCATTATTGGCCTGGTTACTGATTAATAGGCTAGTATTATTACAACAAATGCTTTACAGTTAAGAACTACATGACCTTCAGATATTCCAAAAAATGTCATATGGCATAAATCCTGGTGAACTGTAAAGGAGTGAAAAATAAACAATATCACTATAAGAAAATGTTAAGTTGGATTGACTTCCCATGGCATGTCAAACTATAGCCATGAAGTGCCTAAATAATCTAAAATACATTGTAGCCTACACACACACATATCCCATGCAAACAAGTAAGCCTGTTAACTACGATGTTACTTTACTGTATCAACTTTGCAAGATGATAGCACAAAAGACCATCTCACAAAAAATAACAAATAAGCAAAAACAAATAGGCTAAATAAACCTTATAATAAACTTTACCCAGGACTTTACTAAAACAGTTCACACTTCAACCTTTTCGAGTAAAAGAGTTATGTGTGGTTTAGGTTTTGCGCCTTGTAATGAGACACGTCTCGCAGTGGACCTGTTGTCAGATGTTGCCAAATTACGCACGAACGTAAGGTGCTGCATTTCTCTCTGATTGTCACCTAACTCATGGGAACAACGTTTATAGCAAAGCCATCGTCCCAGTTTACTAGTACAACATGTGTTCCTTTTGGCCATTTGGCAAAGACCTGTAAAATTAAACCGACGCGTGTCCTGACCTGGTTATGAAAACAAAGTGCAGAAGACACGTTAGTTTAGGTGACGACCGAGACACGCGCGCGCGTTTTGTGGTATTAAACGTGAAATCACGGTCACACTCTACTTCAAACAAGAGTTCAAATGAAAAGCAGTGTCTGTTTGTTTTCAACAATCATTACATTTAATATTGTTATTATATATGTAGGCTACATGTCGGAGGCTTGTGGCATATCAAAGCCTGGAATTATAAATCTTCATTCTTTACTGTGCATAATACACCCTACTCAGTCCAAAAGGTCGAGCTCCTTCACAAAAGCGAATAATACCTCAAAATCTGTCTGTTTAATTAGCTTAGCATATTATTGCTTCGATAAATAGCTAATCCCTTTAGAAGCTTTACGCCACAGTTTACGATTTGGACTTAGCGAGGGTGTGTTTGCAACCTGATTTTAAAGCGTATACAGCTCCCTTACAAGTAGCGTCGTTCTTCTAATGCCTTTTATTCATGTGCGTTAATCCCCGGCGGGTGGGAAATGAAGGGGGACAGGTCTCCCTCCGCGGGATATTAATTGGAGCTAAGCATCCACAATGCGGACGTCTGTGCTTCATCGCTTCTCCATTGCGCGTCTGATGGCCTGTTGCGCAGGGGCGTATACACACCCTGTTGACCGAGCGCTTCAATGACATTACCCTGAGCAACATCTGGCCGCAAGCACCACTCGCCTGCCCCTTTAATTAGAAAAACGAGTCGCCTCACTGGGCTCTCAAGGCCTTGGTACATAGTGATGCACAGCATAGTGATGCACAGCAGTGTGAGGTATTACCTGACCAAGGGCTTGTGCTTTAGGGAATGTGTAAGTTTGTGTGTATACGTTTCACTTGTAATATCAATTAAAAAAATAAATAGTTGTACTATTATTATTAGCTTAAGATAAACATCATTTATTTGTGAAAACAAAAACTTGCGCACTATCTATGAAATGAACTAATGATTAACTTCACAGTGTCCTGTTTTTTTTCAGTGACTCTTTTCCTCAATGAGGTGATGATTAAGCCCATAGATTTATACACATTATTCAGGCATTTATTCCCATGAAAAAAAGCAAAGTAGAATAACTGTAATTTTACTTTTTTGTAGCTTTTATCTTCTCGACTTTATATAGTTAACGTATGGGAACTTTTAAACTGATTTTTGTTTATTGTTACTTTTACTCAATTTAGTTTACTTTATGACACATCCAAGAAACGTTATGTTTATTTACATCTAACCTAGGATTTGACCTTAAAGCATCAACATATTTCATGACGTTTCTTAAAAACTGCAATACATCATCATAAACCAAAAATGTATACAGAGAATGCTTGACATTTTGCCTTTAATTTAAGAGTTATTTTACTTGCACGGTTCTTGTAATTGATCTATATTTTTTAAACAGTATATGCAATTGTAAAAATTAAACTTGACATCAGTGCTGAAAACTTGACATCAATCTCTTTTTTTTTCCTCAAGAAAAACGCTATCACAAACTTTTTTTAATTTGCTATTAGAGCAAACAGGAATGCAAGTGATATTTTTGTAGTTTATGTTCACCTCAAGTTTTCCTAACTATGGGGACTTCTGATTCTGAGAATCTCGGAAATGTGAAAAGGTTCCACTTATGTTGAAATGAACACTTTTAACATATTAACTGCAAGAACAAAAAAAGAGGATGCTGAACATAAATAAAGAAACTTTATTGATAGCCTAAAAGCATCAAACTAAAAATCTACAGAATTCTGTTAATATACATGTGAACAAGCATGTGTTATTAGCAGACATATTCAGTCTCTGAGTTTTGCTGGATAAGTTTTGCTTCATAATCCATTTAGACTTTCCCAACGGCCTGACCCTGAGCGCGCTGGTACTCCTGCTGCAGGCTGGAGAGAACTTCCCGATGCTGCTCAGACTTTCTCTCCATCTCCTTCAGTAAAGTTTCATAGCGCTGACTGAGATGAAGAAGAGATCAGTTAGGGGTTTGCCTATGTGGACTACACACTCAATTACAACAGAATCAAATGCAATGCATACATTTCACCGTTGATGTATTCCAATCTCTTGCTCACTGTTGCTTTGGCTTCATCTAGATCTTGTTTGACCAAAACTGGTCCAATTAATTTGTAAACTGTATTTTGGCTATCCAACAATGCAAGCTCCTACAGAGGGATGACATGTGGTGAAACAAGATCAACATACATAAATGAAAGTGTATATATTTTAGCATGACAAAAAAGAACATGCAAATGTGGAAGATACCCTGTAATTATGTTCTTACCTCCTTAACAATATTATTTTCAGTTAACTGTGCCTCCAGCTTCTGTCTTGCTGACATACTTTTACTGACATCTGCGAAAAACATAACAAGTTAACAGTTTCTACGTTCACAAGAATAATTGTATTATTCACATACAAATAGAACAGAAACGATTTAACATGTAAATTACATGAATCTTACACGTTTCAACAAGAATAAGACAAAAAAAACACTTAAGAAAAAGCTTTTTAGTGACTGTATCAAGAAAGAGGATCATTATGACAGCTCTGGACTATTGTGTTGACTAACAAGCTAAATCAGTCCATCTTGAAAGCCTGATTTGTGTCAAAAGGTACTTCTTTGTGATTTGTAGTCAAATGCATAAAATTTTTCTAAAATGAATATCAATATGCACATGCAGAGACTGTTGAAAGGAATGCTAACATGGATAGCTGTCTAGCTAGCGTTGTTACCTTTTTGCAGTTGTTGATATTTCTCCAGCTCTGACTGTAATTTCTTCTGAATCGCTTCAGCCATCACAACAGCTATTCTAATTACGGAACCTTTATATGTTTCTAACTACTAACAAACAGAGATAGCTTATAACAAAAGCAGTTAGCCTGTACACACGGATCGTGCACACACGGGAAATGACGCTATGCCCACGTGGGAGTTTCAACAGTCGATAAAAAGAGTCACTTCGCCATCTAGTGTTGAAAATGAAGCCAAATAATACAAACGTTCATGTTTTCACTGACGCCACTTCAAATAAACACCGTGAAATAGGAAAAAAAATAAAATAAAAATATTATATTTAAATGTTATGTAGCGTTCAATATTGTCGTTATAAATACTGTATTCCTTCTGTATGTATAAACGTAATCCTCCTCCTGTCCATGTGGGGAAGTCTAACGTTAACTGGTTTCTCCGAACCGTCTGAAGTGACAGTAAAGGCAATATGGCAGCGCGCATGGTTCAAATACTAACGTGAAGGTCTTTTTTCGGGTGTACGTGGACGCATATTATCCCACTAGCAGGTAATGTGAATTATATCTTTGCTTATATCATAATCAAGTGTGTCGTCTGTTATAAAAATGTACCTGAAGCTGCTTATTCACCATCTTTAGATAAAATGCTGTCATGTGCTATAAGCATGCAATGATGTATTAATGTCATTACCATTATCTCTACATTTTCTTCATAAATGTTTTATTTCATTCTTTAAAAAACGGTGTGAACCTACAAAATACAGCAATACTTAAATTCTAAAGTTTTATAATGACAGTCATTTTAATTGATCTTTGTTTTCCACTATTTACTAATGTGCTTATTATGACAATTTCAAGATCAATTTAAATGACTGCCATTATAAAACTTTAGAATTTAACATACTAAATATGTTAGTTAAATGTGTATTAAAGCTTCCTTTTATAGAGTTTTGGGATCGAGCATCCGTCAAAGGTCAAACTGGGATTTAAACCGCTCTGGGGTGCGTTTCCCAAAACCATAGTTGCTAACCTGTTAGCAACTTAGTTGGTTGGCAATGGGAAATTGCATTGCAACCAACAAAGTTGCTAACTAAGTTAAGGCACCCCTGTTCACGTGACTGTGTACACTGTCCATGTAAAAACTTTCAAATGAAACTGTCAATTTTCATTTATAGTCGAAAACTCTGTTTAAAAAGCACTCCTTTTGGGGCATCCAGGCTCAAAAGTAAATTTTGGTCACAAATGTTGTTAGTTTAATTAGACTATCGTTTTCAAATGAACTGGATATATGTAGCTGTTACATGTTGTTTAACTCCGTACCATTATATTACTCTTTATTATTATTATTATGCTTTTTATTATTTATCCAGGCGAAGTTGCAGGTTGGATGTGTTTCTGATATTTTCGAGTTTATTAGTGTGTGGTAGTATTGTAATGTTACTCAGAAATACATAAATCTGAAAAGGGCAGGTTCTTCTGAAGATATCATCTGGGGTTAATCGGACATATTGTTTTGTGCAGGAGTGAAAGTATTATGGTTAAGGGTCTGGACAGTTGTTTATCTAGGCCTGTGATGATTTCAAGTAGCAGTTTGTGTGGCACATTTCAGAGCTGGTTGTTGTAAAAGACTGCTTTTTGAGACAATATCACACCTGCAAGCCTTTTTTGTGAGAGAGCCAGAGAAACTGCTCAGGGCTGTTGCTCATTTCACATGCACAGAGAGCTATTTCGTGAAGGTGCGGCAGAAAACAGACTGCTTTATTCTCAGAGAGGATGAAATCGAATTTTGGTAACTATTTTATGCAAACATACACTATAAAGTTGAGCTTGGGGAAAAAATACATAATGATAAATTTTCAGAGTGAAGTAAGAAGTAAGATACTAAGCCGATACCTGACCTAAAACACACTCTCTGAATTGATCACTAATTAATTAAAACATAATATTGACCCATTTTTATATTTGTTGACTGGAACTTATGCTCATAAGTGTTTTAATGATGTTATATTTTGACACAGTAGTGATACTTCAATGTCATTTAGGTATTGCCACCTTTTTCTAGTTTGCTGTTGTAAATTAGGAGGCAGTTTAGCTCTTTGCTGAGGTTATCACAAATTGCACTCTGCGGTCTTGTCAAAATCAATATGCACCTGGAGGGCATCAGAGGATCTGAGCTGAATTCTGAAACAGTATACTGCTTGCTGAATTACAACTTATGTGCTTTGTGCTTATTTTGCTTTAGTTGCATTTAGTAAGCAAATGCTTTCATTTAATGTTGTACACAACATTGAAAGCAATAAAGCCTATTTTCCCATATCTTCCCATTTTGTGCAAAATGCAAGCTGGTAGAAGGAATTAAATCATTTTACCAGTCATTTCTGCTATGCATAAATGTTTTATGTACTTTCCTCCTCATTTATTTTCCAGCTTTTGTCTACTTTGCGAAAACCACAATTGCTTGTTCAGCAGTATTTTAAATGGGCTATTCTTGCCTCAACAAACATGTTTTCCCATGTCTGCAAGTTCAATTTGTCTCAAACCAAAAACAGATATATCAAGAGAACGAGAATCCAAATGAACTGGCTGGCTTTCAAAAGTCGGACTGTAAATCTATATATGTAAATGTGAAGCTGCAGAGGGAATGGTTTTGAGGTTCTTAAATCACTTCATAAAGAGGGTCCTGTCTCTCTTTGTCATCTTAAATCAGGAATGATGTAGCCCTGCTAATGCCATTGACTCTCTCTTGAGTGTTTCATTTTCTTCAAACATGGTTTTATCCCTTTGAGCTGAAGTTTGACAGAACAGAACAGCTTTACGTCTCTGAGGTTTTTCTTGTATTACTGCTTTCTCTGAATTTGCATTAAGATATTAATTCACTTTACTGAGTCTAGGGATTTTTAACATCCAAGGTTTTTTTTTTTTTTTTTTTGGCCAATGGACAAAATGCTCAGCAAAATAAATAAATAAACCTGAGCCACATTCATTTATTGCTAATGGTATATTGCCCTATTTTCCCAGTGCAATTTAAAATCCCCAGAGCTTGGCATTTCCTTTTTATCATTGTTACGGCCAGGATACTTCAGTGTGAAACACTGCAACAATTCATTTTCAGAAAACCAATTGTTTGCCCACCTACTTCATTATTCTCTGTTCAAACAATGTAGAAAAAAATCAAATAGCACATTGGCTAATGATTCATTTGTAGCAAACAAACAGATACGGATGTACCCTGCAGCGATGGTTTCAGTGTTTCCAGGTCATTAAATGAGCCTAAAATCTGATATTGTAGACAAATCAAAGCATTATATTCACAGGGTGAAATGCTGGGTCATGCAGTAGCTTTATTTTCAAGTCCCCAATATTAAGCTGAACAATTTACAACATTGAGAAGATTAAGAAATGTTTCTTGAGCAGCAAATTAGCATACTAGAATGATATATGAAGGGTCACTTAACCCTAAATAATGGATGATGAAAATTTAGCTTTGCTATCACAGGAATTTTAAAATATGAACTATCAAAACAGTTCATTTTGATCAAATAAATGCAACCTTGGAGAGCACAAGAGACATCTTTTGTTAAAAGTGAAATCTTATCAACCATAATCTACAAAGGTAGTGCAGTCATGCTGTTTCTTACTTCCTAATCATAATACTTCAAACAAAACATGTTTTTTTTCCCAAGAATATCAAATATTTTTCTCAAGCAATTTAATCTAATTTGGAAAGTCAAAGAGTGCTTCAAAGCAGGGAACCCAGCGAGCACAGTGAAGTTTGACAGAACATGCCTACAGTCCATAGTCACTCATCCTCACACTTCTTTCTTTCATTGTGTATTTTATATCCCCATCTAGTCAACGGAGTTGCTTTAAATGGAAAATAAATTTCATGCATGTTTTTCTCAAAACAGTCAGAAACACTGTTATTGTTGGCACCAAGTAAACCATCGCTCAAAAAAAGTACATTGGTGCCAAACACAATGTTCCGAATAAATTGCTTCAATTCAGCTCAGAGAATTGTTGATTGTCCATTTTTGCTTCTGAATATGTTAAAACGGTTGGACCTCCTGCCAAGAAGTGAAGGTTTACCAGCAGCCCAAAATTCCCTGACTGCCTCTTAAATTGATTTGAGCTTCAACATGTTTTTTAAAACAGCAAAAATATGTTTGGAGAAAAGCATGAAATTGAACGGTGAAATGAAGGCCAGCATGTGATTTGCATTTTAAAGACAACCCTGTGAGTAATTTTTAACGCAGTGTGATTGCGGAGCCTGTATCTGCTGCTTCTGCTCTTCACAGATAGCCTGTGTATTCTGAGATCCAAGACCTTTCAGTGCTTGAGAAAAGCTCTCTTTGCTTGTCTCCTTGCGCGCACAGATGCGAGGATTAACTTGGCATTAAAACCAATGGTGCGTTCCAACGTGTGGCTAGCGAGGTGTGTTTATTTCACCTCTGTCCTCATCTCCCTTGAATTTATGAATAAATAAATAGTCAGGTTAACCTGGGAACAGAGTGCTGTGAATAATTTGGAGATATTGTTTTCACCTGGGTTGAACCGTCACAAAATGAGTCAAGTTCTCCCGTCATATTTGTAATTAGCCAGGCTGCGATCAGCTGAATGATGGCTTTTATCGCCTTCGGTGTATATCAGATTATGGGGTGCGGTTTTTATGACTCATGCTTCCCTGAGCGCATATGTTTCAGGCCATTTCCACCACTCAACTAATTGATTGAATCATGTAATTGAATTCGGTCTTGAATGGAAAAACCAGGTACTACTCTTTTGCCCTTGCATGTGACGCTAATTCTGTGCATGTTTTGGTGCTTGGTGGCTGCTGTCCAATCTGCTCCATCGACCTTTCCTGATCTAGACCCATAGAGAGCTAGCTAACCGTAATGGATCGGCAGAGTGCAGGGAATCGTTGAAGGCAGCCAAGCGCAGAAGCTCCTCGAGTGCGTGACGCACCTGTGCTTTTATCCCTTATCTCTGAAGGGCCTGAGGTTTCATAGCACTTCGCCTCGTGCCTGTCTTCACTTACAGCGTCTCGAGATAAGGCTGCTGTGCACTCCTGGGAGAGCTTTTATGGATTGGAAAGCTTTTGTGTAACTCACTTTTCAACCTCTGGACAAGACTTTTGTGCTGAATTTTTAATGAATTGAGGAGACCTCAATAATTACCTTTCCCCACAGGCAAAGGCGACGGACAGACGTGTGGCAGGCCAGACACATAGACAATGTCTAAGATATCTAAAGCAGCCAAGGCGGTGAAAAAGTTGGATACTGGAGGTGTGATCAGAGCAATTGTAAGATCTGGACAGGCGGCTCCTGGGCCTCCACTGGGCCCTATCCTGGGACAGGTAAGATTTTAGTCCTTTCTCTTTCACCATTGAATTTTATTTTCTACCAGGGGTATCTAAGCAGACTTTCAATTCTTTTTTTTTTCGAATTCATTTTAGCACATCATTTTAGGGTTTTGTTAAATGACTGAAATGGTTAACACAAGCACAAGAAACATGATTTTTCAATTTTTTTATTATATGATACGCAATACATCAGTAATACTTGTTATTGTTATAAATGGGACTACAGATATTGTTGGTGACATTACACATCATCAAACCGGACAGTTAAACTTGTAAATTCACCTTTATTTCTGTAGTGCTGTAAACATGATTTTGAAGCAGCTTCACAGTATTAAACAGGAAGCAAACCGAAAAAATTATGCTAACTTCATCTAATATCACGTAATCTACTCATAAACTCAATCGTTTGCTTTTACAGCCTCACTGTGTTTATTTCACATACTTGCAAACTATTCTAACTCAAATTTTCGGGGAAAATATATATTTTTTTCAAATGAAGATTAAAGACAAAATTAATAAAAATAAAAAATAAAATTTGTAAAGATTATCATGATAAACTCTATTATCATGATAATATTGAAGCAGATGAATATTATAAAAACTTTTGTTGGTCAAAGAGCTTATTCTCTGGAATAATCCAAAAGCCAGTAGAAAAATCCTATTGGGTTTTTGTTTATGGAAAAAGGGAGATACTAATTTATGGGTTAGTCTACAGAAATAATTTTTTAGTTTTTTGTAAAAATAACTGGGATTCTGAAATTAAACTGATATAAAATAAGAGTGTCTGGCCTTTGGATGTTTTTGCTTATGATGGTGGTCTTTGGAGTTAAAAAAGCTGAGAACCACTGCTCTAATGGTTAGGAAAGTAACGAGAGCAACACACTGTGAACAATGCTGTTACAAGCACGTCTGCTGTCTCTGCTCAACAGCTTTGCCCATTTCAAGTTCTCTTCTGAAGAAACAAACGTCTGATTTCATATATTTACAGCCTTTTAAGGTTTTGTGCTTTTCTCTACCATAGGGACTATCTTGGGAAACTGTTTAGCTAAATGTTGACACAGGCTTACCTCTGCTCTCAGATGTAAAGCACAATCATAACTATCAAGCTAATTACAGCTGTAATGATGTCATTACAGTCCCTTGCCCATCGTGATGATAATAAATTAGACACATTTTCTTCTGCCAGTGCAAGTCAATCTGGCTCCTGAGTGTGTTTTCCTGCTGAATAAAGCTGTTGTGAACTAAATATGAGGTGTAATGAGCATCAGTCAAGCAGAGCAGCACCATATGTCAGTTAAACACGTCCAGTTGCATGTTTGTGCATGTGTCTTCCCCTGCTCTTGTCAGCTCTGTTTGAGCTCTGTTTTGCCTTTGTGCCTGTGCTGCCATCTTTGGCTCAACTTTTATGTGTATTAAACTGTAAATAAATTGCAGCCAGCAGGCCTTCAGCTTACAGCTCTGGCCCTTTAATCTTCCCGCTTTCTCCTTCCTTCGTTTTTTCTCTCGTCTGCCTAACCATCCCTGACAGGGTAAGCGCATAGAGGTAGGCTGCCTGTCGGCCGGGGGCAAATTTAAACAAACGAGAGAAATAAAAGAGGGAGCTCCGGTGGAGAGGGGGGAAACTGACAGCTTCTGTGGAGGAGAGTAATTACAGTCCAGAGAGAAATTAACTCAGCCGGATGGAGGAGAGAAACAGAAGACAGGATAAAAGAGGGCCGTATAATACAATAGTTCAAGTGTTTTGTACATCAAGACCAGGCAGAATAACACCGGGTTTTTTCAGTGAGGTAAATGGGTGAATTTCTGAATCATGTCCAGATCTTATTTGACCCCTGAAAATCTAAATAAAAATCTATATATTTGTGAACTATTACATGGTTTTGCACTGAGAATTTTTTTTTTTATGTCAGTAGAGGAATCATTTTCCTGAAAATTATCATCATGTGTTATTGACTCACACTTTTTACTCTTATTTTCATTAATAAGTGTATATATATAGAGACACACACAAACACACACACACACACATATAAATTATGTTCTTTTGAAAGCTCTGTTCATCAAACAATTCAGAAAAAATGCTTCACAGTTTACAAAAAATATTAAGCATAATATTAAAACAAATTTCAACATTGATAATATTAATAAATGTTTCTTAAGCAGCAAATCAGCATATTATAATGATTCTCGCAGGAATAAATTACATATTAAAATACATTTTAAAATTAGATATTAACAGAAACATTTTAAAGTGTAACAATATGTAACAATTTTACTGTTTTTATGGTATTTTTGATCAAATAAATGAAGATTTGGTGACCTTAAGTAACCCCCCCCCCCTCAAAAAAAATGAAATATATATATAATATATATATATAATTATTATTAGATTTACAAAAAAATTTACATCAATAAAAGTTTAGGTTGGATGAGCTGGATTGTCCTCAAAATGCAAACAAAATGGCTATTTTATTATGCAAAGCACTTATTTTATTAATTTAATTTTGGGGTGAAAAATTTATTCCGTGAGCATTGTGTATTTCTAACCTGATAGTTCTGTTCTTTTTCACTGATTTCTTTTCATTAATGAAAAGCTGGGGACATAACATGGAGGATGTGCATTTTAAATGAACAGAGAGAGAGAGAGCGAGAGAGAGATGAAAGGCTGAGAAATGGCATTCTGGTCTGGTTCATATGTCTGCTATACCTCTGAAGCTAAATCAGCTTCATGTGGAACTGCATTCCGTAATTCAGTTCATTTATAGCTAGGCTTATTTTTAGCATTTGTCATGCAAGTTTCTCCGCTTTTATGTTCGGTAAATATTCCATGTAAATGAAGTACGGTATAAGCTCTTAGCTCTTTGAAAAATGAGTCCCATTTCAATTAATATGAGTAATAATGGTTTATCAGAGCAGGGGGTGGGAGGGCAGAGGCTGCTGATGGAGAGTGAATAATACCCAACCCCCCACCATACTCTGCACCAGGATTCAATCTCTATCACCACATCAGAACGTGCATGTTTCTCTAACATCATACTCTGGTACATACAGATCTGTCATTGGTAACCACAGTGGAGAAGACACTTCATGCTGTGGTATCTATGATATGTTTAAAGTTGTAGACTAATGAGACATCACTCTCCATTCCAGTCTGCAGCTCCCCATACAGGGGTCTTAAAGTCTGATACAACATTGCGAAACTGGGATTCAAACTATAATTTGATTCTAAATAATAAACAGTTTCAGGATTTAAAAAAATTGGTGACGTGTGAAATCTTTGTACAGGTGGATAAATACATTTGCTTCCTATTATCCAAAATATGGTTTTAAACAAACTTCTAATATTGAGTTTATGCAGCTCAAGTGCTGCTGTCATTAAAACCAAAGAGTGATAGTGTACACATTTGTAAAGATTAAAGCTGCGTTAGGGAACTTTTGACGCTCTAGCGGTTAATAAACAGAACTGCTTGCGTCTTGCAGAAGAACATCGTAGCCGGAACTACTTCTCTCTGTTTATGTCTATGAAGAATCACAAAGGCACTGGGTTACTCCGCCGCGGTACCCCAGAAGCAATCTAAAATAGTCTGAATATAAACACTTATTATAGGTGCACCCTAGTGATTCAGGACAAGCCAAAAACACGGTTTGGAAAATGGATTCATGGTGTACTCGCTTATTATATACATTTTTCTACATTTTGAACACAAACAAAGTTACGGACCGCAGCTCTGATTGGTTGTTTCTTACCGGGAGCGATGGAGTTTCTGCAAATGGCAATAGGACCACTGGGAGGAGCCAGAGGAGCTTGATTTTTTTCACAGATTATCTGTCTCATATTCTACTGTCAGGGCATAATGACAGGTTTAACAAATATGTAAAAAATATTTTTAATGTAATAACCTTTAATGTAATTTCTAAAGTCAACTTTGGCCGGAAATTTCTGTGCTTATAATATATTTAGTAATTAACTTGTTGATATATAAAAGTGCAAAATACAAGCATTTTTCACCTGTAGTCTTAGACTTTTGGACCTCAATGTATGTAACTGTGGGTAAAGTTTTACTGTTGAAAGTGATTGACAGATACTTTCGTTACTGTGTTTGCTCAACCATAAAATGCCCATTTAGTTGATGGCAGAATGGACTCATTTGTTTGCGAGTTACAACCATAAAAATTTTGATTTTTTTTTAAAGAAGTTCCATCCCATTTTATTTTTGAAATGTTGTCATTTGTTTTTACATGTCTGCACAGATTTACTTCAGAGCTGCTTCTGTCTCACATGTCAGACCCACAGATTATGGGTCTGGCTGAGTCCTGGTAACAATGGTGGAGGCAGGTGTCTATGAAACATTTTTATTACAGAGTAGAATATTAACAGTTGTCATGCTTCACAGTACATGGTTTAATTCAAGTCCTTGATGAACACCAAAATGAACGAGTAACAATATTAATTGTTGCTCTTTTAAGAAGGCACTTAATTAAAACAGCTCCCTCTTTTGCCTCATTATCATTTTTGTCTGGGAGCTTCACACCACAGCAGGCTGCTCGTGTTTGGCTTTACAAATCATCAGCTGTACAAACTACAATGTGTGCTAATACGATGAGTTATCTCTGCTAATCTTGCCAAAAGCACAGAGACTCCAGGGATAGCTATGAGCCTACAAATTCCGGTTGTTGGCAGTTTCAGGGCTCTTTCATGACCTCTATAGCTCATGGGAAATGTAAGCCGGTCCCAGTGAGGTCTCGGTGGGGTCTAGGCTGACGTGAGAGAGCGAGTGGCTGTGTCCGTGAGTACGTGAGAGTGTGTTGTAGCGTGTAGAGGATGGCACTGGAGACGTGCACTCTTGCTCCTGCTCCGTGGCTTGCTCTGATGCTGCCCCTCGAGTCTGATTTCCAGTTCCTGTGGTGGCTTCTGTGCCCTGCATCCCTCCGCTGCCCTTTCTGTGCCTTTCCCAGGCAGAGCTCAACTTTACCGCAAGAGCCAGCAGGTTTTTCCCCAGGAACACCGTGGACACCCGTGGGTCCCTGTACCACAGCATCCCGACCCCTCTGGGCACGAGCGTGAACAGGTTAATGGTCACCAGGCTGAGCCATGGATAGATGGCCTCCTTCCGAGCCGCCTGGAGCCCAGGCAGCGCAGTGGCACCCAGCTCCGTGAGTGACACGCATGGCAGCAACAGCAACAGCACATAACAGTAAAAGAACACTATACCCTCCACCCAAAGAGGAACCCCCACACTTCCCTGCACCTCCCACAGCCCAGCTTGCAGATCCAACACGTCTAGCAAGTCAACCACCACCCACAGGAGCCGGCTGCGCACCTCCTGCTTCCTGCGGAGTGGAGTCATGTAGTCAGCTCCTGTCAGGATAAGAAACAGCGAGGGCAGGCACACCGAAAGTAAAAGAGTCAGAGTCTTGCGGGCAAGAGGATCTGGGGGCCGTCTCTCCTGTCTGTAGTTCTGACACACAAAGAAAAGCTTCAGCTGCAGCAGCGAGAGGAAAAGAAACCACAGAGCATTGGCGAAGCCCCGGCGGGGAGAGCGAGCCTCCGAAACCACACCGGCAGAAACGAATCGCAGGGCCAGCAGGAAACAAAGGTCACCCAGCGCGACGGCAACACATGGCCATACTGCAGGACGAGCTCCGCTTCGAGGTCCCAGCATGCTCTGCTCCAGCAGGTAGAGGTCGACCACGGCCATCGTGCTCACTGTCACCAGAGTAGACACGCACACCTGGGGCGAGGACAACATGCTTGAGAAAGAAGGAGAAACAAGGACATAGTCAGACTCTGATGACTCATTAAGAAAAGAGACGAGGATGGTTGTAGAGGTTATATCCTGATAAGGACATGGCCTGCATGATTATGTGCAATTACTAGGCTGGATTGTACAGAGAAAAGTGCAATTTCAGAGTAAATTGGCCATATATCTTCAAAGCATTGAAAGTACATGTACGTATTACTATTTATGGCCTTCTAGCCCATTTTTATGGACTGAGCAAATTGCATGATTTTCTGCATCGTGCAGGTCAACAATAGACTATTCATGCTTTCCCTTGAAGCAGCTCCATTGTTTGGCAATGTTTAAATTGCAGAGGTTTTCTTTTTCTGCCTTAATGTCAAAGGTAGTTACTGAATGTCACTACCGAAGGTCTTGACAAATGTAGTTTGCAATCCTAGGCTATTTTACAATTCATGGAATTTCAAAGGCTTGTTCAGTTTACAAAGCCAGTGACATTGACTGGATTAGCAAGATGAGGTTTGTGGCAGTACTGAGTAAAAGCATTTGCTTGTTTTAGACAGGGTGTTAGAGTGGTCAGGGTCTTTTTTCATCACTTCAAGCATATCTTTTCTGCTTCCAGTCTAATTTATTTTGCTCAGTTGATGCCTCAGATATAATAGAACATGCCAGAATTTCTCTCTGTCTTTCTTAAATGATTTTTCAACTCGACTCAACTCAAGTTTCCCAGGTTTTCTGCATACTATATAGCACTTATGACAACTTGCGTTCGCTTATTAATAAATTATATTGAAGGGAACCCAGACACACTTTTAAAAACCTCCTTTCCTCATGGCTTGTCTTCCGTGCTGACTTTCTGTCACACATTGCGGTATTTAATTGTCTTTGGTTTCTGTATGAAGCATGACTTGATCAAGTCTGATTCTCTGGCTTCTTTTACAAAATGAAGCTTGTGAGTGCATTGGGCCACCTGCAAAATGGCGATGCTCAATCTTAATACTGTCCGAGAGGTGTTGTCATAAAACTGCATACTGATGTTGATTTTATTCATGTTTCCTCCGGCCATATTTCAGAATAGGACAGTGTAAAACTGTGGTATTGATTAATGTAGAGAAATGATTGTGGAGTTTATGGTGAAATCGAATGCAGGCCTTCTCAGCTGGATGAATTCAATGGCTGGTGCACTATAGCCAACTGACCATTTGTGTCTGATGAAATTGTCAACACATCAGATTGATGGCTTTTTAAATATAAAAGACATTACTGTTGTGGATATATAGGTGTCAACAGGGGTTAAGATACAGGTATTCTACATTTTATTGGATTTTTCAGATTAGATGTTACAACTACACAAAATTAATAATTCTCCCAAAAATGGATGATATGAGGGAGAGTAAATTATGACAGAATTGCATTTTTGAAAATTAGGTGTGGATACATGGGGAGAAAGTGTTAAATGGTGAGGTGAAATGGAAATTGAATGGAGTGAGAGAGGGATGGCGAGAGCATGATAGTGATTCATTCCCTTGGCTTTTTACAGACCTAATAAAGTGTTACGGTATGATGGTAATAGTTCATAAATAAGCTTAGGGAAATGAAGAAGGATAGAGTGACGAGTATAACACAAAAAGCACAGGCGACATGCTTTGGGGAAAAAGGAGATGTTATGTTGGAGAATTGTTGGGGAGAATGGAAATGGAAATATATTCATAGCTTGGGAACTGTAGAAATTAAACGCATTAAGAGGAAGTGTGGAGGAAATGAAGGGAGTATGTTGGTAAATGACCTAGAATGATTAATCTTCTGTGAGCTCTGTGGATTGAAAAGGCAGTGTGCGTCACTAATATCTGATTTTGACTGTAGACTTTATTTTTGTCTCTGTTACTGATTTTCTGCCCTGGAATTCAATTGAATATAATAGTCTCAGACTATGAGTGTTGAACTCGGGCCACATGATGCTGAAGAAAAATGCTTCTGCAAAGGACACATTTATTTTTCAATCAGAAAAATGATAGAAGTTATTTTAAAACAAAAAAAAGAATTGAAACCCAGAAGGCTTGCCTGTAGGTGCAGAGCTTATCCTTTGACTCCACTGTCAGCCCATAATTCATCAGGTTATCAAGTCACTTGAAGATACTGTGTTGTTTTGTGCAGACACATTCATAATAACTAGACATCAGCACTGACAGTCAGTGCATCCTTAATCATAAGTGATGGCTTAAGGCTGCTGGTTACAGTGCATAATTTTATGCAATTTTGCTGTACAAATGTGTTCTTTGATCTGCACTTGTATTTAGTAAGTCAACGAAAGATGTGCCTTGAATAGTCTTTTGATGTACAGTCACTAATGCATCTAACATTCAGTATGCATATGCTTTGAATGTTGCAATCTAACGAAAAGCGGAATTAAAACCAAATTCTCCATATTTATTATCAGACACTTTAAAATAATAACTAACCTATATTAGATATTTGAGTCTCAGTAGTTTTAAAGGGATATAATTCACTCAAAAGTAGTATTTTGAAGAATATTGGTAACCAAAAAAAAGGTAATACAGGTTTGAAAGACATGAAGGTGAATAAATGATGACATAATTTTGAACTATGCCTGCAGTGTTTTATTTAGAGGATAAGAAGTAATGTAATGAAGTAGCCTAATGTATGATAATGTGAGAAGAAATGTAAAAGCTCCTCCTAATTAACACTCTGACTTGACGGTCATTAGCGTTGATAAATATTGTAAATGTTTAATTTCTGTGTGCAAGTGCACATAATCACGTCTACCTCTCATTCTTGGAGATACTCTCTGCTGGACTCATGCCACATGCCCTCATTTACGAGTAAATGTCCGTCGGTAATGTGCCATTGAACCATTCCCACACAGAAGATCATCTGTAAAGTGAGAGCATCAGTGTTCGCGAATAAATGGCATCATCTGTCTTGATGCTTGTAAGTGTCGTGCTGCTGCCACTGCAGGACATGTGTGTTCAGACCTGTACCACTTCAGTATATCACCATATTGCGACAGGTGTCAATGCATTAGGATCTGCACATCCGAATTAGCAGGTGTCAATCTCGCCAACGAGCTTGTCAGCAGTGAACCATTTGAACTTTAAGACTTGAAGGCTGCATGAATAATAGAATATCAAGTTGCAAGAGAGCTGAACTTCATGTAAAAAGGATTAGATGAAGTAGAGAGTGTATTTACCCCACAGCATGAAGACTTCACACAGCAATCTCAATCTAGTGACCAGCGCAAACCTGCAGGCATCGAGACGATATTATCTGAATCCAGTGTCCAGAATCGCGCCAGTAATAACACAGTACGGCTGCTCAGCATAACTAAACGTGGAAAATAATCCGGAGAAGTCAGGCACACCGTGCTCAAAGACTACATTGTCCATAATATAAACCCTGGCGTGCTGTTTATTCGGGCGAATTAGTGATAAGGGAAGCAGCTTTTCTGTCTCCTGACTTTCTTTGTCGCAAAATCCTTATATAATCTGCATGGGGTTTATTCCGTTATCTCGACTCGAGCTCCAGGAGGGTCCATCGCGGTCCATCCAGACTCTCAGGCGGCTGCGATAGAGCTTTTTTTGTGGGCTGAGGAGTAGAAGTCCACCAGAAGTGCGCTAGAAACGTCTTATCCGCTAAATCAGTAACAGAAGCCGCTTTTCTCCGAGTATATCGATGTCTACTTCTTACTTCACTAACGAAAAGGCGCGAAAGAACGCGCCGCGAGACAGTTTATGATTGCAGTGTGTCATTTGTAGGCAGCTGACGTGCACTTGTACCCCTCCCTCCGCTCGCTCTCTAACTCTACCGCTTTAGTTGCTTCTCTAGGATTTCACTTCGGATAGCAGGCGGGGATATTTGAATGGCCTCGTGCATTATTGCATGGGAGTCACCGTCCGGAAGGGTCCGCGCTACTAATTACTGCTGCTAGTGCAATCATTGCTATGATAATTACATTGTTCCAGGCTGGAGAAAACAACAGCCCCGATGTCCCTGCTGTTAGCGACGAATGATTGTGTGCTGAGATGAACTGGAAGGTCCTTTCAGATTGGTTATTTGTTATTTAGCAAACACTTTTTTTTTTCTATCTAGAATAACTAATTGCATGGATGGTCCCCTGGGTTAACTGTCTGACTGAAGACGGGTGACTGCATTGCATAGATTACTAATGCAGTCTTTGTATTATAAGGTGCACTATTTTTTTATCGCTGTATGTAAATTTAATATTTAAAGAATAAATTTTTATCATGTATAGGCACATCAGCGGTCTAATAAAAGCAGATTTATTTTTTGGAAACAGGTCACGTAGACCTACTTCCATGCTCGTATATTTAGGTATTGTAGGCCTAATACAAATAAGATCTGCACAGTGTTAGAATAAAAAGACATTCGTCAGGCACAAGTGTTATTAGGTATTGTAGAAAGACAGTTCCAATTTAGTCCCTTAAATTTATCAACATGTTGTAGCTTACCCAACTGAAATGTTAATAAATCTCACATTTAGATCATGGTTAATGACATTCAGTGCTTATGCTTTAAGATCAAAACATATTTGTCAGTATCTTTTGTGTCTTTATGGATTCAATTTATGCTCCAACACCACCCACGCCTAGAATTTTTTTTTTTTTTTTTTTTTTTTTTTTTTTTTTGCAACTTTTGGGGCCAATTATAAAAATATTTGAGGTTGAATCATTTGGACCTGGAAGCAACAAGATTTTCTATATCAATTCCTGTGAGCCAGGCAATCATAATTCTTGAAATATCATATAACATGGCATCCCAGATAAGACATTTGTTGGAAATAATGAATACTTCAGGGGGCTGAAAAAATATGAAATGCTGAAGAAACAGAAAGCAAACTGTGAACATAATATGGTTCAACATCAGCCCTATCTGATTTGACATGCACTGATTTGACCATACACATCTGTCCATTTTAATTTAGCAGAATGAGGAGTAAAGTAGAGGCAGAAACTTAATATTAATAAGTTTGAGGTAGGAACTGCTCTTGCATGATCAGAGCACCAGTGTGACAGGAGATTGAGCTGAATCTCATTATCTGTAAAAAATTTCTCCCACAACTGCTCTGACAGGCCAGTTTCCATTCTCTTTGTGGCCTATGTGAAATCAAAGGTTACTTCTCTTGTATTTTTTCTTTTACAGTGTTCACCTCATTTATTCATGGTGAGGGGTCATCTTGGAGTTTTAATCAGCCAGATGGGAAAGAAAGGCATAGAGAAGGCAAAGTCATCTTTCTTGTCACAGCCGTCTATGCGCACCACTGGTTTCCAGACATTTTCCATTCCTTGCCTTCAATATTTTTTTCACCTTTTTTAGCCCTACCCACTACTCCATTCTCCCTCTCCTTCTCTATCGCCATCTCTCTCACTCGCTCTCTCTATCGCCCCTTCAGTCCCCGTGGGGCTGAAGTGGTTGAAGGTCACTCTGATCTGGCTAGCTTTCAGCACGGAGGGAGTGAGAACGATGGAGAAAATGAGACGACAAGAGTCCAGCAGTGCACCGTCAACACTTTCTCCCCCATAAAATTGGTAAAGACTTTAAAAAAAATGCCTTTTGTAAATGTTATGGGCCTGATTGGTGCCTAAGGTGTGCACTGGCAGAAGCTCATCCCAAGACATTCCTCTCTGCATCCATCTGCTATGCATTAGAGCTCTTAGCTGACACCACACATGCTCTTCAGCCACAGCGAGTCTGTCTTGTAGCCTGAAAGATTCTCCCAATGAGCGCACTGCTTGATATAATGATCTTTTTTCTTTTCTTTTTTCTTTTATCATAAATCCACACCTTAAAGTCCTCCTTTTTTCTGGAACTTAAAATATCTATAAATCTTACTATTAAACCCAACCTTGGCTCAACTGATAATGATACTCGGTTAATTATCAGTCTTCCTGATTAACCAACTCCAATGTTGCAGAGCTCTGATAAGATAAGACGTCCTCTGATGCGATGTAATTCTCTAAAGAGTGGGTCTGAGGAATTGGGCTCTTTACTTTAATAACATACATTTAATGAAATCTTTTCACACTCGCTGATTTCCATCAGACGTTAGACATCGGCACAGATATGGCTCCCTCAGAGCATTTATTGTCCCTTTTAACTTTTCAGTTCCGCGGAGCCTCATGCTGTGTCTTAGACCTTCACCCTGCGTTTTAATATCCGTAAATAAATCTATTTGTTCTGCTGTAATAAACCGATTTCAAGGCAGCACACCTCATATTCAAGGACACGGTGAGGCTGCATCCTCATCTAGAGGAGCAACATGTTATTTTTTTTCTTCTGACTGAAGTGGGTATAGCTATCAATATTGGCTGTAAAAATGCACCGTACAATTGACCCGAAAATAATGTGTCCCCAGTGGTACGTCTCGCCCTGTGGCATTCGCTTTGAATGCATTAATCATTACTGTTTGTACTTTAAAAAAAAATAAAAAAGAGAGAGATGTGTTTGAGGTTACAGGGGAATTTGGGATGATCAAAGATAAAGCCATTAGCCATTCTGACAAACTTTCATGTTAGGATTCCACAATATCTGATGCAAAGATTCTGTGATCGCCCGTGGGTCATTAATCCTTTTTGCACCCAAAAGCAGGACCCTTTCCAGTACAAGACCTCGCCCATTTCTCTCCTGAGGTCTCCAACTGCATGGCGGCTTGACTAGTTGGAGGGTATGAGGCTAATCAGCTATATGACACCCTTATAGAGAAGAATGTTATAAAACAGGAAGAGTTCAGCACATTAAATTAGGGAACCAAAGTAATTAATTAGAGTGTCTCACACTGCAGAGTTTAATTAACCCCTTTTCTACACCCCCCATCTCAACCCCATGTTTCAGGACTCTGGCTTGGGCAATGAATTGCCCGTCCTTGGGTGCCAGGGGCAATTAATCCTGCCTTCTGCCCTGAGACCACGTCCCCCGTCATGCTTGTGTACACACGCCCTTTTTTGCACTTCTGTTTCACTCAACGTTACATATCAGTGCGCACGAAGAGGGAACATGCAGAGCCGTGTCCTCTAAATCCCACACTAAGAGAGCCCTCTGAAAGAAACTGTAGTTATGCTCTCCCACTCTTTATCTCACTCTTTACTCTTTATATCCTTTCCTTTTTATTGTCTGTATCATAGAAGGATAGTCCACTCTACAATGAAACTTAATTTTTCATTATGTCATCATCTGCTCAGCTACAAGTTGTTCCGAACCTTTATGACTGAATTATTTCCTTTTTTCGAACACAAAAGGAGTTGTTCTTTTAGTTGCACAGAGATTTTGGATGATTACATGTGACTTTGAATATAACACCATAAAGACCACTTTAATACAATGTTGTTATTGTTTACTAAAACTATCAAATGATTTTTGTAAACTGAAAGAAAAGCAGAAATGATATGAAATAGTGTTCAAATATTAGATGAACTTAAAAAAAAATCAATTATGTTGCTTTGGCTACTAACTATAATTAAATATGTTGGAAATACATAATGAGTGCCTCATTTTGCTGTATTTTCATCTTTTTCATATAATATATATATGGCAGTTCCCATCACTGAAGTCTTCTGTCCAGCATCTTCTTTCCTTTGTTATGTGAACTGTTAACATTTTTAATTTGCTTAATTTTTTTTTATTCATGCATTTAATTACGCAGGTTTTCACTTAGTTGGAAGTCACACTGTCCTCTAATGCCTTCTCCTCAGAGGCTTTGCTGTAAAGTGATTGAACCACTTGAACCCACCACCGTGCTCCTTTTCCTTTTGCTTCTCTTTAATGGAATGAGCTCGCAGCCCTCACGCATGCATTCTTTATTCATGCGGGTCCCCTATGGCCTCTCCATACATCAGCGCTCTGAAGCCTTTCACCCGCTTTGTCAAACGGACCTCCTGAATGTTAGTATTGATCTTCATTATTGCTCTCATAGGAGACATGACTCGAACGAAACACTGTTCTTCTCTGTCCTCACAGAAAATATGCACACGTGTATGCAATATTATTAGACACACTTATATATGTGCCCCTCAGCTGCCTGAAACAACTGTTACTTTCTGAATCTGTTCTCACTCTTTTTGTCTTTCATCCATGTCAGCGGCCATCTCGTTAAAAAGAGTTGCTGAAGCTGAAAGCTTACGTTATAATAATGAAAGAAATGCAAAGTGGGAGAACTGATAAAAAGAATGAATAAAGGAGGAGATGTTTTGTGAATCACAAACACAATTCAGATGCAGGTGCCGTGCACAACATATATTAGATAAAGGGGTTTTTATTAAATTATTCCCCCTGTTAGAGATTTGTTTGTTTCCCAAGAACATATTTCATTACAAATTGTTCTATAAGCATGATTATTTAGAAAGCATTTATGACTGGTTATCTTCTCACACAATTCATCCAGCATTTTTCTTCCATCAGAACCTTCACCTTTGAATGGCTGCTTTATCCTAGAGGATACTGATACGATAAACAATTTTAATATTCATCTGCGATGATAAATAATGTGCAGTGTCCAAGGTTGGTAGCACGCCTCCATCAAGGTGATGTACTGCAGCCATTTTGTTCTTCCCAGCCCTGCTATTATCAAACGCATTTGAGAAAAGAGGAAGTTTAATTGGACTGCTTGAATCTAGGATGATTAGATCTTGGTTTTTAGAGAGCTAGAATGGCAATTTGGCCTGTGCTCGAAAGTGAATGTATCTGCCATTAAAGACACAACGTCTTGGTCATCCGGAGCTTATATCGTAAAGATTGCCCGAGTAATCTTCATCTTCAAGCCTTGTCTTTTCAACCAACGACAGATTCCCATTTTTATAATGGCCACACTTATGATATTAAAAGCACTACACAAAGTGCAGTTACTACAGTTTCTTCCATTGTACCCCTCTTTGTTTGGCACAGTTTGACTGTCTTGTGCGTCTGATGTCGGTACACTGCCATAAGCTTTCATTCTTGTTGCTACCTGCTCACCCCCCATCATCATACTCCTGCTTCCACTCACAGATCTGTCCACAAATCACCCAGTGGCTTTGCTTGAACTTCTTTCAGACCAAAAACAACAACTTTAAAGGGAGTTATAAAGCAGCGGTTGGAAAAAAACGAAGTAGAAGTGTGGTGGAATCACAGCCCAAGGGTTTTTGAGGCTCTCCTAACAACCTAGGTTTAATATTAATCCATATTTAATTAGGATTCACCCACCGCCTTTCTTGTTTACTTAGATCTGTTGTTCTCGCTGAAGTCAGTGCTCGGGGAGATGCTAGTGGGTTGACATGGGATTACTATTAATAAGCAAGTCAGGAGGGAGATGGGCTGCCTGCCATCCGGGGCTTTTGTTTTTCATTTCATTAGTGTTGAAAATGTTTTCATTATTATGCAACGTAGTGGCTGAACAGTTATTCCTCTGGATTTAAGGGGAAATATTAAAAGGGAAAACATGTTTGCTTTAACTGATCTGAAAAGATTGCAACAGTATTTAAAAGTTAGGCTCAATGGTGCTTTGAAGGAGGTTCTTAGCAAATTTAATTTGCACCAAAAGGTACTGTTTATCTTGGCCCGTATATCACATAAGGAATGCATCTTTGACTTTGCCAAAAAGTCTGTTATTTTTTAAGGTAATTTTGGCCAAGAACTGGAGGAAAGGTCTGACTTATTTAAAGTGACTATGCTCGGTTCATTTTGTTTTAACATGCTGTTCAGGGAAGTTTGTTTATCTGAAATGCATAACAGTTTGTGCAAAATTTAGAATTCCATTTCAGTTAATCCCGTCATGCTGACTTAGCTTCCATCCAAATTCCATTTATATACATTTCTAATGATTTTTAAATGCCACAAATCCTTGGTTGATCCCTCGGGGGGGTGGGGGGGGGGGGAAGTAATATAATTGCTCAGCAGTCTATGATCATGTATACAGAGGGGTTAGTGAAAGACACTACTGCCTTGGGGTCAGTAGGTTTTTAAAAAAACATTAATACTTCTTTAAATAACAAAAATGCATGAAATTGATTAAAGTGATCATAAAGATATTTTTATAAAGTTCATAGAGTTTTTTTTTTATTCCAAATGCTGTTTTAGAACTTTCTTTTCATCAGATAATCCTGAAAAAAAAAATATTAAACTGTATTGTATTAAACTGTTTTTCAACTATGATAATAATACATTTTCTTGAGCACTAAATCAGTATATTAGAATGATTTCCGAAAGATCAGGTGACACTGAAAACTGGAGTAAAGATGCTAAAATTCCAGCTTTGCATCACAAGAATAAATGACATTTCAATTTGATGAACATTTCAGCATGTTTTAAATTGTAATATTTCACAGTATTACTTTTTAATGTATTTAGATCAAATAAATGTAGCCTTTGCCTGAAAGACATCTTTCAATTACATGATCACAAATGGAATGATAGTGTATGTTAATATGACTTAGTAACCAGATTTTATGTCCATCTTATAGTAATTAGTACAAATAATTTCACAGACATAACTCTGAAACGTCCACTAATACAGTTCTCCATATTGATATATTTACTAGTGGATGCTTCAAAGATCTAATGCCACTCATTTATCAATGCCATGTGCATCAAACGGTCAGTGCATTAACTGAGGGAGATCCTGAGTGTGGTGTCTCTTTGAAGCTGCATTAGCAGCCCTTTCCTAATAGTTCCGACTGCTAAATAAATCTCTGTAACATCTACCACAGGATGAAACAATTGTTCCAGTCACAATGGATCCTTCAAGTTCAAGGAAAACTTTTACAACTGTAATAAGATTAAAGATTAGCAGCCGTCTCCGCAGTCAACCCACAGAAAACACTCATGCTCTGGTGAAGCCGCACAGGAGAAATGGCAGCCAATGTTGACTTAATGTCAGCTATACATTTAGCTTTCTGCCTGGCAAGGGCCAGGAAAGAGAATCTAATTTATCTGGAATCTCAGAGGCATGATGACTGCCATACTTTGACATACACACACACATACTCACACCCTTTGGTAAATAGGCTTCCACTAGCCTCTCTCATTCGCTTTCTCACTCACTCACGCAGGCATCCAAGCATGCCGAGGCATTCACAGTGCACCAATGAGTTATCGAATGATTGACACCATGCAGCCACTCTAAATGGCTATTGGTATTCATCAAAAGAATGCCACAGTGAATAACGGGCTAAAATGTGTGTGGGTCTAAACCTTTCTGAATGTTTTTCCTATGCCTTCATTTCCAGAAAGGAATTCCCATTGGGGCCTTCTGCAAAGACTTCAATGAGAAAACCAAAGAGCTCAAAGAAGGCATTCCTCTTCCCATCAAGATCAACGTGAAGGTAATGTAACCACTCATTAGGAATACTGTTTTCATGTCAACACCAATCAGTCACAGATGTGAAGTCTTGAGGGCCTCATAATACACCTTATTGCTTTCAATCAATCTTGCTCTCATTTGTTTTGCCGCTTGTTTTCTCATTTTATGAGTCCCTTGAGGCGCTCGTTTACATTCGCATCCCAAGCGCATTAGCAAACAGCATCAGATGCGTCTCGAATGCCAAAGCGCGGATTAAGCCTTCTTCTGACATTATGATCAAATGAAGGTATTGAGCGAAGTGGATTAAACAGAAGAACAGAGCTTTCCCGATCTGAGCGTGACTCGTAAATGAGGAATAGTCATTGATGCGGCGTATGTAATGTTCATCTGGCCTAGGTTTATCTCACCGTTCACCTTCTCAGGGAGTGTCAGCACGTTTATTATAATGTTTCTGTCAAGGACACACTTTTATGCTTGAAGGCAAATCTTGTAAATGTACTCCAACTCCAAGTTTCTCGGAGAAATGGGGCCGTTTGATGGATCCCTCAATTGTGTGCATTAGCAGCCTTTCCTGACACCTTTTAGTCTTTGTTTCTCTCGTACGATCGCTCTGTCTCTTCTAATCAAGTCTCTCCCATTTTTCATCCGCCCTCTGTAACAAAATGAGAGGTCTAGCACTTTCTCCTCATATTCTCAGTCTTTTAAATAAAGATGGATTGATGGCTGTTAGTGATGCTTGCCGAGTCGACGACCGAGCACAGGGGCATTTGAGCAAAATGCCCATTATGAAGTTTGTGAGAAATGGCTTTTTATTATGGAGGGGTCATTGCTCACATATTTTAAAGTGGCACGACTGCGTGAAATGAGAGTTCTCATTACAGGTCTCCATCTCTTTTACATTACCGAACTGTTGAAAAGCTCTTGTGTGATTTCAATTGGAAGTCCCAGTTTCGATAAACTTCCTCTGTGTCTGTAAGTCGAAATGGGGTGATGCTGTGGCAGTTCAGACGGCGATGCAGACATTGTGAGGAAATTATATGGGCGCATTATGCTAGGGCACTGCCATCCAATCCAGTCTGGGGTGTTTTAATGTCTCTGGCTCATGTCTAATGCTCAGTCTCAGTCAGAACCCAAACCCATAATCTTTTCTTCTGAGCCGATTAAGTGAATGTCCATGGTCCAGTTCTGCCACAGTTTGAATTCAGAGACTTCTGTTGCATAAAGTAGAACTCGACATCTTCAGCAACAATATCACCTTCATCTAGCTCATCCCTTTGTGTTGTCCTGTCAGCCGTGGTTGCCCGAGGGTGGGAATTGTCAGCCTTTGTTGTTGGCACTCCTCTGCAGGTACATCAGCTCTCGCTCCAGGACCAGATGCAAGACATTTTCTGAGGGAGAGAGAGAGGAAAATGTGCACCTCATGCTGTTGTCATTCATCATTCGTTCTTTGAATGCACATGCAACAGCTCACTGTGATTTTTTGACTTGTTGACTTGAACATTTCTCATGTTTTTACAATATAAATAAATAAATAACAACTTTTTACATACTCTGAAGTCTGTGAGCTGTGCTCATCTATGCAGTGTCAGCTTATGCAGTGTCAAGATGCGGTGGTTGTTGTCCCTCATTACCAATGTTGTTTTAAATATACTATTAGTATTTATTTATTTGTTGAATTAGTTTTTTTCCAGTATTTAATTAAATGCAAACTTTCTGTTTTGTTGTGTGCTTTTGCATTTTATTCATTTATTTATTTATTATATTTTAGGTTTAGTAATTGTAATGTGTCAGCCCACACTTGTTTTTAATTTTTGTGTAAGTTTTTAAAAAAAAATTGAAATTTGCATTTGAGCTTTTTAGTTGATAAAAAGGTTTTAGTTTTAGATTACAATCACAACATACCTTTTATTCATTTGTATTTACATGTCTGATTGTTTAGATATGTAGCACTACTCTTCTTAACCAGCTGTCCAATTTAATCATACAAGTTACATATCCAATTGTAAATCTTTATTAGACTAATATCTAAGGCTGTCATGATTCCTCAATTCAATTCGAGTACTTGATTTGAAAAAAAATATTGATTGCATTTTGCCCGTGTCGAGTAACAGGCATCATACCATAGACTGTCTTTGATCATACATCAATATCTATTTTATGCTAGCTCTTCATTGCGATTTCAAAATAAAAGTATAAACCCTCACTCTGAGTTCACAAGTTTTGATATCCACATATTCAAGAAATGGCTGTAGCATTTCTGTTGTAAAGAAATGGCAAATGTTAAAGATTAAGTAGACATTTGAATTTAATGTATTTTAGTAAATATTAAACAAGGATTAGATTGTGCAGTAAAGCGTAAAAACTATCTTTAGGCCATTGGCGCCATCTGCACTCATTTGTTACAATGTAATATAAACAATACATTTGTTTTGTTCAATTAAACAATATGATAACTTGTATTTGATACTTTATTTAACCTGATTATTACTGCCTCATTGCTTTTATGTATCTTAAGTAATTTAAAAGACTATTGTTTACTTAAGTCTATTTTAATTACTACAAAAGACTAATTATAATTATCTGATTACACGTCAGAGTTTTCAGATTACTTGATTAATCATCTGGTTTTTCATTTATTTGATAAACAAAATCATTAGTGACAGTCCTACAAGTCTCTTTATGTATGATGAGCAATAATAACTGATGCTTGAACACCACTATTTAGTTAGTTAATCCGTATAGTATTATAATATAAAATTGTCATCATTTACTAATTCTCATGATTTTCTTTGTTTTGTATGTGAAACAACATTGTGAGCATTCTTCAGAAAGCCTCAAGAATGAAAGTATATGATAACCAAGCTCTAAAAAGGAAAAAGGGCAAAATAAAGAGAGTCCAAATGACTAGTATACTGAATTGCAGGCCATTGCATGGAAAATAGAAGTTTGGACATCCTGCTATAAATACTGCTATAAATACTGTCTTTATGTTCCACAAAAGATAAAGGCAGGCATGTTTCAAAGGACATGAGGCTGAGTACATGATGACAGAATGATCATTTGTTGGGTGAACTTGTGGAATATAAAACTCCATTTCCAAACAAAAGGAAAAATACTTTTTTATGATTTATTCTTTGAATCCTACAGGCAGATTAGGCCCTAAAGCTAGCGTCCTCTCACTATACTGATGAGCATTCGACAGGGATTGAAGATTAGCCTGTGCTACGTAATCTTTAGCTCCAGGGGGTGTAGAGAATATTCTGGTTGAGTTTGCAGCACAATACTTGCTCTAGGCTTGAGCCGGATGGCTGCAATGCATTTTAGCCAGGCTGTCTCCCCAAGTCAGACTGCCTGTGAAGTCCCAGTTGTCCCATTAAGCTGTCTGCTGCACACTCATTGTTTTGAGCCTCTCTATGCAGACTAATCCCTGCCTTAAAGCTTTGGTTTCGGCAGGCCTGACTGTGGAGGGTGTGTGCCGGGGGAACGGAGGGTGTGGATGTGTGTGTCTGGTTTCACTCGAGTTTATGAGAGGCTGTCAGAGTCTATGGATGCCAATGAGGTTCTGTCAGGCTCCATAGACTCTGTTGGATGCTATAGGATTTTAGCTCCTCTCGCTGTCGAAGAGGATAGTGTTAGTGATACCACCCGCTATGTGCGATGAGACAGATAGACCGAGAGCGATAGCTTGATGCCCACAAATCCGAAAATGAAAATAACCTTCTGTTCCCCGCAGTCTCGACAGATAATCGTCAAAAACAAACTCAACTTGCAATCCATAATGCTGCAGATTTACCTGCAGTAGACAAGGGTTTTCTCAGATATTGTAAGCTTCATTTATCATTTATTATGTAGTTTTATATGATTTTATGACACTGACATTTTACTTAATTTGGTTGCTATTCTCACAACATGGGATTAATTCACATTTTCTCTTTTTCTCTTGATGGCAAGCACAGCTTTTTTAATGTATGCGCTTATACTGATCACACCTTTTTTTTTCTTTTTTGAGGGGGCAACAGTTGCAGTCCTGGTTAACTTTGTGCCTTAAGCATGAGAAGATATCAAAGTTTTTCCAATAACTTCTATTGGTTCTTTGAAAGAAAACAAACCAAAATTGCAAAATTGCCACTAAACTTGACAGCCAGTGATCATTTTAGTTTCATGGAAAAGTTTAATTGATTTTATTTGTCTTATTTATATTATTTTTACACATCTTATAATTTATTCATTATGTTTTGGGATATTTCTTCCATAGAATGCATGTAAACCTTTATGTAAATATAAATTCATTTTGATAATTCATTTTGTATTATTAAGTAAAAAGGCTAGATGGGGAATTTAAGCAAAGTTTAATGGCAATTTAAAGCAAATAATTTGTTGACTGTTTTAGACTAGAACAGGACATTTGTGTCACAGCATTTTAGACAAAAATAGTTACCAACGATACAAATATATATATTACCATTCAGAGTTTTTGTTTAGCGAGATAAAATTAAACTGATTAAAAGTGATAGTAAAGACAATTATAATGTTACAAAAGATTTCAAATAAATTTGGAATGTTCTGATCATCAAAGAATCTTGAAAAATGTATCACAGTTTCTGAAATATTAAAGGTCCCATTTTTCACACTTTTTTGAAGCTTTGATTGTGTTTATAGTGTGCAATATAACGTGTTCATGTTTCGTGTGTAAAAAAACAGTATTTTTCACACAATTCACCTATCTGTATACCGCTGTTTCACTGTCATAAAAACGGGCTGATGACTTCCTTGTTCTATAAAGTCCCTCCTTCAGAAATACGTAACGAGTTCTGATTGTGCCAGCGGTTCCTGTGTTGTGATTCCTCCTGGAAACGCGCGATTGGAATAGTTTTGAGAAGCAAGTGGGCAGGACCAATTGCTGGAGATGTATTTATAGTCACAGGAGCATTTTTACTGACGAGATGCACATGAAAATCGCATTCGTTTTTTTGCACAACAACATCTAGTTAACAAAGCTAAACAGCGTTGCCCTTTGTGTAATAAGTTACAGAAACTGTTAAACGCACCAACTTAAATAATAAAATACATTTACCGCTTGTGGTCCATAAACAATGCCTTCTCCAGACAAAGAGGGAACTGCTCCATCTTTCACGAATAATCTTTTTGCGAATCCGGCATTAAACTGATTGAGATTGAGGAAATTGTCCTCAGCAAAATGTGCTGCACATAGTTTTACGTGTGGATTATAATTTTCAAGAACCGAGTAAAACATAAATTGTAAACATTAATCTCCAAGTACAGCATCCCTGGAAAGGCCAAACAAAGATGATTGGACTCAGAGATGAAAATAACAGCGTTTCAACATATCGTCAACATATATGCAAACGCAGCTCTTCCTCTTCTCCGTGGGAGCACACCAAGGCCACGCCCCCTGTTTGTGTATTCATGTGGGCGGAGGTTAGTCAAAAAACTGTTTTAGTGACGTCATTACTGCAGGAACTAGAGGGCTGTAGTCCAAACGGGTCGTTTTTTGTAGGCGAATTCTGTTAAATAAAATATCTCGCTTGGCATTGAACTTTGAGCTTTAGAATTTTACAGATATTATTTATACTCTAACAACAACATTACACACTAACTAAAGTTTAAAACATGGGATCATGAAGAACGGGACCTTTAAGCAGCATTGTTTTCAACACTGAATATAATAAGAACCATTATTCATAGCTCAGCACTAATAATAACTGATAATAATTCCGCAGCAAATCAACATATTAGAATGATTTAGAAGGATTCTGTGACAGTGAAGACTGAAGATTCAGCTTTGCCATCACAGGAATCAATAACATTTTCAAATAGAAAATAGTTCTCATAAAATGTGATTATATTTAATATTTAATATGATGGTTTCTACTGCATTTTTGATCAAATAAATGCAGCCTTGGTGAGCATTTAAAAAAACATGAAATCCTACCAACCCCATATCTTTGTATGTTTACTTCTCTAATTTTTAATCCACCAAAATGACCTGGGATAGTTTGAATGGGCGTGATGTGTCTGACTGAGCTTACCTTTCTTTTCTTTCCTCCAGTCGGACAGGACGTATGACCTGAAAATTGGGCAGCCCACTGTGTCTTACTTCTTGAAACAGGCCGCCGGCATTGAAAAAGGAGCCGGAAAGACTGGTAAGAGAGACCTATTACAGTCAGGGCGGCTGTGGCCATACATCCTTCCTTCCATCGCTCAGCAGTCAATTTGTATATCTCGCCACCGCCTTATGTTTCAGTAATGGACAGACTTCCCCCTGCAGGGTGTTTTGGTTCAGATTGAATTTTTTGACTGATGATATATTGATGATGAGCTGCACTGGTGGAGAGCTGTGCAATTACTAAGGGGAGCGCTGCGGTGAAGGTGGCATGTTAAAAAAAGAGAATTATGGATTTGCTTCATTTTCATACATTTCACTCCAGCTCAATTATTCTTTCTTGTGCGCCCACTCTTTCCCCTTCCCCTCTCTTTCCGTTACCTCTCCCCTTCACTCCATCTCCACTTCCATTTTTCTCAATCATGGCCAACCACACCTCCTGCTGGTTTCTCTTTCTGTGCTACTGCTCCTCATCACCTGTTCCTCTCTTTCCCCTCCCCCATGTTCCTCCACTCAGGGCATGAGATCGCAGGTATGGTGACGGTGAGGGCTGTATATGAGATCGCACAGGTCAAATCACAGGATGACAGCTTTAAGTTGCGAGACATCTCTATGCAGAACGTTGTCAAGAGCATCATCGGTTCAGCCAGATCCCTCGGCATCAAAGTCGTCAATGAGTGAGAGTCCTTCAAACTTCATTCTACTGCATTCTTCACAACACGCAATACAACGTTTGGATAGATTCAATCTTGCCATTTTTCACAATGCAGAACATTAGCAAAGTCTTCAAAGCTACAGAATAACAAAAATAAAGGTACAAGAATTATGTAATAGCCATAAATGTAGAGTATAATAAGAATGAGTCATTGTATTAATCAAGGATGCATTCAATTGATCATTAATCAGTTTTAATTACATTTATTATAATTATATTATTTAATTAAGTATTAATATATCAGCATATTAGAATGATTTCCAAAGGACATGTGACACTGAAATCTAGCTTTAACATTACAGGAATAAATTACATTTTAAAATATATTAAAATATTTTTTTTTAATTTGTAGCAATGTTCCTCAATACTGTTTTTTTTTTTTTTTATCAAATAAAAGCCTGGGTGAGACTTCTCTCAAAAGCATTACAAATCTTGCCATTTTCAGATATTCAGGTAGTATATCCCTTTTTAAAAGAAATTAATGGAAATATTAGTTTTATTAAGAAATGCATTCGTAGGCATGATTTATATTAAAAACAATTTTCAAGCATCTTTTGTGTTTTCTGCATGTCTGGTCTCCACTGTGAGTTTTAAACATCCATCTTTTCCTTGTATAAATATTGCAGACATCCCACCACCTAGTGAAGACCTTAATAAGAGATGTGAATAAATAATGGCTGAATAAATCAAGTCTTACTTCACACGCTCGCCGATGACTTCAGTTCTCGTGCTCGTTTGGAATTTTATGTCATTTCTCACTGTTAAGAATTGCGCTTGATCTGCAGCCTTTTAAAAATGAATCATAAAATTCATGTTTTGTATAATTAATGCCTTAATAACGCTGAGAAATTGTAAGGGATGCTGCTATCTCATGTACTGAAACTATTCATTAGAGGAGTGTTTGCTTGACAGCTACCCGAGCCTTTTCTATATCCTCAATCTCTGCGACATCAAATGTCATTGAGCCAGTGAAATTTGCCAACATTTAGACAGGCAAAAAAAGCAGCCCGTTCTCTTAGCAGAGTCGTGTCTTTTCTTAAACCGAACCTCTTTAATAAATGAACCATGTCACTGAGGCATAAATGCCCAGACCCATCATTTGTGCATGAGGGAACCGCAATGCTCGCCTTGCATTTCAATCGATGGCTAGAAATGTTTGAAATGTAATGTAGATGTATTTGTTGATATGCCTCTAATCTCCGTCTTCTCTGTCACCCTCACGATGCTCCCCCTCTCCTCTCCTGTCATCCCTCTGTCAGCCTGTCACCAGAAGAGTACGGGGAGTTTCTCCGAGAGCGTGAGGAGAGACTGAAGGCAGAAGCCGAGGCAGCAGCCGCTGAGGCAGCAGCAGCAGTTAAGAAGAAATGAAGAGCTGCTGTGTGCTAAAGTTGTTTATCAATACGAAACCCCTGTTCACATGGATGCGTTTTTCTAATAAAATGCAGCTCATTTGCATCCAGGATCTACTGAAGTGTATTTTTTTCTCAGTATCTCTCATTGTTGAATCTGTCCTGCCTCCTGACTACTCTGTACCTCCCCCACTCTCCCTTTTTTTCCTCTCTGCCTCCTACAGGCTTTTTTTAGGCCTCTGAGCCACTTTCACCTACTCTTTCTCACATCCATCGGCTTACCCATCTCTCCTAACTATCTCTGGGTAAAAGTACAGGGTTTTTTATAGCTGCTGTGTCTTCTGACATCTTTGCTGAAGTAGATTGCCCTTTGGCAACACTGTTACAAAGGCTGAAATGCATTGACAAATAAGGATATTTTTAACACTATATATACGTATTTAGCTTTGGGGTTCTATACATGTAGATTTGGGCTCTGTTCAGATTTATTTTTACAATAAGTAAGATCTGTGGTAAATACAAATTTACAATACTTGGATGTTTTGCTCTACATAGTAAATTATACACACCCATAATGAAAACATGAATTTTTTTAAGCAGTTATGTTTCTTTTAAAAAGCATATGTTTTATAATCTATGTAAGACCGATTGGGGTGTGAGTGTGTGCAGTTTACCACACACCTTATTTTATTCATGGATTTGAAACTCCCTTTATAAAAACCCATAGGAAAAATCTCAAGGGAACCCAAGACGAATTAGTCTTCTGGGTTTTGACGTCACAGCTGCAGCACTCTATTCGCAAACATTAACAGCTTTAGCTTATAATACAACCTTTACCTGCATATATACACTCTACTCACATAAAGTGATATATAATGTAGCATATAATAAACGCTTGATTGCTTATATTGTTGCAAAATGTAAACCATAATATTGCCCAGCTGTTATCAGCTAAATGCAAGCAAAAGGTATAAAGACATTAAAGGAATAGTTCGCACAAAAATGAAAATCTGCTGAAAATGTACTCACTCTCAGGTCATCCAAGATGTAGTAGTTTGTTTCTTCATCAGTACAGATTTGGAGAAATTTAGCATTACATCACTTGCTCACCAGTGGATCCTCTGCAGTGAATGGGTGCCGTCAGAAGAAGAATCCAAATAGCTGATAAATATATCACAGTAATCCATATTTTGTTAAGCGGAAAGCTGCTTGTTTGTAAGGAACAAATCCATCAAGGCATTATCCAGTGTATCTGAGTTCATAATCCATAATAATGTGTCTTCTGTTGTCATCTCATCTCACATCAAAATCGAATTTCAAACAGTGCTTGAGCCTCAATATTTCTCCTGATTCAGATGAGACAACATTTTCCCTAAAGAAATAAATATTATGGCTAGAGGATTTGTATTTTAGCCAGAAGAAATGTTTAAGTAATGTGGATTACTGTGATTTTTATCAGCTGTTTAGACTCTCATTCTGACGGCACCCATTCACTGCAGAGGAACCATTGTGAAGTGATGCTAAATTTCTCCAGATCTGTTCAGATGAGGAAACAAACTCGTCTACATGTTGGATTGCCTGAGGGTGAGTAAAATTTACAGCAATATATATATATATATATATATATATATATATATATATATAAACATAAACATCACAATGGTATGTTGGGATACAGACTTGACTATTGAGATATAGCTTGGGAAAGAAACCTTGGAAGTGTCAGGCTGTGTAGGCAAAGGGAAAATGTATAATGGATGTAATTTGGTCTGTGATTGAGTAGCCCGTCTGACCCAGTGACTTTACAAGCACTGTCAAATCACTTTCCTTAAAGTCAAGTGCATTTGTGATTGTTTTCCAAACGCTTGTCGAAAGTGAATGAAGGGCAGAGATTTTTCTCTCAGTGAGTACCACAGTAGACTGTCTCTGATTTGAACAAGATTGTGGTGACCGCACACTATCCAGGCTTCAGTGACAGAGTGTTCTCCATGTCGCTGACTGCAATTTCACAAGAACAGAGAAGGACGAGAGATGATAACATAAAAAGGATGTGATTTCTCATCTGGCCTCTTGTCCCCAACCACAATCCCCCCCACGCCCCCGGCTTTGATGCTCTTATCAAGAGATTGCTGTTATATTTGGTGTTTGTGGGTGGCAAAGAACATCACAATCTGTATCTTATGCATTAGATGAAGCTTATCAAAGTGCAGAATCTCACATAAGCCCTTTAGGGGTTTAGAGTCTTTTCCAGACACGGTCATGTGGTCTTGTAAGATCCGCAGTGCGTTTTTGCTATACAAATGAGATTTGGTGTTATGTAATTCAACCCCTCTTCATTATTATACACCTGTAGTGAACCTCACACTACACTAACTTCTGAATATTGCAGAAAGTACAACATACAGGACCCCACATGGAGATGGTGCTTGTTGCAGAGCCAAATAGGAGGAGATGGAGCTCTATCGCCCCCTCTCTGTATGTAATGGGTGGAACTAGACACCCAAACCACACCCTAACTTCACCCATTAGTTCACACAGAGGTGGAGCTGGATATCCAGAGAGGTGGAGCTGGAGTTAATTTGGCTCTGCAGTGAGCAGTACTTGCAAAAATATAGCACCGACTTTAGTCAGGCTAGCGCAATGTTTCTTTTTTAATAGGAATGAAAATGAGGCTGGGAGAGGTACAGTGTGTTTAGTGGATTCGTACTGTAGTTTAACCTCTTAACAACATGACAATTATTCAGCTGAAAAAAAAAACATATTTTTAAATATTCCTCAAAACTGTTTTTAAGGGGCCATGAACTGAGGAACCAAAATTCCCTTGATATTTTCACATATAAGAGGTCACTGTACAATAAAAACAAAACTTTCTTGTTAGTCTAAAAACAGCTTGTATTGAAGCCATTCTGCCAACACGACATGTGGAATGGACAACTCTTGATGTCACAATGTGACTAAACACTGCCTCAAAGAAGAAGATCAAGACCTGCTTCTACGTCACTACCTGTCTAGACCCGTCCATCAATTCTTGCATGTTGTTTAAATAAAGAAAGGGGCGAATAAGAAATATAAGACGCTGTGCAATGGCAAGTTGAGGAAAAACAGTGTTTGCATTGCCTTCCTTCTGATCACAACATAAGGAAAGAGTGGATGAACTTATTTTTAATGAAGTCCAGACCGCATCAGTAAGAACTTGGTCCTTTGTTCCCTTAAATTTACCGCAGATGCATTTACAGGCATTGCACAATTTGTCGCACCACACAAGTATGAGCAACATTAACTGGTTTTATTTATTCACGTCTGTTACAGATCATTTACTACATAATGAATATTTATGCGTTTTAACTTAAATCACAGCAGTGTCCATCTATGGAGAATGTAGGCTGTAAAACATTGGCCAATCATAGAAGTTTTCCTTTACTTCCTAGTCTACAATCAGCCACACCTATTCAAACAGAGCATTCACATGAGGGGAGTTACAAACAGGACTATTATGTTTTTTGATGCCAAAATATTGATGACATTATTAGGGGACCAACAGTACAAAATAACAAAATCATTTTTATATATGCAATAAATCTGTAGCTTTAAACAGTAGGCAACAGACTCGTTCACGTAAATTTCAGTATGAATATTTATTTGCAGTATGGAACTACATGTAAAATTGTAGAAAGAATTTAGGCCTACTTCTTGAATATGTCTACATTTGAACAATTTTCTTAGAAATACCAAACATTAGAAGAAGCTTGCTCCACATTAGCTGAATTGATGCTAAGATGCAATTTGAGCTGCAGATAATGTCTGCTTCACTTCAAAGAACTCAAGAGGATGAGTGTAACCAAATGGGCAGCAATTTAAAGATTGAGACACTCAAGTGAAGACTTCATGGAAAAGACTTTCCAGGTTAGTTGAATGTTAAAATGAGACCTCATTTACTGGCAACTCTTGCTGCAACTTAATTGATTGATTGATTTACTTCTAGATGTGCTTCAATTTATTTAGAAGGTAGATGTTGAAATATGTCATATCGTGATTATACTGAATACATAGGATAATGCATTTTTCTTCTTGCTTTCCCATTTATTTATTTATTATGTGTGTGTGTGTGGGGGGGGCACTAACAAAACGGGTCAAGGGGGTTATATTAGTAATTCAGCATGCTTCATAAAATGTTTTCTTTTTTTTTCTTTTTTTATCTATCCAGACTGCTCCTTTGCTTTTAATTAGCAGTTTGATTAAGTCTCCTCATCTGAATGTATTCTGATACCTATTATATCTTTTGTGTACTATAGCCTACCCATGCATTTCTCTTAGCATTTTATAAAAGTCCGCTGTCTCAGCATAAATATGAATCTTTACATGGAAATCTTTTTCATTCCATAATTTCCATATTGTTTTTCATTTTGTTTCCACTGGGTTTCTCACTGGAGAATGAATAATACTTTCACTTTAGAATAAGGTCCCATTAGTTAACATTAGTTAATTTATTAACTAACAATGAGCCATACATTTGTTACAGTAGGCTATTTCTTTTTCTTTGTCAGCGTTAGTTAATAAAAATGCAGTTCTTCATTCCATGTTAGCTCAGGTTTTTTAAATAATATTAAAATATGTATTTTCTAAATTTCAAAATGTATTAGTAGGCTACATGTTGAAATGAACAAACTGAAATGAATAAATGCTTTAGAAGTATTTTTCACTGTTAATTTAATAAAAACTGCAGTTAATTGATTTTAATAAATGGATCCTTGTTGTACTGCTTTCTTAATTACTAAATCTGAGCCCCTATTTTATTATAAAGGCATAACATTTAATTCTTTGGACTTTTTATAAAATTGCTATTTAATTCACTGAAGGAATGTCCACATGGTGGCACTGCATTGTTGTGGGATGCTAACAGACACAGATAATCATCCATTGGTGAATGTATCTCCCTCCTCTAAATCCTGGATGGAGTGTGATCCAAAATGTGAGCCTTTAGCCTGATCTGTGTCCCTGTGTGCATATCATTTTCAAACAGGCGTAACTAGGTGCTTTTGTCTAAAATCTGAGACAAATTTCTCAGATGCTTCTCCTCTGATCTTGGCTTCTGACTGATGGTCTTCAAGCCCCAGTGAGTGGCTTTACTTTCATGTGAACTAACCTTTGTCAGCCGCCTCTACTAACTTCAGATGTCTTTCTGCATACTGAATGCAATCAGTTCTTTAGCTTTTTAAAGAGACAAACCGGAGTGTCATCATTATCATTACATAGCTGTGTGATAACATAAATGAAAATCATGCCAGCCCACAACTGGTGTGCTGAATTTCATGATACATGCCATGTCACAATCAAAAAAGCCATGAAAGGAAGTCACTCCTCTATACGTTTAGAGTGGTCTAGTTTTGAGAAAGTATTAGGTCAACTACTACTGTCTGTTCGGTATAAGTTCAGTTCAGACTTCCACTTTCTATTGTGTGTGTATTGTATATTTCCACAAGGGGGCATTTAGGTACATTGTATGTATCTACTAATATCTTCTCTGTTTGCTATACGAGCCATTCTACAGTACTGCAAACTGATGTCCTACAACCAAAAAACACTTTTAAAACACTTAGTATTCAATCTTAGTTTACTATCATTCTATTATCTATTAAATTAATATTAGTATAAAATCATCATTTATTGGGTAATTTCAATTGGGAGGTGGCTGTGCCGAACCCTAATCTCTAAATTTATGAAAATTAGGAAAATTATTATTATTATTATTATTTCATTGTTGATTTTAAAAGTATCTTTTTGGTTCTTTTAAAAAGTGAAGTTCAAAAAGTAAAATAATAATAATGTGTCCAGCATTTTTCATGTCACTACCGAAACAGTGTATGTGTTAGTCCATTGACCAAGAATGATTTTAACTACACCCTTAAATTTATGATCAGGAAATATGCCTGTGTCCCCATCTCTCATAGCTACAAGGTGTGCACAAGGCCCCCATCATTTTGAGGTAAATGTGTTCAAAAGTCTGAAATATCTGTGTGCAACTTTAAGGAACGTCACTACCGAACACCTTTTCTTCTGCAATTAAACACACTGTTTTTTTGAGTTTTTAAAAACAAAATGTTATGTAACATGTTTACCACTGTTCAGAACTGTGATAGCTTACCATGTGCTGATTAGTATCTTTGAGCTATGTTTAAAAGTATCTAAAGTTTTCACTACCAAAACAGTCGCTACCGAGTTTTGGTAATGACATATTTGTTTTTGGGAGTTATCCATAGAACTGTCATGACCGAAACATGTCATCATTTTTTGGGGAGTGACAAAAAGGAACACATAATCCTCATATTTGGGGGAAATAAAAAATAAATTGTACAGTTATGACATTTCTTTTGTATTTTAGCACATTTTAGTAGTGTTTTAGTTTGTGACTTAAAATTCTGTAATGATATGTGGTCGCTACCAAAGCATTACTGTCACTACCGAAAATGTTCAGTCACTACAGAAAAGTGGGATGTTTTGTCAAAAATAAAGTGAAATATCAACTTAGATGCTATAATACTTTTGGTTCAATATTCAAACTGATGAATCCTTAACTTTGAAATCAAATTTTGATCGACTTTTTGCCTTTTACAAAGAAAAATTTGATTCAAAATACAACAAATCTCATAAATTACACTTGAAATATTGTTAAAAATTGAATAGTTATTGATTTACCTCTGAAAAAATTTCAATAAAATAGCAAAAAGCATATTTTTCCAATGTAGATTAAATCAAAATCGTAATAGATTAAAATAACCCTTCTAATTAAATTATTATTACTGTTTCGGTAGTGAGAGATTTAGGGAGAGGATAAATATTCCAAAGCTTTCTGAAAATACAATATAAGAATAAACTGCACAATTAATAGAAATATGTAGCTACCATATATTATATTATATTATATTATATTATATTATATTATATTATATTATATTATATTATATTATATTATATTATATTATATTATACAATTTGCATACATATATAATTTTTTGAAAAACAGACCCAGGGACCATCCACTCAGACACTCAGCAAGTCCAATATGAAGAAGTTATATTTTCTATCTATGCATCTAGTGGCTGTTCAATTTTGTAGTTTTTTTTACTGTAGTTTTTATTTGACCGTGCAACTAAAAATAGTAATTTTCAGATATACGCAGATTGAAAAAAATAAATCAGTGTTCAGTGATCTTTCTGTACATTGTAAGCATAGATTTGTGAAATAAAATAGATGGCTTATGGGGTGTAATTTTCCTCATTTTACAAGTTTATGGTTAACAAATGCTGTTATCCTAATTTTAGGATGCTCTATTCTTAGGATTACTACAGAGATGCATTCTATTTGACACCAGATGGTGTAAGAGAGCCAATCTGGGTTTCTGTGATACCGTTTAGTCTCGATAAGCTGCAATGGGGGAGCAATAAGAGGCTGGAACAAAATGTTCACATGCTGACGCACTGCTCTGTTCTACTCTTTTATGGCAGATGGTTACTATTCTTATGATGCTTGATTATATTTAAGCTCCCCAAGGTGCATTGTGTCTGTCTAAAAATAGAAGGAAAGATGGAGAAAGAGAAAATAGGTAGTGGGGATTGTGCTTTACATAAAAGAGCTAGAATTGGGAGGAGGCTTTGAATTACATATTTTGTTGACTTAACATCGGTTTGCTTTAATTGGCTGAATGGGCCCTTGTGCATTAAATGTATTAGCATAGCAACACAGCTCTCCTCTCTCTCTCTCCTTATTGGGAAGGATGCTGTGAGGGAAGGGAGGGGGGAACTAAAATTGGTGCCTCTGTGCAGGAAAGCCCATATATGGAGTCTGATAACGCGTCATACGACGTCAAAATAGCAGGTACATTGAGTGTAGGCTGAGAGAAAAAAAGGGGGGGGGGGGGGCTACGTGCGTGTGGCATTCAGTACGTGAGTGCGTCAAAGCGGGAAGCTGGCGGTCTGTGCGAGCGCCTCTATGTCAAGTGTGTGCGTCAGTCTGAGTCAGATAGCGTCTCATCGTGAGTGTGCGTCAGAGCTGTTGCTGAGCAGTCCGCGCTCCGGGGAAAGAGTGAGGAGAATGCGCTGAAACGAAGGGATACAGCAACATGGGTGATGGAGGAATGGCAGCGAGGAAAGGATAGTGGTTAGCGAATGTGAAGGCATTGGGAGAAACTAGAAACTGACACATGAGTACTTTTAAGTGCACTTTAATATAAATGCCTCTGTTTTGATGACCAAATACACTTATCAGCGACACAAAAGAACACTGATCCACAATGTCCAGTCTTCATAAATAGCATATGTCAAGTATGTTTTTCATCTCATAAGATAGAAATGTCTCTGATATGTACAGACCGTTGTTTGTACAAATGTACAAATGATTACAATCTTTAACCATTCCGCATCATGCCTAGCTAGAGGCACGTGCACCAAGCACCCTGTATTTCAGCATACATACAATAAAATTATTAATATTTTTAAACTTAGCATGTAAATAGCTAGAACATAGGAATCAATCCTTTACTTGACCGTAGACAACTCTACGTTAGCATGTCGACACCATGGGAATTATTATCATTCTCAACCCGTGTCGATAAGTAACTGAATAGAAATAGAACCCCATCTGTATTTTCTCGCTCATTTTTTAAAACAAAACTTTGCTTAGTTTTTTTAACCCCTCTCAAAAAAGAAGAATCGATCATTCACACAGTCTTTGTCACCACTCCACACCGCAGACAGCAAAGTTACGATGTCACCGTGGTATTCATTGAATAAAGGTGCTGTTTCTCTTAGGTCTGCAACCTCTTGATGTGCCAGGCACTCAAGAGTTTAAGCAGATTGCAAGCATTACAAATATTGATGCTGCAATAGTCCAGTGCAATTCCTTCTAGCCATGCCCATTGGAGTAGCCAGTTGAATGGATTCGTTACTCCGTCACTCAGTGGTAGCTAGAAATAAGTCCAGTAATGTCCGTGCATGCAAAGCCATGCACAATATTTTGTCCTTCTCCATGGCGACTTCCACTGCAGCTTGTATCCACCGGCCAGTAGGAGAACAATTTGAAAACTTGATTTGTCTTGCACACAAAGTGGAATTTGTTCACATTGTACATTACGTTGAAACACATTTGAAATGATATGTCCAAGAATTGCATCCACAAACTCAAAGCCCAAGGTAGTCTGAATTATGTAATTTATAATACTGTCTCTGACATTACAGTTACTGAGGTGGAAGATTGGAGAGATAAGTTAATCAGATGTTGGAAACATGCTGATATTGATACTTTTAGAAACTGGTAATTTTTTTAAATGACCAAATATTGATCATTATGTAAATACTTTCCACACATTGGGATTTGTGTGTGTGATGCTGGATGACAAGCACTGAGCTATCAGTTATCTGTTGCTTCTTGCTGAAAGCTTTTTTTCATGTCCGCAAAGTTCACAACTGAGTTTTTTCACTACAAGTGAATACAAATGCATGTCTGTAAGTCAGTTTAAACTTACAATGTCAGAGCTGTAACTCTCACTCATATAAGCTCATGTTACATTATAGCAGAATGACATAAACCGACCTCTTAGTCCTCTTAGGACTTGTCAAAGACTATTATATTCAATTGCTACCAAAGGGTTGCACTATTATTAACATGAATGGATAATTAGATGAACAATTGTGAATGTAACGATTTACTCTCAGTGGATTTGAGGAAGTTCAAGTTTTTTTGCCATTATATACATTATGTATATATTTATACAGTTAATTAATATTCACTTTTCAGCAAAAGTAGCTCCATGAAATATGACAATATGCCATACTTAATGAAGTAAGTCACAGACTTATTTTAGAACGGAGGATCACTTCCACTCCCATCTGAAAGATAAAAAGAAAGAACAGGGACAAAATGTTAAAAAAATTAACAGTTACTCAGTTTGAAAAAAATTACAACAAAGCAAAATTATCAGAAAAAGGTTAAGTTGCTTACCTTTGCGGAAGCACTGTTGCGGCGCATGACTTTGGAGTTGATACAACTCAGGTTGTTGCCCCAGGCCGGGGGCGATCGAGGCACCTGCCCCAAACATGGGTTCCAGGGCGGCCAGCTCCTCGAGGAGGGACTGGGCGCAGGGCAGGCCGGGCGATGCGGGGCTGACAGGTGAGGAGACAGGCAACAAAACTGGGGAGGTGGGGGAGGCAGTCAGTTGCAGTGGTGGAGATGTTGGTATGCCCGTGAACAGAGGCGATGATGCTGCCTCTGTCTCCATGGTAACTTCGCCTGCCGCCTTCCCATCTGCCATGTTGCCTGTGTTGACTGACGACATCATAGCCCCTCGCCCGGCCTCATTGTTACATTGCGCCAATTGGACGCTACAGAAGTGACTGGTACTCAGAGCAGAAACCCCGTCAAAATGCAAGGGTGGGCACCAGCACTCAGGAGTAGAGGGGGAGGAGGGAGGACTGGAGTGAAAGGAGGAAGAGGATGTCGGTGAGAGGGGAGGAGAGGATGTGAGGTCCTGCAGAAGGGTCTCCAAGACACTCTCCTCAAACAGAGAGTCATCATCAGGGAAGATGGGCAGGTCCAGGCCTTTCCAGGACTTGAGTGGGTAGAATTCACCCAACAGTGGGATTGAATCAGGTCCCGCAGAATCAAGAGATGGAGACTGGGAGCGTTCAGAAATGGTGGAAGGAACCAGCTTGGTCAGGAGTGGATCTAGGTAGAAGCCATCTACTAGTGTGCTGATGTGTTGGGCTAAAAGTGAAATCTCCGTTCTCTCTTTTTCTCTCTCACGTAGTGAGGAGAAGAAGGGTAAACTAGGCTGTTTTCCAGGTGAGGCTTCAGGTGTGAGAAGACCTTCTGGTGGGTAAGGTAGTGGCCCATGGGGGACGTCAACATACAGCGGACCACGGACTTCTGGTAAAGTCATAACTGTGCAGTCACCATCTCCTGGACTGTCAGGAGTAGGAGGGAGTTTCTCATAGAGCGACCCACTGCAAGGCTCCACTGGGAACAGGATCTCTGTGGTTGGAGATGTTATTGTGAGAGGCAAAATAGTTGAGAGTGTTGTCGTAGGAGGAGGTGGGCTGCTTTGTGGGTTCGTTGGCGCAGATGGAGAAAGAGATGGAGCCATCGTCGTTGTTACTGTTGCAGTTGGAGCAAGAGGAGGTGGTGAGGTAGCCCCAGTAGGATCAAAGCTAAAATGAGGTTCCCCGAAGGGGAAATTGCTTCCACCTAGTTGAGGTGTGTATGGGGGTGTGCACACAAACTCCTTGGTCTGTTGGGCCTGGGAGGTAGGCACAGGGGGAAGAGGAAGGGGCAATGCTGGTAGAGGAGGATCTATCTGGAATGCTGGTGGCAGCAGAATATTCTGAGTGAGGAAGTCCAAGTCAGACACTGTTGCAACCGTAACTGGAATTGGAGATGATGCAGAGGCAGGACTGGCCACAGGTATGCTGGGCTCATGTTGGAAGAAGCTCTCCTCTTCCAAAGAGGAGAGACTGGAACGTGGGCCACTCTCCAGTTGTGCAGGCTCCATTGAGGAGCTGCCACCTTGCTCCTCAGTAGATCCTGCACTGCATGCGGCTGTGCTAAAGTCAAATGACTGACCGGAGAGGCCACTGCTTCCTGGTGTAAACACTTGGTCAGGGCTTGAGAGTGTTTCTGGACTCTGTAAGCTTAGGCTTTCTTGTTGGGAAGTGCTTGAGCCCAGCACCAAGGAGAGCTGGGTTTGTTCAGAGCTCAGCTGCTGTCTGACTGACCAAGCCTCTGTCTCACTGTGGCAAAGAGAAAAAGACAGAATTAATGAAATTCTTACTTGTTTGAGCTTTGTTTATTAGTCTGGACTTTTCAGATATATGATGAGTCTTACCTGATAATGTAATTGTTACTGACAATAGGGGTTTCCCCAGTTTCCAGCTGCAAGACCATGTAAAGCCAGACCCATGAGTGATCCGCAGTCTCTACACGAACCACCATTTCAGCCCTGCCCTCTCCTCCCTCTCTCACTGTGTGTGAAAAAAGATTGGTAAGTCAAAACATATTCAACTTCTTGTGAGGTTTTTATGTCATGTCTTGGCAGGTGGTCAGAAGTGCTTTTTTACAGCAGATGCACATTACTCTGTATTGTTCTCTGTAAGTGTCAAATGTTGATAGGCAACTGTAAGCTAAAAGAGTGCTCATGCTGGGCCTAACCAAACAAATAATATGAATGAAACAAATATTGAATTTTGACTCACATAGACTGCAGTGCTGAGCTGAGGCATGTGAAAGATCCTGAGGATGCAGGAAGCTGTACCAAGATTGGGAACGCAGAGTCTCCACATTTACACCCAAATAAACATTCACGCTGAAAGTTGAAAAAAAGGAAACATTTAAGAATTTTCTTGAAGCATATAATTATTGGTATGTCACAGTTTTAGAGAAAACACCTAAAGCATTTAACCTTACCTATCTTGTGCTTCCTGAAGTCTCATGTCACGGCTGTGCTGAGAACGGAAACATGGCAGGAAGAAGCTGCTCTCTAGTGCAGGAGATGAAGGTGGTTCTCTGTCTGGGGCAGTTCCACTTCGGGACGTGTGAGGCTCCAGAGGAGTACAGAAACATACCCACACTGGGTTGGAAGTCCAGTAGGATCCTGGGGAAGACTCGCTGGGAGTTTGTGACAGGCAGCGGGCACGGATTAAAACAAGCTTATTGCCTGCACTCTGCCTACGCACTGATTTGGAGGTGTTGAATCTGCAGCGGAACAGACGATCTAAGGAGGAAAGGCACGAAAATAATGAGCACTTAGAAATCTGATATATAATATGTATCTGCGTGCCATTTTTAAAGATCTTACCTGTTTCAGGTGAAGTTGGAGGCACCAAATTACTCCTCATAATAAAGTGGTCTGCACTGTCTATTATGTCGTATACACTGTCCCCTTGAGCGACCAAATCTACCTAAATATTCAAAAAAGAATACACTGTAGGTGAACTTCCTTTTTCATTCATATTGCTTATGAATAGGCTGAAATAATTTGAGATGAAAGGGAGAAGAAGCCTATAAAGATTTAATGAGAATAACTTTTTTTGTCTGCTTGACTCACCATTGAGTGTCCGAGTTGCTCTGAGACGCTGTCTGACAGGTACAGTAGCTTCCCTTCTCCAGTCAATAGCAGAAGAAAGCCTGGCATCATTTGTACCAACTCATTCAGTTCATGAAATGTGAGGAATCCTGGAGTTTCCTCAGCACCGCTATCTGCAGCTGTATCTGAAAGAAGTCATTTTAAGTCTGAATTAACTATTACATTTCATTTGTAAGAAAAGTAAAAACAAAAAACAAAAAAAAAAAACAAAGATCATCTACAAATGCGATGGCACGTTTTTAATTTCAGCACCATGGACAGCGTTTGTGTTTCAGCACCATGGAGAGAAATATCGTTTCAAAGCGCTGTTTAAAGTGAATGTTCTTTTGTGTCTTATAAATTGTTATCTTTATTTTATAGCATGAGCAGCCCACATAGTGTTAAAAAAAATAATAAAGATGCACCTGTTTGCTTTAGCTCGCGGCAACAAGAACGTAATATGAAGTATTGCCTCAACACAAACTCAGATCTATGAAGCGCTGAGGATTACTTAAAAGGCCTTTAGTCAACTGTTTTTACAAAATAACTGAAATTATATTTACCGTGACTGAAGAAGACAGACTTTCTCGTGTATATGCAAGCCAGCGACATGATATGAAGATAGGAGAGACGAGACTTGTCCGCATCGGAGATAGGCAACAAGTCCTTCAGGTTTCTAATCTCTGCGTTTATCTGGTCTCTTCGAGCTTTCGACGCTCCTTTGGTGGACCGATACATTCTGTTAGCACTGAGGACTCTTTCTGAGCTTTGCTGAAAGTTTTGACTGCGGTTGAAGTTGAGAAAAGTGTGAGGCTCCTTCCCAAAAAAGTTTAGTCGCGTTCACAGGTGTGTCATCTCAGCCCTTGTTCAGAGTAAGGCTGCTCTTCTCCTTTCACCTGCCTCTCCCGGGTGTCCCCCCGCGGTTCCGCCACAGCGCCTGGCTCAGGCTGTGGATGGGAAGCTGGATGGATCTTTCCTCCTGGTCGGAGATTGAGACTGTCCGCTGCTGCTGAAGCAGTCTCTCGCCCAGATATCCGGAGTCCGTAAATCTGGTGTAGTAGTATTGCAAGCCGGTAACTTATATAGGCTGGGGCTTCACCAGTGTAGGGGGGCTCCCAACGCGCCAACACCGACGTAAAAAAAAAATGCAAGGGGAGGGGGGCCGGGGGGGATTTATACGTTTCATATCATTGTAGCAATGCTGAAACTCACTCGTCTCACCCCTCCCAAACCGCCTGCTCTGACTCTGCTCCGACGTCAGCATCCCCTCTCTGCTTTGATGACGTTGGCTTGAAATCGGGAGCTCCGGCGACGCAAAAAGCCCGATTTGGACAAAACCGAGCAATGGGCGGGGACAGAGTGTGAAACGTAGACGGAGTCACCGCACTCCGGTGTATAGACGTGTACAGAGAAGGGGGGTTCTGTTTCTGAGCTGCATACGAACGAAATAGAGGAGCACTCTCCCCTAGTCATCATGCTGATTCCCTCCAACCGACCGAGTTGAGATATGATTCAGAAAATTATTTCTGTCTTGTATTCCAGTGTCTTCCACTGCATGTTCATGCATGGATGCAGAAAGAGTTTGCATGGAAGCACGGATTCAATCCCTGACATTACTGCTGTAATTTCATTCATCGCTGCATTATTTGCGTCAGTTTCCACATCTGGCAAACTGTGAGCAGAATGAATTCTTCAAGGGATTTCCATTAATAAAAGGGCAGATTATAGTGGCATGCGGGACAATGCGCTGCAGTGCTTATGGTGACTTTAAATGCAGCAGTGCATGTGAAACACAGAAATCTGCTTAATTATTATTAAATGCTTTCTCTCTGTCCTTATAAGGGAAATATGGGCAAGCATAGACAAGGACAACAGCTGTATTGAGTTATTTCTTATGAGTTTGTGTGCGTAAGGCGACATTGTGAGGAAGAGCCAATGGCTCACTGAGAACCTGTAGTCGCAGTTATAGGGGACACGTAATTGGTTGCTTCATTATGAACTTTTGATGCTCCTGACAAGGGCAGTCTGAATGAGACAGCAAGTTTAAGAATTAAATGGACATCAGGTAGGGTTAGCCATCATGCCTATAACTCACTGAATAGATTTTTTTAATGATTGACTCTTATCTATCAAAATGCCAACTGTAACGGGGAAGCATTATATATATATATTGTTTAAGTTGCATGAAAACATTACAAATTACAAAATGTGCATTGTGATAAAAATATTTTAATCGCCTCTATTTAATTAAAAAAATATATTCAACATGCAATCCTATATGAAAAAAAAAGGTTTAAATATAAAATACAGGTCGACGACTCTCAAATGTGGTCTACATGGTCCAATTTCTCTGTTATCTAAGATCAATTGTGATCACAAATCAAATTATAAACTACAAACTGGTGTTAAACTTGAAATCACTCCCTGGTCTCACCTAAATAACCTAAAACACCTGTCAAACAATTGCTCGTTCATATCACAAGCTCTGCTGACGCCTCTTTGCATCCTCTCTGGACACTTTGTTCCGTCCATAATGTCCGACAAGCCGAGTGCAGAGTCTGTGCATAGCCTTCGCTGCGGTTCTGCCATTCGAGTCGATTCGTTTTCTGAAGAGGAAGCGAAGTAGCCTGTTCAGTGAAGGTGAGCTATTTTTAGCAACATGCAGAAACACCAGTGCTTTTAGGAAATTTAGCACAGTGTTACCCTTGTGGCTTGCCGCGGTTATTCAATGATGCAATAAATCATGCGTTTCATTTTCATTAGTGATAAATGACCAAGCGGTAATTAAAATGAAACATTTTGTGATGAATACTATTTAATTGTAATTAAAATGCTATTTTAGACTGAATCAAAATGTGTTCGTCACTCATTCACCAGTCCATCAGATGCACGCGCACGTTTCTGAAACCTGTTGCGCTTGAGGAGCGCGCACGAATTGATCATTTCGCTTTTCTAAAAATAGCCCATGCCATGGCTAGTGTCTGACAAACGCAATTCGCAAATCTGAATTTACTGTCTTCGGCGACACATTTAGTCTTTTTAATCAAACATTTGTGTTTCGTGATCAAAAATGGTTGAGTAGCAGTAATTAGGGGTTGAATAACGGACAGTGGGTTATATATGATATATGCGTGATAAGCTATCCCTTAAACAAAACAAAGCTGGTTTTTGTTAGTTTCGAAAAGACAAACGATTCTTCCAGGCCAAATCTCATCTTAAACCAGCTAACAGAAAGCTTAACCAGGATGGGAGACCACCTTAGACCGGTTTCAGGTGTTCTTTTCAGCAAACTTTACATTAGAGATGTTCTTATCACGTTAATACAGAATTTTTGGCTATGGCGTAAATATCAGGGAGACACTGAACACAGAGTTAGTGTCCTTAACTATTAACTATTGACTAAGTCTAAATTCTATGCAGGATTCATTGAATTAAAGTTTTACATTTTATTCGTTTTCATGTGATAGAAAAGGCATCTTGTAGTTGCTTAGACTAATTAGGATGCACTCATATTTAGTGGCAGAATCATGCAATCTGATGCTGGTTATAGATCAAGCTGATCCCTATAATGATCCTTTGTAATTACAGTGCATCCATCTGCAGTGCATCCATTCGTGATTAAACCCTGGCAGTTGTCATCCGTTAACAAATTTCACCTCTTAAAACAGTTTGTTTTTCTGTTTAGAAGGCCCACAGAGTGATTCAGACACACTAAAGCGTGCAAGGCTCTTTTTGTGGCTTTTTCTATAGTTTGTATGAATAGCCTGTGCTATTTGATATCTTGACACTACATCTGATCATGATATCAAATAGCACAGGCTATTCATACAAACTATAGAAAAAGCCACATAAAAAAGCCTTGCACGCTTCAGTGTTTCTGAATCACTCTGTGGGCCTTCTAAACAGAAAAACCAACCGTTTTAAGAGGTGAAATTGACACTACAATATGGAACACCATTGTTGTTGAGGATGTTTCCTTCGGGACCCATTTCTGGTAAACTGGCCGTAATCAATGAGCACCATTGAGTCAAATTCTGATAAGTTAAATGAGTGGTCATCTCCAGTACATAAAGTAGATGCAAATGCATATGTAAAAGTTTAATCGAAATTGCTCCTCTGCAGTGAATGGATGCTGTCAGAATGAGAGTGCAAACATCACAATAATCCTCAAGTAATCCACAAAAAAAATCCATCATTTTAACATTTTAACATGAAACAGTGGCTTCTGGCCTCCGTCACTCTTCCTCCGGTGAAGAATTCCATCTCCTGTTGTCATCTCACATCAAAATCCAACAACATATTTTAAACAATTTTGGACTGTTTTTGCTTGTACACAAAAACTCATCTAAATAAAGATGGCTTGAGATTGAGTATTTGTAATTTTTTTTATTTTTGGTGAAGTATGTCTTTAATTGCATTTCCTTCATTATTCTAAATTACATACATAAGGTAAAGGCAAGTTGGTCTTACCAAAATGTTTTCAAAAGATTTTCACTCAAGATTTTCTGATCGTCTAGGGGCAAAAGATAATAGTCGAGTGCCTGCCGGATGTGAGTAAATGAATAATGCCCAGTATGACATCCCTCTGTTATAGCAGTATGTCCCTGGGAACAGGAAGATGTCATTTAGCCTGTGCCCAGAGAGCACGACTGAGTTGACTCTGCCCACTTGAAGCCTCCTCTGATTTTACACACAGTGGACAAAAATAACCATGCAGGAAATGGAGAAGTTTCGCAATTTTAAGAATGGGAATATCTAGACTTTTCAACCCAATAATAGATTCATTTCAAGATTAAAATGAGAAAATATGCCATGCATTAAACACACATTATGTTTGGAACCAGGTGAGCTAATTCTAAAGTCATCTGTGCAACTTTAATTCTGCTCTTCCATCAGAGTTTTGCAAGTGCACTGAAAGTAAGAAGAGTTGTAGAAAAAATACTTTGAGAAACAAAATGTCATTGGCCTCTTGTGCAGCTGAAGTATGCTTATCCTCTATTTCAAGATTCTTTCTCTCCACACTGCTGTTTATTTTTACACAGAGAGAATCAAGGTCTTCACTCTGCCTCTTGAAAGAAAGGAGCTAACCTGTCGCCTAGCAACACCTCCCACTCCTGCCGAAGCCAGAGGAATAGAAGAGAGGAAGAGGAAGGACTGAACCTGTCTATGAAACTGATAAGACAGACAGAGGTAAAGAGTAGGGTATGATGTTGCCTTTAAAGTCAAGAGACGCCAGCTCATCATGACAATGTGTGGGCATATCAGTGTCATCCATAGCCCACTGAGAGGCTGATGAAGTTGCACCTGTCGTGGCATTTAAATCGTCAAGATTTAAGTATAATAAATTATCTAATGCATTGTTCAGCTGTGTGCTGCTTGATTCATATAAACTATTGTGAGTGAGCAGATGTAACACTCAGACACCCACACACTACCTCCCTCCCTTCCCTATCTCTGTCAGAGATATATCCCCAGCCTGCAGGCTGGTGGGTTTTTTTTTTTTTTTTTTTTTTTGCAGTGTATTTTTAGACCCAAGGCTCAGAACAGTGAGAAAATGTGGACTTTATTTCAGGTTCTGTGAATGGTGACTACTAATTCATGACTTTTTCATTGACAAACGTCAGTCCTTGCTGTAGTTTTGCATATGTCCTGCCATTTAAATCTCAGTTCTTTCTCTTTTTGTTAAGAAACATTTCCACCAATCTATTTATAGTCCAGCAAACGCGTTCTATAATCCCATCAGGTCTTTTTTTCCCCTCTTGCTGTTTAAGCTTGCTACTCAATTCCAGCGCTACATGCCAGCACATTGTGCTCTCACCCTCCTTTTTCGCTCCCTCTCTCTCTCCCTTCGTAAGTTGGTGCTGATGCAAGGTTGCCATGGCGACGTGATGTAGATGTGTGACATCAAAACAGACCACAAGCAGCAGATTTTTTTTCCCTTTCAGTCTGTCGCTCGCTCTGTTCTCCCATCTCATTTCATATTAAGCCAAAGGCATTGCATTACAAAACACCTCTGTGAGCTTCTGATTTAAACCCACCTCCAAAATGTAAGATGTCCTTTTAACTGTACATCCTGCAATTTCTCTTATAGTAATGCAGCTCTTAGTGACCATAAGAGATCCATTATTCTTCTCCATTCAGGTCTGCCTTTGAGAGTAGCGATCAATGATTCAGTATGTGTGTCTTTCTTTCTCTTTGCCCATCTCTGTGCATTTCGATCTGACTGCAATGTGTTCTCAATGCAACTATAGTCTTTGTTACTGTCTTTGTAGTGCCCAGGTTTGTTCTTTATCCTTTTCATCTGTAGCTGTTTATTTGTTGTTGGGATCCACATTAAAAATCTAGCATTATAAACATCCTTTAAAAGTCAAAAAAATACTTTTATAAATGCAAGTGAATATTTTAATTTTTTTTATATCTTGTGGACACTAAGTCTGTAATCAGATGTAATGGGATGTTCATGTTAATTTGTCAGTTCAAAAATTCACTCAAATTTTAATATGCTGATATAAATGTAATTTGTTATATAAAATATGTATGGAATTAGAAAAATGCAAATGCAAGGTCAACAAATCAGTGGAAAAGTAAGTGAATATGAAGTTTCATAAAGCATTGCATAACTATTAAAGAGAGTGGGCAGAGATGGTTAGAAAGAGGAAGAGAGTAATGCACAGGGAGGGTGGGAGAAAGTAAGGTACTTCAGGGCCTTTTTTAGCTCCAGGCTAAAGTTACGATTATTGCTTTTATCCATCCTCAATTTCCCCTTTCCTGTCTCTCTTTGCAAGCAAATATGCCCCCCCATTCCCCCCACCCCACCGTGAACTTATAATTTCCCCATGAATAGTGATAATCTCTGCAGCATGAACTCTTCTGCACAGTTGGAAGGTGGGAAGCAGAATGGCCTGTGTCATTCCCCAAGCCTGGACTTGAACAAAAGCAAGTTTTTTTTGTTTTGTTTTTTGGCCCGCTGAATCATCGGTATGAATTTATGAATGGGAGTCCAAGTCCATTACCTGACAGTTTTGCTCAACTCACGCTCTGAGTCATCTATGCTGAATGAACATCCTAAGCACTTATAGGAGTCATACCATGAGGACTCATATTTTCCTTCCAGTACTTAAAAGAGTTAACTATGAAACATACAGTAACTTTCAGAATTCATCTTCCTTCCCATTTCATCATTTAAATCAATTGCATTACATTAGAGCAAGCTGCAAAAATTGTTTCGTTGTGAACTTCGTGGACAATCCAAGGAAGTTAAATATAGCTAGAGAGTTATATGTTAGCATTCACATTCATCTCAAAACCAAATGCTTGGCTGTGGTTGTTGTTAGCCAGTCAATTCTGTCTAAGGGTCAGAGAGAGGATGAAAGGGGTCATAAAAAAAGATAGATTATGACTGTGTTTGGTGCAAAAAAACTTTACCAACATGTGTCAATGTAAATGCATTACCAAAAGTTAGCCTTAAAGGAATAGTTCATTACAAAAATGAAAAAGCTGTCATTAATTACTCACCCTCGTGTCGTTATGAAATCTGAGAGCTTTCTGACCCTGCATAGACCGCAAGGCACCTACCATGTTCAAGGCCTAGAAAGGTAGTAAGGACATTATTAAAATATTTCATGTGACTTTCAGTGGTTCAACCTTTATTTACGAGAATATTTTTTGTGTGCAAAGAAAACAAAATAAGGATATTATTCAACGATTTCTTTTATTTTGTGTCAATCTTCGACATGCATTCACTAGAGTACTATGTGTGACGTGTGTGGTGCTACTGATGCAGGAGCTGGGTGTCTGACATGGAGCCAAGGTACACTGTGGTTTAGGTACACCTTGTTTTCAAATAGAGGAATGCACACGCATGTGTCATGGTTTTGATGTGAATTGTGGCAAAGACTGACACAGAATAGAAGAAATTGTTAAATAAAGTTGTTGTTTTTGTTTTTTTCGCTCACAAAAAGTATTCTCGTAGCTTCATAAAATTAAGGTTGAACTACTGTTGTCACAACAGTGTCCTTACTACCTTTCTGGGCCTTGGATTGCTGTCAATGCAGATTCTGAAAGCTCTTGGATTTCATCAAAAATATCAAAGTTTGTGTTCTGAAGATGAACGAAGGTCTTACGGGTTTGGAATGTCATGAGGGTGAGTAATTAATGGGTGAAATATCCCTTTATTATAATTATTATTATAATATTATTACCTTTAGGTAATTAACGTGCAAAGGTACGAAGGTGTATCTTTAAGGGTACAAGCTATTTTCTTGCAGATTTTTATGAAGGGCAGGACCATAAAATATGTTGTGTTTTACACCAAATGTGCATTATATATGCCTTTATGCTTTATGAACTGAATGAAGTCATCTAGCAGAGCAGTGGAATGTGAGTGTGATTTGCATTTTTGCAATATGTTGTTAAATCTGCCCGAAGCGTCATTTCGTTTTGCCACAGAAGGTGTTTTTTAACACCCTATGTTAACACTCAGCAGTCAGACTCTCACCCGCAGGCTCATTCATGGTGACAGTCTCTCACACGTTACTCATTCACTCATCATGAGGATAGACTCACTTTACTCTCTCACTCTCTCCATCTCTAATCTCTAACTCCATCTTCTATCACGGAAAAAAGTCGTTTGACCCCTCTCTTGATGCTCATTTTGAAGCATTAGGCCTCAGATCTAAATATTTGCATCCTTCGGCCATATGTGCGTGAGATACAGCAAGTCACACTCATTTTGATTCTGAATGCTTAGTGTTTCATATGTTTTTACTGATTGAAAAACATTCTCCCTTCTTCAGAGAAGGAATTCTCTTTTTTTATTGCCGTCCTTCTGCTCGCATGCCCACGCGACCATAGCAACACAATGTCATATCATAGTAACCACATTTAGGCAGGAAGAAAAAAATAAATGTGTGTTGTAGAGGTATCTTTCACTGACCAGTTTAAAGATGGCTCCTCATATTCAATGTTTTACAGTGGTGAGATTATGAAAGTCATTTATCACTAAATTCAGATGGAGTCTGAATATTAAACCTATATTTAAGTCTTTGTTATAGAGGTGCAAGCATATAAAGTACCAGATATTCGCTATACGTCTTATTTGAAATTACCCGTCAATCCTGATTCTGGTTCCCAGTTTGTGAGCCATATAATGTAATTAGCTTCCTCATTAGGTTCATCTGAATAGCCAATCAGTGGCAGATGAGGTAGCTGCCTCTTGTTATCGGAGTCACGCCAGCTGAGATGTGGCCCTAATCAAGGAGCGTCTGTAATATTCAGAGGTCAAATTAATTTCCTTAAACAAATGGCCCAATTATCAGTGACCAACATGTGTCCCCTTTCACTCGCCATCTGTAAAGAGGCCCCTGTCTGCTCTTCTATGGAGATCCTCCATTATTCGGGATGTGCTGGACTGGAGCTAATGAGACACACTAATGGAGCAACTCTTTAAACCCCAGTCACCCGTTTGAGCAGGTTATGCTCCACGTGGAACCTGCTAACAGTCTGAAGAGGGTCGCAAAACATTACAATTGACACGTTTTATCATAAAGGCCATTTCTGATCTCATATCAGCTTTATTAGACAACCCTGCTGGGAATTCCAGTGTTAGCTGTGTAGATGTTCTTTGAGACATGATAGCTGGTTTTTAGTTTGGGATTCTATATAGAACCATAGGGTTCTTTACTCAACTCCAAAGAACCTTTTATGCTAAAAAGGTTCTATAATGACAAGAAAGAACCCTTTTGGCACAAAGGTTCTTTAGGCTATTATTCATTCATATATTACATTATTCTGCAACATTTTGTATTTGTAACTAAATTATTGTTTGTAGTAACTTAATATCGCATTTAAATTATGCTGATTTTTGGAGAAAAACTGAAATGGCACTCTCCGCGTGTATTGATTAACTACATAAAATGATATAAATATATAAATTTTCTAACCCCCATATCTTGAATTTTGTGATCATTCACATGCATTCATAAATGCATTTGAATACATCGAATAATGAAGGGAATGAACGCACTCAAAATGCACACGTGCACTAGTATGACTTCATCATGTAACTTTATATTAGCCTAGATGCGTGAACTTTTTAGGCACGATTTGTTTAGTTTTTTATATACTTGATTCACATATCACACCTAAACACGCTTGGAAAACGTAATTAGAACTAGCTACTAAATTAGTTAAAAATGCCTATACAGCTTATCCAAAATGACTCAAATGATTTGCGAACCTGCTCCGAACTCCCGAACTGACTCAAATGATTCACGCTCCGAACTCCCAAACTGAATCAAATGATTCGCGAACCCGCCTTGAACTCCCGAACTGACTCAAATGATTCGCGAACCCGCTCCGAACTCCCGAACTGACTCAAATGATTCGCGATCCCCAAACTGACTCAAATGATTCGCGAACCCACTACGAACTCCCGAACTGATTCAAAAGATTCGCGAACCCGCTACGAACTCCCGAACTTCGGGAATTCGGAGCGGGTTCGCGAATCATTTGAGTCAGTTTGGGGATCGCAAATCATTTGAATCTGCCGAACTGACTCAAATGATTCGCGATCCCCAAACTGACTCAAATGATTCGTGATCCACAAATTCGCCATTCGCGATTCGCAAACCCGCTCCGAACTCATCCCGAACTGACTCAAATGATTCGCGATCCCCAAAATGACTCAAATGATTCGCAAACCTCCTACGAACTCCCGAACTGATTCAAATGATTCGCGATCCCCAAACTGACTCAAATGATTCGCGAACCCGCTTTGAACTCCCGAACTGACTCAAATGATTCGCGATCCCCAAACTGACTCAAATAATTCGCGATAACGCTCCAAACTCTTGAACTGACTAAAATGATCTGCGAACCCGCTCCGAACTCCCAAACTGGTTGAAATGATTCACGCTCCATACTCCAGAACTAATTCAAATGATTCGCGATCCCCAAACTGACTCAAATGATTCGCGATCCACAAACTGACTCAATTCGCCATTTGCGATTCGCAAACCCGCTCCGAACTCCCGAACTGAAATGATTCGCGATCCCCAAACTGACTCAAATGATTCGCGAACCCGCTTTGAACTCCCGAACTGACTCAAATGATTCGCGATCCCCAAACTGACTCAAATGATTCGCGATAACGCTCCGAACTCTTGAACTGACTCAAATGATCCGCAAACCTGCTCCGAACTCCCAAACTGGTTAAAATGATTCATGCTCCATACTTCGAACTTCCAAAATGAATCAAATGATTTGCAAACCCGCGTTGAACTCCCAAACTGACTCGACAACTTGACGAACTGCTTTCCACATCGAAACATCCACGAACATAAACAGGTGAGCTGATATGGTCTTTATCCACTCATCATCATCATCATCCACCAATCAGAACACACGAGAACTGTTTGACCACAGCGGCTGTGTTTCTAAAGCTCTTGCAGCAGCTCAACACTGGTTTTCTCTGAGGTGGTCGGATCACATCAGATTGTGGTTAATCTTGCAGATCATGACTTATATCTACTCTTCCTCTCCCTGCAGTTTGGTAATATAAAGATTCCTCCTTTGAACTCCCACCTCTTGTGTGTGTTTTATTGTTCTGGGTCTGAATTTGGGCTCCTGGGGTCTCAAAAAAGAAATATTTTCAATCTCCAAGGTGAACGTTATGACAACACACTCTTAGAAAAAAGGGTTCATTGGGGTTCTATATAGAACCATAGGGCTCTTTATTCAACTCCAAAGAACCTTTTATGCTAAAAAGGTTCTATGATGACAAGAAAGAACCCTTTTGACACAAAGGTTCTTTAGGCTATTATTCATTCACATATTACATTATTCTGCAAAATTTTGTATTTGTAATTAATTATTGTTTGTAGTAACTTAATATCACATTTTAATCATGCTGATTTTTTGAGAAAAACTGAAATGGCACTTTTCGTGTGATAGTGATTAACTACATAAAATGATATAAATATATACATTTTCTAACCCCCATATCTTGAATTTTGTGATCATTCACAAGCATTCATAAATGCATGCGCCAAACTGACTCAAATGATTCGCGAACCCGCTTTGAACTCCCGAACTGACTCAAATGATTCGCGATCCCGCTACGAACTCCCGAACTGACTCAAATGATTCGCGAACCCGCCTTGAACTCCCGAACTGATTCAAATTATTCGCGAACCCGCTACGAACTCTCGAACTGATTCAAATGATTCGCGATCCCGCTCCAAACTCCCGAACTGACTCAAATGATTCGCGAACCCGATACGAACTCCTGAACTGATTCAAATGATTTGCGATCCCCAAACTGACTCGTATGATTCGCGAATCCGCTTTGAACTCCCGAACTGACTCAAATGATTCGCGATACCCAAACTGACTCAAATGATTCCCGCTCCGAACTCTCGAACAGATTCAAATGATCCGCGAAGCCGCTCCGAACTCCTGAACTGATTCAAATTATTTGCGAACTCCCGAACTGACTCAAATGATTCGTAAACCCACTCCGAACTCCCGAACTGACTCAAATGATTCGCGATCCCCAAACTGACTCAAATGATTCACAATCTAAAGTTCCCATCCAAATCAAATGACACCACCAGCTACTATTGGCTTAGTTCTCTTTACTGATTTTAAGGTACGGAAAGTATGTTGTTAACAAATAAAATATCAATATTTCCATTCAGAACTGCTTTCCACATTGAAACATTCACAAACATAACCAGGTGAGCAGATCACTCTCTCACTATTTGATTGCTCTAATCTTTATCCACTCATCATCATCATTCACCAATCAGACACAACACTAGTAATTTTCAGTTTTTTTGGGGGGTCCCTACAATGAAAGTCAGTGGTGTCCAGTGTGGTTTTGTTCCTCATTAAATTAAAATTTTGGAGAAAAACATTAAAATATTCTTTACACTCTTAAAATTATTTTTATCAATGCTGTGGAAGAACCATTTTTGGTTCATCAAAGAACCTTTCAGTGAACAATTAAAATTTAAGTTAATTATAGAAATGTATTAGAAGAACCAATTCTAAGTACTGTATTTATGCAAAGCAAGATTATATGGATGTTCTTTATGGAACCATAGATACTAATAAATAACTTTTTTTCAAGTGTTAAGTGAAGAAATGACGCAGTTCTCATTTTTGGATGAACTGTTCCTTTAAAATGTTATTCTTTTTTTTTTTTTTTTTTTGAGACATGGTGGATGATCAACCACCTAAACCAGCTCCAACTAGTTTAAACTCGATTGTTATCTGGGAGACTGGCATGTTTATTTGGTGTTTATATTTAGGGCTACATGTAAAATTTTGTTTGCTTTGCCCACCGCCTCTTCACACATGCTTAGCAAATATATATATATATATCATGAATACTTGTCTGTTGTTTGTAGTTAATGCAGCTGATGTCACAGACACTGTGTGCTTGTTTTGTAATGGCCTAATGTGTTTGAAAAAGGAGGCGGAGGGCAATAGTGTTTCCTTTTTTCATTCAAAAATAACAATGGATATCCAGGTAAATACAGTGGTTCTGTCTCAATGACTTACAGCAGCAGTGTTTGTGCGGAAGTTCCTGAGGGGTCCTTTGTCTCAATTAATGTGCGCACTCAGGCATGAAGGAAAAACTCTCTCATATCTGACTATAAAAAAAGCATTTGTTCCTGGCCGTGCAAAGAAATAACCAGATCAGCAGTTTTTTTTTTTTTTTTTTTGGATTTGCCCACACTTTTTGTCACAGTTTCACTGTGGTGAGGACAAAATGAGAGATTGCAGACATAGCATTGAGAATCACCTTCCCAGCAAGAAAGTGATTAATTAATACAGACTGAACCAAATGCAGAAAACCATCAGCCATTTTGGAAAAAAAAAACAATAAAAAGTTTTTGGTTTAATGACAACCAGGGAATCTTGTTTCACATAACATTAGAAGACACAAACATAGACATTGTTAATGGAACTCTTTTTTTCTGAAACAGTTTAGTTTATGTCAGTCTAATGTTTTTTTTTAAACGTTACTACTTGTTTCAGAGAACATTTGAAATGAACATTCCTAGAATTTCTAATGTTTGAAAAATGAAAATTATTTTGAACATTTGGACAACATTCTGAAAACGCTTTCATAACTTAATGAGAACGTTAGCAAATGTTCTTAGAACATTTTTTGTTAGTGGTGTCCATAGCCAGCAGTCAGTTCAAAAGTTAGTAAAATTCACGTTATTCTAAATAGATGATTAGAAAGGGCATTAGAGCAAAAGGACAGTTCAATCCTGGGACATCCGGTCCATTCCCACTCCACCCACTCACCTGTTCATGACCCATAAATGAGGTCACAGTTAGTTGGCCTGAACTGTGGAGTGTCCCTCCACTCCATAGGACACTGTGACACATTTCTATTTAAACATTTGTACACGCTCATGGACTGATGCATAGATACACACTCACACACACACACATGCACGCACACAACCTTTCTCAAGGACACCTCCACATGCGGAGGCATTTTGGCACAGCTCATCAGCCCTCCTCTCTCTCTCTGTCTCTCTCTCTCTCTGTGCCTGCTGGGTGGGTACAGAACATCTCGCTCCTGTGTTTGGCTCACAGTAGGGTTTACCGTTTGTCTGCCATCCAGCAGGAAACGGCATGAGAATGCCACGTTCTCACCCACATACATCCCCGTCACCCACTTCCTAAAGAACACGTCTCTATCATGATCTCTGCTATGAGGTAATGATCTAAACAACCTGCTGGTGCCATCTGTGTCTGTTTGCGTTTACCAACGAATGTCCTCATCTTATTACTCACCTAGATTCTCAGGTGTGTATGTGTGTGTGTCTGACTGTATGGTTGTATAAGACACTGTTCACAGTTGTACAAGTCTAACCCGGGAATGTGTAGCCACTCAGTTCACAGAAAGAAGGTAAAAGAATCTGGTTCACTGGACAATTAGGTTACAAAACCAGCTGTAAGATTCCATCACTTCAAGTAGTCTATTTTGGGCCTTGGACTCGGTGTGCTGTACTGCCTCCATGTGGCAGACTAGAGTCAGTTTCCAGACCTGTAATTATGTAAGACATTGCAGGGAATGAGTCATCATTGGGTTGTTTCAGAGAGGGCAGAACGGTGTGTGTTTGCTGGCACATAGCGCTGGAGATGGCACTGGGATGGGCGAGCAGTGCTGGGGACGATGAAACAAGCAAGTGGGTATTTTCCCGTTGCTTTTTCTGTGGTCACTCCTGAAAAGCTGCCAAAAGAACAAACGGAAGCACTGATGCTGTCGGTGGAAGGTTCTAGAAGCACATTCATGTATGGCTGCAAATAGCCTGATGTATATTGGGTATCTTATCTGATCATTAAATGATCTGGGTTTTGTTCGTTTTGCTGTTTAAGTCAGTCCATACAGTATTAAACTGGCAGCACCGTTATAATACCATTTGTCAACTTGTAATATACATTTCTGTCAAAAGACCATTTTAATTCAAATAATATATTATATTTTAGAATTCTATTATTTTCTACATCTGGTTAAATTTGCACTTATTTCAAAGTTAGACTTAATGTAATATTGTTTTATTTATTATAAATTGCCCTTTTATTGCAAAAGAAAACCATTTTAATTAAGATATTCTATAGTTCTAATTAAAATTATGTAATTATGTTGTTATTATGTGTATCCTAAAAGTGAAATTTCAGTTAAAAGGTGACAATTTTTAATTAAAACACATTGTATTATTTAAAATTAATTAAAAAAAAATGCATTTTAACTTTTAATTTTTGCAAAATAAAATATGAAAAAGAACACTTCCTTCACACAATCATGTACTGTAAATCTTACAACATCATTTCCCCATTAGCCTCAAGTACAATAACTCCATTATGATTCAGGCCACTGCAATTCCATTCAGAGAAGGTTACGTTTCCATTCTGAAAATTCAGAAATAGCCCTCTTGCTACCGGTATTGGATGTTATATTTAGATCCAGAAAGCTCTATTAACCTGCATCTGTGATTCAGTCGAACTAACTTAGTATTGATCAGAAAAGGCTGAGTTCTGAACTAGCGTGTTTTACTTTACTAAATAAAATGTCACTGTCTTGCACTAAATATTTTCCATATATGGCTCAGTCAAGAAGCTGTAGATTATACTGAATATACAATGTTATCGGCGCTCTAAATCAGCTCTATCTCTTTTCAGGCTTGTGCTAATGAGGCTGCAGAGAGGCGGACAGCTGCTCAGTAGGGTTCCAGTCTATCCCGTGGTTAGATGAGTCAAGAGATCGCAAGGGTGGGTGGAAGGGTTAAGCAGGGCACGTGAGGGAGACTTTCCATTAGGCGGAAGAGGATGCATAGCAGAAAAATGCCAAGAAAACATCCCAGCGGGAAGGCAAACATATGGAGTTCTGGAGCCAGAATTGTATATTTATTACAGTAATAAATCCAGAATCGATATACAACAACGGCAGCATGGTAGAAAAAAAAAACTACACAAAGTAACATGAGCATTATTGATGGTGGTGTGGTAGAGGTTTGGAATGACTGAGTGGTTACTGAATAACAACAATGAATAAAAACAATACTGAACTCAGAGATGGATTATACATAGTGGAAAATTAAAAGAGGCTTTTTGACACTTAAGAACATAGAGAAACTTTTTACAGCCTTGATATTGTTATTGCTACATTGATTTGAATAGGAGGGATTAATTATTGTTGCTGACTTCTGAACTGGAAGAGCAAACCAGTGGAAAGAGTCTGCAGAGTTGCAGCCCTCATCCTGAGAAAGAGGCTATTTTTAGAAATGACAGAAGACAGTTTACACTGGTTGTACAGCAGGTTTGGAGTCATAGTGCAGCTAGTAACTTTGCTACTTTCTATATGTCACAATATAGTGAGTTGTTATTTTGTCAACATCTTGTCCTTAAAATATAATGCCTGTCTCTAATTGCCTTTTTATTATTTATGATGTAGAGGTTGTATAAGTTGGTACATCTCTCGTGAAAATGACTTTTGTACAATCTTGGAAATGTTGTCTGTCAGCTGCCAGACATATTCAGCTCATAAGCCCTCCTTGTTGGATGAATCAATCAGTGCTTCCACTCTTCCACCCCCTTTTTCCCTCTCTGGACATCTCTCTCAGCTAAAAGGCATGAGGCCCAACGTAAATGGTCAAGCGCAGGACAGAACTGGTCTGGTAGCTCACGAGCGGGTTCACAGAAACCATCTCCAGATCCAGCACGTACTCTCTGGGGCCGTTCACGGCGCGGGCGAGAACAAGCATGGCGCTGATGTTGTTGATTTGCTGAGGAAACAGATATGACAGGCACTCGATTCAAAATTTGCCTCTGTGAGAAATGCACAAGTCTAATGGCAGGAATCAAAAGTAAAAAAATTACATACACTAGGCCTACCTGTTAAAAGTTTGGGGTTGGTAGCATTTTTAGAAATTAAGTCTCATTGCTCACCAAGGGTGCATTTATTTGATCAAAAATACAGTAAAAACAGTAAAAGTGCAACATGTTATAACAATTTTGTATTTTTAGATATTTAAGAAAGTAATTTTATTCCAGTGATGCAAAGCTTAATTTTCAGCATCATTATTCCAATCTTAAGTGTCACATCACAGTCATTCTAATATGTAGATTTGGTGCTCTAGAAACATTTTATTTTGTTAAAAGCAGTCATGCTGCTTAATAGTTTTGTGAATTTCTTTATATATATATATACATACGTACACACACACCAAATTAAGTTTTTCTTTCAGAATATGCAGTAAAGTTAAATCATTTTTAAAGTACCCTGATGTAAAAGTCTCCATTGTCATCTCCAGAGCGGATGCGGAAGGTGTTGTAAGCTCCAGGTAAGACGCTGGTGGCCTGGATCTGAAAGATATCTGAAGGGACGGAGCGCTCGGACGTGATGCTCATGTAGCGATGCACGATGGAGTATGGCATGTCTCGACAGCCAGGCTTTGTGATAGGACATGTACAGCGACTGAATAAAGAGAGAAAATTACATCAGTTAGGACAGACCTCAGCTAAATTTTTCAGGACTAAATCTAAGATCAAAATCAATACACTTTTACAGGACTGGACTGATTTAGAATATTTGACATGGCTTAAACAGAACTGCACTTAACTTGTTGTAATAAAACTGATACATAAACTTAAAAGTATCCACTAGGTCAGGTTTTTGCATGACTAATAACTGTTAGCCACAACTGTACTAAATTATACAAGTATGTGTACCATATGTCCAGCAAATTGGCTTAAAATTTTGGATGCCATCCTTCTAGCCAGATATTTCTTCAGAAATGCCTGACCACCTGTTATTCATTTAAAGCTTGTGGAAGTGCAGATTCTGTTGAGACATGCTTGCAGGCACAGACTGAAGAACTGGCCTCAGATATGGGAAAATAAATAAACCATGTTAGGTATGTCTCAATAGGCACTACTGATGAAGAATAAACAATTAATAGAGAGGAAAATATCTCAGAAGATTTGATGAAAAACTGTGTGTGAACTGAATAACCTGCAAGTGCTTTCAAATAGTTTACTCACTCAGACACTTGTACGTAAGGTTCCTGACAGCTTCTGTTGTTAACACATTTGTGACCTCCATGAATGTTCACACAGGTCTGTCCATCAGAGCACTGATGAGCTCCTGTCTCACATTCATTTATGTCTAGATTCAAAGAAAGAAAGAATGTCTCTTATTTGCCCTATGAGTGAATTTGAAGTGAGTAAAAAATTGAGGTGGACCTTGGCAGAGGCGCGTGCCCAGAAGCTGATAGCCTTCAGGACAGACACAGGAGAATTTGCCATGCTCATTAACACACTGATACTGGCACAGGTAACTGGAGTAGCTGCACTCGTCTATGTCTGAGGACAGAGAATGAATATGATCAGTTGCTTCAGTTGTAACATGCATAAATATTTTTCACAAATATGCATATTTATTTATTTTAGTTTTTCCACATTTGTTTGTGTTTGCTCTTAGCTTACCATTGCAGGAAAAGCCATCTGGCCCCAGCTCATAACCCTGCTCACAACGACACAGGAACGTCCCGTAAGTGTTATAACACCTCTGACTGCAGGGGGCCCCCATGCCACACTCATCAACATCTGAGTGCAACAGACAGGATTGTACATGAAAATACTAAGCATAGGGCAAAAAGTGAAGGGTGTAAATAATTATGTAAAATAGATACTTTCCGAGCTGGAATGGCTATTATTGTTGACATAAATCAATTTCTAGTAATTTTAGGTGGCCACTTAAGCAAAACCAAAAACTCAATGCTTTTGTTTTAGGCATACCTTAGAGGAAGTGCAGTTTAATTTTAGCGCATCCAATTAGTCAAGCTTGTCTTAATGCACTTTTATGGTGTTACTGTGTACAGTTCATCAGGGCATGGTACTCTACTGATAAATATCATCCTAATTGGTAACTGAAATTAAAATACTTAAAGGAATAGTTTACCCAAAAGTTTTCTGAGAACTTCTTGCTCACCAACAGACCATCTGCAGTGAATGGGTGCCGTCAGAATTAGAGTCCAAAAAGCTGATTAAAAACATCATGATAATCTGCAAGACTCCAGTCCATCAAAGGCATTTTATCTTTAAATAGTCACTTCTGACTTTGGACTGTTTTCACTTGTAAATGTGCTTGATCTGTGTACATTACTCTGATGATTTAGGCAAGATGACTTTATTACTAGAGAAAGTAATATTATAGATGGGGACTTGTTTTTTGTCAGAAGCAACAGTTTAAATACAAAAAAATAAATACATCTTTTGTGTATTTTTTCTTTTATATATATATATATATATATATATATATATATATATATATATATATATATATATATATACATGCTCTTTTATTTATCTGGAAATTTTAACTTTTTAAATAATGACACTTTTAATCAATTTAATGCATCCTTGCCGAAAAATATTAATTAATAATAAAAAAAAGTATTGACCCCACACCCAGAACTTTAGTGTTTATATTTAAGATATATTTTGCCAGTGTAACACTCGCTTTCCATGATCCAATAAATTCCTGATGGATAAAATAAAGTCCTGTCCTACTTTATTTTTCATATTGAATATATTATTTCACTTGGAAACAGATCCAGTTACAAAAGCTAAGTGTGCTGCAAACAGCAATTCACACTGACTTTAATGTCTCGATTTCTCGTTTTCCAATAGGCACAAAGTGCTCTTTTACTGGTTAATATTTTGGCTTTTACTCAAAGAAAATGAGGTGTAGGATGGAGTTTTGTAAGTATGTGGGTTTGGATTCCAAGTGCTTGTGTGTGTGTGGGGTGGGTTGGCCTATGACTCAGGGTATAGCAAAACGGGGCGTGGGAGTGAGCGTGTGGGTTGGCTTACCAATACAGGAGCGATTGTTGCCAGCCAGCTGGAAACCAGGCTCACACTGGCAGGAGAATGAGCCAGGGACATTAACACAGCGATGTTGACAGTAGCGGTACCGGCACTCGTCGATGTCTGAAAAGTATTCAAACACAAAATTAGATCACATATAAATCAATTTTATTCCTCATTGGTATGACTGAACAGACATTGATAGATGATCTTGCCATTTAATATCATTTAAGGTACAATATACTCATAAAATGCAATCCTCTCTGGAACTTAACCCTGGCAACAACTTGTTTCAAAGGTATTAACTAATAGATATTTAATTGTATTATAAATATTAAGATAATATTTCTAAATTATAATTAACATAATTAAGATAATATTACTTTATATGAGATAAAAGATCTTATTTAAAGGCATAGTTCAGCCAAAAATTCTGTCATTAATTATTTACCCTTGTGTCATTCCAAACCCGTAAAACCTTTGTTTATCTTTTAGAACACAAATTAAGTTATTTTTGATTAAATCTTATCAAAAATATAAAAAACAGCAAAGGTCCTACCATGGTGAAGGCCCAGAAAGGTAGTAAGGACATCGATAAAATAATCCATGTGACATCCATGGTTCAACAGTAATTTTATGAAGCTACGAGAATTATTTTTGTGCGAAAAGAAAACAAAAGTAACATCTTTATTCAACAATTCTTCTCCTCCAATTCCACCATTATGGAGTGTACCATGATGCATGCGCATTGCTTTCCTCTGCACAAGGAAAGCAATAATATAAACGAACAAGTCTCAAAATAAACAAGTCTCACCGCATATGTGTTCTACGTCAGCAGCATGACGTGCATGCGTTTACGGTCAGAGGTACTCTCGATAATGGCAGAAGATGTGATTTGGAGAAGAATTGTTGAATAAAGTTGTTACTTTTGTTTTCTTTGAGCACAAAAAGTATTCTATAGCTTCATAAAATTACGGTTAAACTACTGATGTTCTTACTACGTTTCTTGGTCTGGGAATATAACATTTACATTGCTCTCTATGGAGTGACAGAAAGCTCATGGATTTTATTACAATTCTTAATTTTTGTTCTGAAGAAGAACGAAGGTCATACGTATGGAAGCAGTTTAGTCTCAAATATAATTCACGCAAAAAACACGATTCACACATGTGTAGACAATTTCACATGCATGAAACCTAATTCACGTACACACAAAAAAAATTCACGTGCGTGAAAAAAAATATATATTCACAAAAAGCAATTCACATGCGCAAAATAAAATTATATATTTATAAAATACGTTTCACAAATGCAAAAAACAATTTGTAGATATACAACTGTGCACAAAAAACTTTGAATGTTTAAAATTTACGAGTGTCTGAATGTATGAATAGTCATCGTCGTGTTTTTGAGACTTTTCTGGCAGAGCTCTCTTCCCACTTGGGTCTGTCGTACTCTTTAGCCAATCAGATGCGAGCTTACCATTCAACCAATCATATCATAAGCCACTGAGTGCATTCAAGGAGCACGATTCTGCGGCACCTTTTGCGCAATATGGATTAATTAGAACCGAAATTAAGCCTTTACATCAGTAATCCAGCATGTCGAATGAAGAACAGGAAGCACGGGTAAGAGTTTAGTTTATTTCATAAAAGTCTGAGTTTACACATTTTATCGTTTACACATTCAATCAAAATACAGTTGTTACAGGACAGTTACAGTAATTATAACGTAGTGGTTAACAATGACTAGGCTACATATGTTTTAAAATGTATTACTGTAAGAAAGTACATACTGACCTAACAGACATCAATTTATAAAATAAGATTATTTAGAATTATAATTTCACAACTCTCAGAATGTTACTTTTGTCTTTACAGGTCTTTCTTTTTACTATCCTGATTGCAGTTTAATTTATAATTACTGTAACTGTCCTGTAACAACTGTATTTTGATTGAATGTGTAAACGATAAAATGTGTAAACTCAGACTTTTATGAAATAAACTAAACTCTTACCCGTGCTTCCTGTTCTTCATTCGACATGCTGGATTACTGATGTAAATTAAATTCCATTCTATTTAATCCATATTGCGCAAAAGGTGCCGCAGAATCGTGCTCTTTGAATGCACTCAGTGGCTTATGATATGATTGGTTGAATGGTAAGCTCGCATCTGATTGGCTAAAGAGTACGACAGACCCACGTGGGAAGAGAGCTCTGCCAGAAAAGTCTCAAAAACACACACACTCAAATCCGAGTGGATTCGTAGTAAATGACGATTCGTACATTCAGACACTCGTAAATTTAAAACATTAAAAGTTTTTTGTGCACAGTTGTATATCTACAAATTGTTTTTTGCATTTGTGAAACGTATTTTATAAATATATAATTTTATTTTGCGCATGTGAATTGCTTTTTGTGAATATATTATTTTTTTCACGCAAGTGAATTTTTTTTGTGTGTACGTGAATTAGGTTTCATGCATGTGAAATTGTCTACGCATGTGTGAATCGTGTTTTTTTGCGTGAATTATATTTGAGACTAAACTGCTTCCATACATAAGGTTTTGAAACAACATGAGGGTGTGTAATTGGGTGAACTATCCTTTTAAAGATATATAAGCTCTTGTCAAGAAATTACTTTGCAGGTATACTGGAACTAACTTTATTAACTAATTTTACCCACAAACATTACTTTATATTGAAATTATACCAAATCCAAACTTTTAAACAATAGTTCACCCAAAATGAAAGTCTGTCAACATTTACACCTTCATGACCTCAGAACTGATGAGATGCATCGTGGTTTCAACATATTTGCATGTAAATGAACCAGCTTCAATTTTGTGAGTCTGTTCCTCACATAAATCAATCGTACGGCTTCACATGACTTGCATTTTAAGAATATGGATAACTGAGCAGGTGATGGACCACACTAACTTCCATAATATGGATAAAAAATACTATGAAAGTCAATGAATGGATTCACACATTATTCAAAGTATCTTTTTTGTATTCAGCAGGAAAAAAACTCATACAGGTTATGAACAACTTGAGGCTGAGTAAATGATGAGAGAATTTTTGTGCAAAGTACCCCTTTAAGCGTACTTCTTTTTCACAAGGGAAGGTTTAGAACAACCCAAGTATAAATAAATGAGTATAAATAAACATGACATGAGTATAAATACAAATCCATCTTTGTGATGGATTTTTGGAGAGATGAAATATGTTGTGGGTTTGCACAGCAATTTTCGTTTCTCACCAATGCATTCTGTTCCCACTTTGCGATACCCATCTGGACACTGGCAGGAGAAGGAGCCTTCTGTATTGAAACACTGTTGACTTGGCTGGCAGTCGTGACTGTCCTGTTCACACTCATCCACATCTGTTTTTGTGAGACAGAATCATGGAAATTTATTGTGGACACATCTCTGGTTCAGTTTTTATCTTTCTTTGTCTTCTCAGTTTTGGCACTGGAGCTCATGGGAAGCTCTTGGGAAAGCTGTGTCTACATCAGTAACGTTATCTTTATTTGTTTCCTCTTGACGGTAGACGACAGCTGGGATGCCTCAGTCTTAGTAAATTCCTCGACCCCCTGCAGACCAGCCCCCTGCCAAGACTTCAGCATGACTCCCACAGTTGTCTGAGCGCAAAAACTAGCTGACCATTTCCCCTGACCACCTGTTCCTGTCTGAGTCATTCAAACACTAACAGTCAAAACTAAAACATTGCATGCAATAATCCCCCTTTAATCAATCCGTTCACTGATAAAGCTGATTTTCATTTGGATACGGACACACATGACATGACTCAGTGACTTTGTATAATGGCATGCTACTGTTTACAACGCTGATTCCTGCAAACACTGATTCCTATCACACACTCACCCACGCAGCTGTCTCCCTGGGGCTCAAAACCCAGAGGGCATGGGTTGAATGGCTCGCTGGCCGTGTTCTCCAGGCTGGGGTGGATCTGGTTGGGGGGTTCAGGGGCAGGGATGACCGAGGCAGAGCGAGGAAGGCACAGGTAGCCCCCATAGTGGTTAAAGCACTTCATCTCTCCCTTACAGGCCTCTGGGATTGTCTCACATTCATTTATATCTGCAGACACACATTCCAGGCAGGTGTTTGTGGGTAAAAAGCACACTGTATGATAATAGTTACATAACAGTTACAAGACACATACAAAATACAAACAGTCGTTTAATACTGAGGTTTCTGTATGTCGAATTGTTACTATATATAATATTAAACATTACTGTAAACTACACTAAAATAATTTTCTCTTATGTGAACAAAGGTCTCAAAAATACGGCAAAAACATTCTTGTTATGAAATATAATTTCAACTGAAGCTTAGATACCTTTGTCGAGATTCCTTGATGAATAGAACATCATATACGTATAGTTTTTTTTAATTAAATATTTTAATTATACATTAAGAATATTGTGTGTGTGTGTGTGTGTGTGTGTATACTTGTCCAAAACTCCTTATCTGTGTGATTTAACTATTGTCTGTATATGATGATTTGTTTTAAAGAAAAGTGAACTAGTACAGATATCCTGGTCAGGGTATTAGATTGTGTTGAACTCTGCATAAGGACCCTTTTAATTGGATGTTTTGTGTTTTACCTTTGCAGTGTTGAGTCTGTGGATCCCAGTGATATCCATCTGTACATTCCTATAGGGGAATTAAAGTAGCACACTTAAAGTAGAAATTAAACTATATAGCATAGTTACACATTGTGTATGAATATAAGATATAAAGATATAAAAATGCAACATATATTATGAAGATATATTTTAAAGATAGAAAAGGGAGGGAGAAAGACGGGGAGGTTTTGTTCCTCCTTACCGTGTAGGTGTCAGTTTCTGTGGGTGGCTGTGAAATAGCGCGGTGGAGAAACACAGAGATGCACATACAAAAGACCAAAACACACTCGGGCCGCATCCTCACACACACTACACGCTCTGATGAGCACAGGCAGAAAACACCTCCAAGAGCGTTGACTAAAGAGAAATCAGACAGACATGCACTCTCTCACACACACATACACACTCGCTGATAGAGTATCTGGTGTGGATTAGATGAAGCTGCGATGAAGTTACACTGAGCAATCTGTGAATGAGAAACAAAACATCTTGAGCTTTACGCATCACTGTTTGAACACATATAATTGACCCAACTATAGTCAGAACTAAAATTCAAAAAAGATGTCTGTGGTTTATTGCAACTTTATTACGTGTATAGCCCTAATGTAGTGCCAGGGCCTCTAATAGCAATCCACACGACCGCTAAAATTGCTTGAGTACCAGACTCCCCCTGGTGGTTGTATTATAATTGCAACAAAATCAAAAAGACTTCAACATAAACTCAGACTTGAATAGTACTGAATTTTTAATTATTGTGTATCACTCTTTTTTTATGATACTTGCATTATGGTATGCATTGTGAGATAAACAGAGAGAATAAGACTTCTAAATGGGCCCTTTGCCTATTCTCAAAAGTAATGTTTTACAATTAATTTATCAGATTATACTTTTTTGGAACTTTAACATATATACTATGATATGCTTGTCTAATAAATCTGTCACTGCGTATTACAAATATTGATTCTGACAAGTTCCTAAAAGTCCCTTTGGATTACACAATTTTATCAGACTGTATAGTCTGTGAAAACAAACGTCCTCGCTCTTTCTGAGGACAAAAAAAGAATGAATCTGAATCTCATAACATTTATAACTTACAATAAGGTTCAATTTGTTGATTTTTGTTAATATATGCAGTATAATGAACCAACAATGGTTCACTGTATCATTTTACAGAATTTATAAATATAGACATATTATTGTTAATTGTTCATTCAGTACTTTTTTGTTAGTTTCGATAGCTCCTTTCTTTATTCAAAAACCCCAAGAGCAATTATTAACTTTAATTATTAAATATTAACTGTAATTTATATGAAACATTTCTGGCTTTTTCAAGGTTTCACACAGACCTATTAAACACAACTCTATTTTCCTGGTCTTCTTTTCTGTAAATCCAGACATACGTTGACATTGAGTGTGCACTCAAGCACAAGATGCTGCAACATGACAGAGCCCAACAATAACTCTATTCTGAAAATGCAAAGAATCCAGTTCAAAAGTATTGTCATGTTTACTCAGTGTGACAAACAGCCAACCACAGGGTGACGTGTAAATCTGCACATTCTATCCCCGCTGCATCAGCCTCCAGATAGAAATGTTGCTTTTCCTCCCAGACCACATGAAATGATTCAAGCCACTTAGTAGCCACCGTACAAGAAACACTTGCGACTTCACACGCAAACAAACTGAAATGCTGTGACAAAACAAACATGCTCGCAAATCTCTCATCTGTGTGATTTACCCGCTCCTACTGACTGACCTACGTGCTACTTATGGTTTAAATAGCAACCCGCAAAATCTCAAAGCAGGCTGTTCCTGTGGTGTTGCACTGGACTGGGAAAACCCTGAAATCAACCGCCATAAACAAACTCGAGGCCAGCGAGAGCACAGTCCAGTTGCTTGGCCGGAGTGTGAGCAGTGTGGAGGCGTGGGTAATATCGTCTGCCATCATGTCTGAGTGGCACTTGACCTTCTGGAATGCCAGCGGAGAGGATGTGGGCAGCGCTCTGAATAACGGTCAGCCGGACACTTGCTGTGTTTCCCACAGTATCACATTCCCAGGAAAACCCCCCCGAGGTTCGCTGGAAAGGTCAAAGTTCGGTTACCCAGAATGCCTCCTTTTGTATAAGTCTTTTTTTTTTTTTTTTACAATTTTCTGTAGAAGATGTGTCATCATTATATGGCTTCCTATGAATCAAAATGAATAAATATGGGGCAATTCAGATGGGAATAGGCATGCGTCTGTTTGCTTAACATTTGGTTGGCTGGTCCCGTGACTTTTGTAAAGTCTGCAGTGATTATATGACCGCATATAACACAAGTAATAAAGACTGGACTTCATGGGTAGACCACACACATGTAATGATAAACGCTCTCCTCCTACCTCTCGTTCACCCTTATAAACACACTCACACTAGTCTAGTGTCATGTCTATGGTTAACTCTGCGTGCTCAGCTGGGCATTAAACTCATGGTGGGCAAAGCACTCAGGCATTTAACTTTGCTGGTCAGTGCACTTATAATTTTATGAATACGACCTCCTCTCCTTCCACCTGTGCAAACCTAAGTGGGGTTTTCATGCCAGGACCCCCAAGGCTGTACTGGTAACAAAGACGGCATAGACACATGAATTCATTGTGGTAAATGAATTGGACACTTAATTAAGCCACTATTTAAAATGTTTGAATGTCAGCATTAGATAGAACATATCAGTAACACTTACGTTTAGGGTCCAGTTCTCACTATTAAATAGTTGCTTATAGCATGCAGCATATTGGCTGTTTATTACTACTTTTAAACACATATAAATGGCTTATTCTGCATAATTGTATACTAGATCCCTTAATCCTATTTAATACAAGATTTCAACAAGTTTCCATAAATGTAGGTTACCACAATAACTGTATACAATTTATATTTATTACAATTTACATCATTAAACAGCAGTTACTGAAGTTTTTTAAGTGACTTTTATTTTGGCTGCTGTATTATACAGATACTGAAATTTATCTTCAAATATTGATTTACAACAACTAGAAACAAGTACACTAAGTGTTCAAACATTTGGGGTTTGACGATTAAAAGGCTTTTAATAGTATGCACCAAGGCTGCATTTAAGAAACAATTAGTATTACAATTAGGTTTTCTATTTTATGTAATTTATTCCTTTGATGGAAAAGCTGAATTTTCAGCATCATTACTCCAGTCTTCAGAGTCACGTGATTCTTCAGAAATAATTCTGATATGCTGATTTGCTGCTCCAGAAATTTATCTTATCCCTATCAAAATTTAAAACAGTTGTGCTGCTTAATGTTTTTGAAAAGCGTGATAACTTTTTTTCAGGATTCTTTGACGAATATAATGTTCAAAATGAACATAATTTATTTGAAAAATATTTTTTTTGTACCATAACTTTTGTTCAATTTAATGCACCCTTGCTGAATATAATTTTTCATTTTTATTGAGACTTTTGAACGGTAGTGTATATATTATAAAAGTTCTAGACAAGATCCTTGGTGGCCATCAACAATGCTCGCTACTTCCACGTTGCTTACTTTAGCAGCCCTGAGAAGACAAATTAATATTTCCAAAAACCAAAAATAGAAAACTAAAGTGGCTACAACAGAGGGCCCCAGTCTGATTTACTTGACTCCCTGTCACACTCATTGCCTTTATATGAATGCTCAAGTCAGCATCCATCCATATAAAATAAAACATCTAACATAAGTAATTAGCAGAACACATAAACAAATGTGACGTAACAGCAGTGGCCTGTGTAAGTACAGTAAAGCAGTGTTCCCTGTTCTGATGTCACATAGCCATTTTAATTCTTATAACAACACCGTACTTCCAAAACGATTTTGGTATAAATACAAGAACCACAAATTCCCCGACCTTTGTGTGTCCTCAGAAACCTTTGAGAGTCTGTGCGTGATGTTCCCATTCTGTGTCCTTCACATCATATCAGCTCATATAAACAGACAGGAGTTTGAATGAATCAGCTTTTTGTCTTTAAAAATAGAAACATTATCTAAACAAAGTCACCCATTTTACGCTCGCGGGGCTCATATAACAACGTACAGTCAATGGCATTAATCTGGTTGTGAAACAGAGGTTGGAAAAGAGATTGGAAAGTTTTGCAACGCTACAGACGTGTAAGAGATGTGTTAAACCATCATGATGGTGGAGTAATTAATGTTAAAACCAAACGCAACAACATTTTGTGCTGAAGCATGGAAAGTTGGTAGATGTAATAAGATAATACGATCTTCACCAGTATGTATGGTAGGAGAAGTGGAATCTGTTGGATAATGTGATTGATTGTTCTCTCTCTAGTGTGCTGTCTGTAGTCGTGGATGTTTGGAAGAGAGCTGGAGAGTGAGTGTGACGTGTGCAGCCTTGCAAACTGGCCAGTTGAAATTTTCCTTAGTTTGCCCTTTATCGCTTTCTCCTTCTGCCACACTGTCTGTGACATAACTTCAATTCAGCCTGACGCGTCTGCTTTACTTAGATGAGGAGATCCACGATGGTCCAAAGACCCCATGCAAACAACAGCTACTGGAGTACAATGACAATATATTACAGTGCAATATTAGATTTTCTTTTGCAAACGTGCTATACTCACAGGCCAGGCTTTCTTCTTGCTGTTCTTGAATGCAGTGCTTTTTCTTCTTTTCTTCTGGTGGATCCCTCTCTAGTCTGTTTCAGTGCGGTGGTGGCACGTCTTCTCTTCTATCTTCACTCCTCAGCCTGACAGAGTGAGTGTGGAGACAGACAGCTGGACTGTGAATGTATGCAAGGGAGGGAAAGACGGAAGAGAGGAGAGAGGGACAGCCCATTCCGACCCCCATACAGCCCCCTACACGGCCATCCTCCGCCCCCAGACCCCCCTCGTCTGACCCCCCAGGATGAAAATTCCTGGTCTGCGGCCCAAATTCCAAAATTCCAAATGTGTCCAGCTCAACGACAGAACAACAGCATACAGATTCACACACACACATGCAGCCAACCCCCCTCCATACACCCATATGAACCAGCCACACACACACACACACACAGGCAGAGACCCCACCTGGTTTCATTTAAACTCGCCCCCCACAGCCTGCAACTTTCTTTCTCTTTTCCCCTCCATCTCTCCCATCTTTTTTGGTCTCTTGCTCTCTCTATTCCTTTCATTCGGCTGGATATTTATAGCTTGGGAGAAGCTGGTGGAATGCAGACAAAAATTAGAGAGCAAACTAGAAAGAGAAAGAGAGAGAGAGAGAGAGAGGAGGCAAGGGTAGAGTGAAAGAAGGGAGGATAGGACGCACGTCTGCTTGGAAAAGTTGTTTGCTTTTTTTGCTGTGTCTAAATATTGAAATTGGAGGTACTCACACTAGAAATGAGAAGCAATGGAAAGACTCACATTCTTACTGCTAGTACACTTTTACTTTACATGCTCAATAGAGCAGGCATTAGAAATTGGAGTTTGGGTCTATTTACATGCTTAAGTACTTGTCAGTGTTGACAAAATTCACTTTTAGCAGATATACATATGTGAAATAACATATTAATTACTGCATCGCACAGATTTTTGTCCAATCAGATGTTCTCCAAATATAAGATACCGCACATTTTCAAGTTTATGGGAGCTTTTGAGTCACAAGTACCAAAGAAATGTGCCTTACGTGTAACTACAATGTTGAAAACCATTTTAGAATTCCCCCAAATGTTGTCCCAACTAGCCAAAGTCTGGCCTAAGAGTTTCATATTGAGCAATATTGTTACTGCTGTTAAAGGATTATTGCTTTGCTGACATTAAACTGTTTTTTTTTTTCATTACTGTTAGTTATGTTTTGTAAAAGGATGAGCTCTTAACATCACAACATCATTTTTGAGGCTTGTGTATCAAGATTCTTTTAAAACTTTATTGCCGATATGTTTGCTTTTATAAGGTGACTGTTCTTTCAAAAACAAACACATAAACCATATATACAGTATATAAAACCATATACAATTTCGTTACTAATTGTATTTTGCTATACAAGAAATCTGTAGTTGCCTACACAGAATTACTGGAAGACAGATTTAGTGGCCTAAGAATCTCAAATGAATGACAATCGTTGGAACCCTTATTTTTAAGAGTGTAATACTGAATTCAGAATAGCAACTAACATACTATTTATTTTGGCAGAAGTCATAATAGTATACTAATATAGTTTTTATATTTATATCAGGGACATACAGTATGCTTTTGCTTAATTGAGGCCTTTAACTTACTTGTGCATTCCTGATGTTAAAAGCATCACATTCAAGCTTCATCAAATTATACCAAGAAATAAACATTGTTTTGCTCTGCAAATGACAAAAGGGCAAACAAATCTGTTTGCCATTACTCTTGTACCAAAACACCTTTAGAGTAACGCGGTAGGCCTGACAGCTGTCATTACATACTATTATTGCAAAAACACACATGTACATTGTGCCACCAAGGTCTGACAAATTGTGGCCCCCTACTGCTTTCCCGGGCCCCGGCGGAGCCCACACACAGACCTCACACCCATCATGCACCCACTTACCCTAGTCAAGAGGGGTCAGGAGTGTTTGGACCATAAAGACGCACATGTAAGCCACAACATCCTTTGGACTGTTAGCATGTTATTTACTATTAAGACCCCCAAATTATGTCAATCAAAACAAGTATGATCAGTGTGTAGCCTTGTTCTGAACCTCCATCATTACCAAATATACAGTTTTTTTTCTGTGTGTTTGTTAAATGGGAAAACCCACAAAGGAGAGTTAATGAAAACACAATGCAGACAGTGTCTGAGGAAATCATGCTGTGTTTATTTACAAGTCCTACAGTTCTGGAGGCCAAGAAGTGAAAGAATGAAGCAAGGGTAAAGGGAGGTGAAGAGATGGACAGCTGGTAGGGGGACATATTTGAGAAAGGATTTTAAAAAAAGTAGATGATAAACTGGAAGAAAAAAAAATTCACATCAGGACAAATAATCATCAGATGCATGACTGCAAGAAGATGAGACATCATTAAGATTAACTGTTCTTGTGGCTCAGTGGTAGAGCATTGTGTTAGCAGCACTAAAGGTCATGGGTTTGATACCCAGGAAAACACATACTGGTAAAATAATAAATGTATAGCATGAATGCACTGTATGTCGCTTGGGATAAAAGCATCTCCTAAATGCATAAATGTAAGGGAGAGAAAAGGCAGAAATGGAGATTCTTCTTCAGTCGTGGTACAGTCTAAGGATGCAACTTTTGATAACTCCCATGTACCTGGTCCAGACAGCATGGTGCCTGAGGAAAAAATGAGGACGAGAGGTTTAAAAATGTGTCAGTTTTTTCAGCTTATAAACTGACATTTAAAATGTTTACTTTGATGTGAAATTATTAGAACCATTTGAATGAATGAAAAAAAAATGTATATATATATATATATATATATATATAAAAGTCATTTTAAATTGTAATTGTTTTTATTGTATTTTTGATTAAATACATGCAGGTTGGTAAGAGTAAGAGGCTTCTTTTAAAAACATTTAAAAAACAGTGCACTTTGAGATGAATATATATTTTCCAAATGATTTGGAGTGTTGGGATTTTGTTTGGATAAACAGAAAACCACATTCCACAGTGGTTTAACCGCATAAATGACTGGAAAGGAAACGGAGGTGACTACAGATTAAACCATGTGCATATGATACAGTGACCCCCACTGGTTGCAAAGAGAATTTCTTTTGAACGCAGACCTCTATATGCAGCAATGGTTCAAGAAAAAAATGACTGTACATACTGAACAACACACACAGTGAGACTTACTTGAAGGTGTCAAGGATATGTGCCGAGTTAGTATAATGAGTAAGGTAGAGGTTCATGTCTATTGATGTCCATTTGTCTGATCGACAAGGTTCGATAAACTGTAAAGAGAACGAGGAATTAATGCTTTGTGAGCATATCAGATGTGATAGATGCTTTTATTAAACTAAAAGGGGTACCTTTTCAACAAGGTCGATGAAGAAATCACGAACATCTTTTGCGTTGATTAATTTGGCAGCGATATTTACAAGGCCCCTTGAAAGATTCTACAGCAAGAGATATTTTGAAGTCACAAATCGTGTAGAAAAACATTAATTTCACAAGAATACAAAACCTCTTACCTTAAAATTGGCTTCCATCTCATTGTAGACATTGGTTTTCCCCCGCAGAGCAGTGCACACTAAACTGAGTGGATGAGAGGTTTCATTATTCACACGGCTGACACAGAGGGAGTAAGCATGAAGCATTAGGACATTTACAACAGCCCTCCTCGAACCCCTATTGCTCTTCTCCCTTTCCAAATCACTCACACACACCTTTTGTGTTGATCTAAGAGATCCTTATCTGTGATTAGAATTTTGAGGTCTTTGAGGTCTTGAAGGAATTCCTTATCCAGATCTACATCCATGTCCTCCATCATGTTATCTAAAGGAGAGAAATGGTGGATTTTGAGAGAACAGACAAAGACATAAAAGGAGATCTTTTCTTCTATGTCAATATTTTTCTACACTACACAATTGGTCAGACTGACAGTGTCCATTAATAACCTCAGACTAGATGCTCAAGAACATGCAGATGTCAAATGAATTCATAACATTAAGACGTTAAAGGGGGGGTGAAATGCTATTTCATGCATACTGAGTTTTTTACACTGTTAAAGAGTTGGATTCCCATGCTAAACATGGACAAAGTTTCAAAAATTAAGTTGTACGTTTGGAGGAGTATTTTTGTTCCAAAAATACTCCTTCCGGTTTGTCACAAGTTTCGGAAAGTTTTTTTCGAGTATGGCTCTGTGTGACATTAGATGGAGCGGAATTTCCTTATATGGGTCTTAAGGGCACTTCTCCCGGAAGAGCGCGCGCTCCCGTATAGCAGAGCACTGAGAGCACAGACAATCACTGATCAGAGCGAGAGCGTCGCGAAACGTCACAAAAGAAGTGTGTCTTTGGTTACCAGGGCAAGACAACCCTGCACAGATTACCAAAAAAAAAAAAAACAGCATTAAGGGACCAGTGGATGGAGTTTATTTTTACAGAGCATCAACGGAGTTGTGCAAGTGTTTTTGTTTGTTCCCTGCATTTCGAAGATGCTTGTTTTACAAACAAGGCCCAGTTTGACGCCGAATTTGCATATCGTTTATTTCTTAAGGATAATGCAGTCCCAACGAAAAAGGGTCACGATCGTGTGTTGGAACCGCAGGCGGTGAGTAAAACTGCTTCAAATATCTCTGTGTTGTTAACTTAGCTATCGGCGTGTAAGCACATCAAGTAAACAACATGCAATGTTGTCATCAAACTGCACTTTCCACATGTACACCTTAAAAAAAAAAAAACATGACATAAAGTGGAACTTAGTCATTTTCCAAAACCGCTAAGCAAATATATACAGTTTCAGTACATACCACATAGAGACGTCGTTGCTGATGCTGCTCTAGTTAAATTTCAGCCTCTGGATCTGATTCTGGATCATAAATATACGCTGAATCTGACTGTTAGCCATGGTTTGTTTTGGCGCTCGTGATTCTTTAGCTCCGCCCACACGTCACGCCTCCAGGCGCTCGTGTTTTTCGGGGAAAAATCGGTACAGACTATCTTTCTCTTATGAATATAATAAAACTAAAGACTTTTTGGAGTTATGAAGGATGCAGTACTACTCTATAGGTACTCAAGATTAACAGGATATTGAGTGAAAACAAGCATTTCACCCCCCCCTTTAATGTATCACTCTGAAGAGGTTTATTTTACAACAATGACCAGTTGACTGTATTTTCTCATATATTTAATATATGGCTACTTAAACAGATATGTAATTATTAATAATACAGTAGGATTAATTATTATAATAATAAAATAACCTGAGTGGTACAAGAGACATAATTAAGTAATCAAAATATAGGGAACGGGCTGCCTGGCATAACAGTCTTATAGTTTAGTGGCCATTATACAAACATATTAGACTATTAATCACCATGATTGACCAATTTCAAGTATTGCAGATGGCTGTGTGAGAGCTGTGTAACTGGTCTTACCCACAGCTCCTAGAGTCCAGTTGTTGATGAGCTGCCCAGCACAGAAGGCAAAGTCCTGGAAGGTTAGATACTGCAACTTTTTCTTCCCCGTCTCAAAACGATTATTGGCAAAGAACACTATTGCAGCATAGTCTCTGGAGGAGGAATTGGCAGGATCATTTAGTAAGAGAAGGTGAAAACGCACTAAATCAACACTGAAGCAACTGTTCATGGGATCTTGCATTCTCACAATTTTTAAGAATATACAACTGGAAGAATGGATGCGTATAATGTAACAACCATTCCTTTTTTTGTTGTTGTTTGGTTCCTTATTTTCTGAGCTCACTTCTACCAGATTTCTAGATTAATTAAAAAGGTTTAGAAAGAAGGAGCTTCTCAGGAAAAGACTTTCTCACCTGGCTAATTGATCAGGTAGCAGAAAGTGTTGCCGTATGTTTTCCACCAGGGGGCCTTTGAGTTCTTCCACCACTTTGAACACTCGCTTGAAGTTGTCAAACTGTGTTTAAGGAGATAGACACAAACATTTCATTTCCAAAGGGGTCTTGCAAAAGTATCCAAGCATAAATCTTAGCTACCAATAAGAAGTTTATAGTCTTAGGGTGTGTTTATACTTGGCAGGTTTAGTATGATTAACTGTACACTGGAGAGATTACTCTATTAAACCAAACAAGTACTTCCAAACAAACTCTTGTATGATTTGACTGATACATGATATATATGTTAAATGGACCAAAGACATCTAAACAAACCAAAATCAAGAAGTTATGTCACAAGATGCGACCCTAAAAAGACAAAATGCTCAAGCCTGTTACAGTTCGGTACAGACAGCAGACAGCAGATCTCAATGGGTGCGACAGAATTTGTAGATCTTTTTTTACTCCTTTACGCATTCTATTAGCTATTTGTGGGCTGGTAAAAATACCACCACATGTACTCATATACAACAAGTGCATGTAGCCAACCACATGGTTTTGGATGTTCGCTAAGTTCGCAAAGTTGTAAAAAATGTTTTGGATGAATGACAGAGAATTTCTGTGCAGAGAATCTTATTTCCGGGTTGGTACAAGTTTCAGCTGTTTTTCTCCCGATCGTGGATCTAATGACGTAGACAATGGTGGAACATCTTATATGACCATTTCTCTTGGAAAAGCGTGCCCGCGCACACATCGACCAAAGGAGAGTTCACTTTCTCATGAAATCGTGGCAGCACTGCATAGGATTTGTTCGAGAATGTCTCCAAATAAGAGTGTTTTTGGATGCAAAGGAAAGTTTACTGTGTTCAGCTTCCAAAAGAACCCAGTGTTACATGAACAGTGGATGCAGTTTATTTTTCCGGGGCAGCAACGGAGTGTAGCAAGTGCATTTATGTGTTCTCGTCATTTCAGTGACAAATGTTTTATGAACTAGGCCCAAGTCGACGCTGGATTTGCACATCATTTGCTATTAAAACATGGAGTGATAAAAGACCCCATTCAAGTACAACTGCGTGAGATTTCTGTTTTCTTTTATGCACCAACGGAACAAGGAGAAACGAATTTAATGTGTCAAAACATCCTTAAATGTAGTCATTAAGCTCACCTGTCTTCTGCAGCTCTTCAACGTAATGCCTGTCTTTGTACTAACATCATCAAGGTCTTTTTTGGTTCCTTTGGAGAGCTTCTTTCCCAGAACCTCTCGAACAAACAAATCATCAAAAGCATAATACCTAGAAATACAAAAATACAAATAAATATTTTAAATTGCTTAATAACCCAAACAAATTAAACTGGCAAGACAAAAACCAGTGCATACCTTTCAATGAGCATGGCTTGTCTGTCTGGTGGTATCTGAAATAGAAGCTGATTGGCTAGTTTCGCCGGATGGTGCAAAAGTCTTTCGCACATCTGGAAAGTCCTGTACTGGTCCATTGTGTCACTGAGCAGCACTTCTGCACTCGCCTCACACTCCTCCATCACACCTCCTTCTATCCGCACCTTCACTGCATCATTCACTATGAGGACGACCACATTGACAAATATATTATTAACTTCCTAACCAGATATTACAATACTCACAGTCTCATGGATAATACTCTACCTGTATATCCATTCAGCCATAGCTGGTACACTTCTTTGTCCATTATGGTGGTGTTTCCAACAAATACATCCAACTCCACAGACATCTTGACATATAAACTGTGCAAAGTCACATAGTCACGGTTAATTGATACTAAACAGATGACTGTAAAATTCAACGTTACTTAATGAGTTGCAAGGATAAACTGGTATTTAGGTTCTCATTCTGTGATACTAAAATCAATTACAAAACTGACAGAAAGTATCTATTCTTCATATAGAATTGCAGCTACGGCCATTAACTAATAATGAACTAATTAACTAATCCATAACTAAATTTAGCACACCACAGACATGCTACATTACCATGTATTTTACATATATAAATATATACTACGCGGACTTACCAGACACAAGCGTGTTAACGCGACAGCTGGTTTTTAATCACATTCAGATTTCACAACATTAGCTCTTGTTTTGGTGTGTCTAATTCTTTCGACTTTTGACTACTCGTCAAAAACATAAACTTATCTTATAGGTAAGCGTCCACGCTATTTAGAGATTATTAACACGAGTTGATCGGGTACCATCAAGTAAATATTCACCAAACTGTCACATCTAGCGACTACTTCCATGGCAACAGCACAGAAGTCGTGACTACTTCCGGGTGTGAGCCGCATTCATATTACGTCACTTTCATGTGACTGTATGATACTGTAGTTTCTGTTGACGAGGGTTCGAGTATCATCAACAGCACTTTAAAAAATAAAAATAAAAATCCCACTAATAGTTTTTAGAACATTATGATATTTAAATCTCTGTAGAAGTGTATGCTATAATATATAATGAAAGAATATACATTATAACATTATGTTTTTAATTTATATTATATTACTTTATATTAATTAATCTAATAGACCTGGGGTGCGTTTCCCAAAAGCATGGTTGCTAACCTGTTACCTGGCAATGGGAAATTGTATTGCAACCAACAAAGTTGCTAACTTAGTTAGCAACTATGGTTTTGGGAAACGCTCCCCGGGTTGAAGACTGAGCTCACCATCAACTAAACCTATAGGCCTGGTTAAATAGTGCAGTTTGTGACTTTGATATAATAAAATAGGAATGCTTAAACATTCAAATTCCAAAAACATGAATAGTTACATCAGCTGTAAAGTGAGATTGTGGATCATTGAATATATTCTACTTAAATGAATGTTAATAAAGTTTTTGATTGTGATAAAATTACAAATTAAATGCATTCAATGAAAGAATCCATGGTGATGGCTGCAGCCTCTTTGTGAAAGTAGGTTGTCCCGTTTAATTCCCGAGTTAACCTAGAAACTGAGAAGTTAATGACATCACAATCCTGCCCTATTAGTTCTTTGTCATGAGCCATTTACTAGAAGGAAACTTCCCTGCTATAGCATACTGTCATGATACGAAACCATCTGGGTCAGAAGTGTCAAATTAACTAAACTACCTACTTTCACATAACCAAGTTCACTAGATAATTGTATTTCTTTATTTAGACTTGTACATTCATGTGCCAGTAAATAACATAAGATTTTACAAGATGATAAATTGTAACATTTTAATATATTATACAATTTTTAACATACATTACAGTTTTAAGTAATTACAAGACATGCAACACATGTATTTTCTAAAAATCCTAAGTGGACTTACCTGACACAAGAGTATTATTTATTGTTAGTTATGATGCATTTGATGATTTGATTGTTTGAGAGGTAGGCCTACTCTGCTGGCTCCAAATCTGGAAAAATATCACATTTGGATTAATTAATTTAGCAGACACTTTTATCCAAGAGACTTACAAATGAGAAATAAAACAAGTGATTCATCTTAAACAGGCAATAACATGAGAGGGATTAACAATACAAAGTTTCTAACATGATCTAGAATAGTAAACTATAGAAAGGGGAGAGATTAAAAAAACTGTAAAATCATGGAAGATTTTTAAAGACTCATGATGCTGTCAGGTGTGTTTACAGTTAAGTCATTTCTTAAATTTCTAAGAAGCATTAGACTGACAAAGACATTCTCTGAATTTACAATTTGTTTTATTCATATTTAAGTGTATGACCACGCCATCATGACCAGATTATTGGGATATTTCATTACAATAATGTTAAATGTTTAATCCCTGCAGCCGCTTAGCCAACATAACTTAAAAAAATTCAAATGGCAATTAACTCTCACTGAATCCACCAAAGGGCACAAGTATGTTTTCAACACTGCCTTATTATTCTGCACCTCTCCCCTATTGTCTTGCATGCCGTTGTTCACCCCTCCCTCTCGTTTATCCGAAACTGTGGCCTGTTTCCATTCTCACTCCAGCACCCCACCCCCCCCCCCCCCTCACCCCAGGCCCTGGTTAACACCCCACATTGTTACATCCTCGTGCTAGCAATTGTGCTGGAGAGCTGGGCGGAAGGATGTGGCTAAATACCTCGGCTTAAAGTAGAGAAAAGGTTTTTGTCACCCTTTGCATTAGTTTTGTGTGTCCCGTGTGTATGCAGTCTCATCTAGACCTCACTTCAATAGAAACCTGGTTTAATATCCTTTGCTATGTATCTTTAGTGTGTTATATGAGCATGGTGAGCTTTAGACATTAGAAACAGCTGTGAGAGGGGAACTCGTCTACCATCCAGGATACAGTACAGATTTTTACGGTAAGGGAAGAGGGGAGGGGGTGAAGAAGGGAGGGAAGGAGAGCAGGAGATGGGGGAAGACATCACTGCCTCGCAACCACCATCGCCAAAGGAAACACTGTAATCTCAAGGAACATCAACGAATTCCTCAGGAATCACCACGAAGGCAACCACCATACATTTCAGCGTCGTTAATTCGGTTTATCCGACATTGTTTCTTTGTAAAAAACCCGTGCAATCGCATGCGGCACTATCCAGCCTGTCCTAGATTTCGACTCTTATTTATTTTTTATATTTGCAGCGCGTTTTATGCCTAACGCAAGCGACTGGATGTTTTTTTTCCTATTTAGACACTAAATAGCTCCGTGGTTGTTGTGCACTGGAAAAGCTTTAGGGCGGAGAGAGACGGATGCGGACGGACATCGTGATCCCTGATAATACAGAAGAGAAGAGATGCTCCACGAGGATTATTTTAAACCTCCGTGTTGACCTCTCATCCCAACCCGAGGAACAGGAACAGACACGATTGTGCTTCAGAGATTCCCAGAAGCTAAATAATCAGAAATAAATGCTGCCCGTTACAATTTAAAGCACCGGAGAGAGGTAGGCCTGTTTAGTGCGGTTCACTCAGGACGTGTTTGATATTTTAATCGTTAAACATGAGAAAAAAAGCCATAGGCTATAAGAATTTTGTGTTTCTCCCCTTATTTTAGGTTATAAATAGCAGAGCGAAGAGGAAATGGAGCGTATTCTTCGTGCCTGGATGAGGAATGTTGCCATTCATTTACAGTGACTGACATCTCATGTGTCTCGTGAGAGTTATTTTAAGGTTTACCCGCTGTAATAACAATTGACGGTGATTCTGTGTACAATATGGGGAGCGACAGTGAAATACTGAACCGGGAGCTGTCAAAGATGTCCGATGAAGACTTGCTGGCTTGTTCTAAGGAAGAGCTGGTGAGTCGACTCCGCAGAGAAGAATCGGAAAAGATGTCGGCTCTCATACAGCGCGGTCGATTAATCAAGGAGGTCAATAAACAACTGCAGGGGCATCTGCTTGAAATCAGGGAACTCAAAGTCATCAACCAGAGGCTGCAAGAGGAGAACCAGGAACTTCGGGATTTGTGCTGCTTTCTGGACGACGACCGTCTGAAAGTGAAGAAGCTCGCCCGTGAGTGGCAACTATTCGGTCATCACGCTGCTAAAGTGATGCGCGAGGACCTCGGCGGATACCTCAAGAAGCTCGCTGACCTCGAGCGGATGCAAGACGGTCTGGTGAAGGAGAACCTGGATCTGAAGGAACTTTGTTTGGTGCTGGAGGAAGAGTGCGTGAGCAGAAGTGATTCCAGCCCTGGTGGCTCCACGGATCTCAACATACCGTGTATGGTGGCCCGGGACGTGGGTGATGGGAGCTCCAGCACCGGGAGTGTTGGCAGTCCAGACCAGATGCACTTGGTGTGTTCACCAGATGACTGAAGGAGAGGAGCAGAGCCATATTACTTTACCCTTCTCTCTTGATGCTGAGACAGACTTTTTATGTCTAATAAAGTAGTTTACATTTTCTGACAATGACATCTCAGCTATTTCGGTGGAAATAGACCAAGACTTCTAAAGCCGGCTAGTTTACTCATGGCCTTTTGACGCCATAAATACAGTTTCTCTATATTTCAGTGATTAATATTTTATAGTTGGCAGACCTTTAACACTTGAGTGAAATTATTGGGTGCCAGGCAAAACAGAATTATTTTTAAGCTTTAAGGTGACAGCCTTTCCTTTCAGTATCACTCATCCTGCTAAACCATCTTAAAAGGATGGTTAACACAGAAATTAAAGTTTTTTGTCTTATTAACTCCCCCTGTTGTCGTTCCAAACCTGTATGACATTCTGTTGTGGAACACAAAAGAAGGTGTGTTGAAGAAATGTTTTTATCCATAATGTAAAAGTCAGTGGTGTCTAAAGCAGAATTAGACCCTATTAACGGAACTGCAATAATAAAAATTGAAAAATTGAAATACCGTATTTTCCGCACTATAGGGCGCACCGGATTATAAGGCGCATAGAATAGAAGATACTGCAATCAAACGTTTGACTGGGTTTGCATTATGCATCCACTAGATAGAGCTGTGCTAAAGGGAATGTCAACATTTGACAGAGCACCTTGATCCATATATAAGAGGCTCCGGATTATAAGGCGCACTGTCAGTTTTTGAGAAAAATTAAAGGCTTTTAAGTGCGCCTTATAGTGCGGAAAATACGGTAAATAAAAAAAATATATATAATTTATTTTTACTATCAAAAGTAATACTAAACACATTCCGGCAAAATATGTGACCATGGGCCACAAAATTTTGGGTAGGTTTTTTAAATTGATATTTTTACATAATCTGAAAGCTGAATAAATAAGATTTCTCTGGTTTGTTAGGATAGAACAGTATTTAGTTGAGAAAATCTGTAATCTGAGGCTGCAAAAAAAAAAAACAATTGATATTGAGAAAATCAACTTTAAAACTGTCCAAATTAAGTTCTTAGCAATGCATATTACTAATCAAAAGTTAACTCTTAATATATTTACACTAGAAAATTTACAAAATATCTTTATGGAACATAAATGGTTACTTGGTTAATGGTCAAAGTTATTTTAGGTCAAAGTTGTTTAGCTTCATGTCAAAAAAAGGTAATTAAATTGGGGAATTACTAAAATGGACAAAAAAACTGTATTTTTCATAATATCTTCTTTTGTGTTCTGCAGAAGAAAGTAATACAGGTTTGCAAGGAACGTAAATAAATCATTTTTTATTTACTTTATTTTTAAGATGGTAGGTTTGTTTTTAGAAGATGGTGACTGGTTTCTACCTGGTCTAAACTAGTCGAAAACTATTTTGACCAAGATGACCAATTGGTCTATAAGATGGCCTTCCGGCTTGAACTTTCTAGGAACCATCCACCATGTTCCAAAAGCTTCAGATTTTCAAGTAGGTCTATTAAATTATTAATAGCATTATTTGAATGTATGATTTTCCAAGTGTTTCAGGAATGTTTCCTCTCATCTCATGCAGGGGTTGTAGATAGGGGCAAAATATTTAGTTTTGGGGCTGACATTTTAAACAACATTGGGAGAAACTAACCATACTGCTAACTTGTTCCAGGTTTTACTGTGCACTGATCTGTTCACAGGCTGATGTTTCTCCTACGATGCACTATGACAGGGCTGCAATGAATCTTGAATCTTTAGAGATTCACATTTTTACTGATTAGAGCCATATACTATGTAGTGATCTGTTAAGATCATTTACAAAAAGCACTGAATCTTTTTCAGCAATGGAGAGGAAATAGTATCAAAGGATTGTGGAAAGCAAAGCCTCCATTGTAAGCAGATCAGGTTTTTTGACGAAATATGCCTATATCACGGAGGCCCAAGAATGATTCACTGGAAATGCACGTTACAAGACCACTTTTTTACAATATGAGATCTTTTCTTGTTTGTTTTGAACTGGACAGTAGAATTCACTAGATGTAGTGACGTGTGCTCTACTAAACTATGTTGCTGTGCTCTGCACTGAATCCAAAAGGAACTATCTTTTGCATTAACCCCACTTTAACTACACAGCTGTACTGTACAAAGCTTTTTGTGTTCAATTGTTGCTTTGCCAAGACTTTAATTAATACACACTGAATTGACACTAATGTTTGGAGGGGAAAACATTGACATGTAGTTTTATAATGATTGTGCTAGATATTGTTATTATTATTATAGTAATTTTTGTTGTATTTGCTGCATACTAAAAGACCCTCCTACATAGGATTGTTCTGTTGTACATGTTTTAAGTCCAAATATATGATCAGTATTATTTCAGTGACTGCACTTTTATAGCTACAAGACCCAGCTCTCTGATTGGTTAGCGTTTGCTTTGTTTCAAGCTATGCTCATTGTGTGTGAGATAGCTTTAAATACACTTGACTGACACACCATGTTCTGTTTTTGTCTTTTTTCGTCATGCTTTCACTCTGCATGAATATATATATACATATATATGTATAAAGACATGTTGATAGTTAATTGTTTTTAGCAAGGCCTTTTAGTTCAATTCTAAAAGCATTGCCCTTCAGGTCAGGGTACGTGTCTTTCTGCTGTGAAATGTTCAGTGGCTTCTTAAGGAACAGTTGTACATCTCTCAGTCATCATTGTATTGTGTTGCACAAAGAAAACTACATTTACATTTACATTTACATTTATTCATTTAGCAGACGCTTTTATCCAAAGCGACTTACAGATGAAGACAGTGGAAGCAATCAAAAACAACAAAAAGAGCAATGATATATAAGTGTTATAACAAGTCTCAGTTAGGTTAACACAGTACACGTAGCGTGGGATTTTAACTAATATAATAAATAAAAAGAAAAACAGATAGATTAAAAAAAATAAAAGAATAGAGCAAGCTAGTTAGAGGTCTTTACACATACACACACACATACATATACAATTGCATAATAAATGAAAAGAAAATAGAATACAAAAAGATAAGAAAGGTAGTTAGATTTTTTAAAGAATAGAATTAGAATAGTGAGTGTTAAAGTTAGAGGGTCAAATAAAGATGGAAGAGATGTGTTTTAAGCCGATTCTTGAAGATGATTCTTGAAACTACAGAGCTTTAATCATAAAACCAAGCATTTATCATCTATATTAGATATATTATTGGGAGATATATTGACAATGGATAATAATGCATTTTATGTATGTAGCCGGATATACAGTTATAAAGATCTTTTTGATTTACATTACAAGCTAACACAATTTCATTATACTGTTTGGCCATATACATCTCATTAACTTCACAACATTGCATAATTTGCTCAGTTTGGGGCCTCTGGATAAAACGTAGGTGTTTTTCCCTCCTCCTCAATAAAACCCTGATTTCTAAAATATAATACTCAAAATCCCAGCTAACTGGGAACGTTCTAAGAACTTTGGTTAAAATTCTGTCAAAGTTTTCTTAATGGAGATGTTCGTCCTGTGATGTTAATAGAACTTTCATTCAGAGTTATGTGTTCTTTTAATAATGTTCTCAAAAAAAAAAAAAAATGCTGTTAATGGAACGTATTTCTTCTGAAACATTATAGTTGAACATTTGTCCATGTCTTTTAAATGTTACAGCTATATTTATTAATATATGCAATACAATATTTGTATAACCAAGAAAAAATGTTTTTAGAATAATAAAAAAAATTGCATTTTGAACATTCAGAGAACATTTAGAAAATGTTTTTACAACTTAATGAGAATGATAGAAAAAAATGACATATTTTTGGTAGCTGATGATAGCTTAAGAAAAGATTTTCTAAATTGTCAATAAAAATAGACTGTTCAATAAACTGTTCCGTTAGGGGGGAAATTTTGATTTTTACAGCAATCTTTTCATGTCAGGCTTCACGGTGTTGACGTATATATTACAGCTCAGAAAGGACTTCTAAATAACATGGATGAAAATTTCCCAGTAATGTCTTAATGAGGTCTTAGTCATGCTGTAGTTTCACTGGTTTATTTTTGGCATGCTGTTTACACAGCCAGAACAGTAATACTTTCTGTGACTGGCATACAGAGGTCCTTTCAGCAAAACATGTGCTTGCCAGATCATTCAGTACAAACTCCCTCTTCATTATCTTAATCATATGTTCTCATGTATTCTCTAAGTAGCTCAGAGTGATAACAGAGGGCACAGTGTGGAGGAAATATGGTCGCCATGTTTATTTAATTTGTTCTCTATATATTCAGCATGACTTGGCCTCTTTTAAAGTAGATGTTCTTTCACTTTAATACTTTTGTTCTTTAAAGTGCCCCTATTATGGATTTTTGAAAATGACCTTTCATGCAGTGTGTAGCAGCTCTAAGTGAATTAAATATTTAGTCAAGATACAACTATTTGAAAATCTGGAATCTGAGGGTAAAAAAAAATAAAATAAAGAAACATCAAAATATTGAGAAAATCAAAAATTAAGTCTTGATATATTTACAGTAGGGAATTTACAATATATATTCATGGAACATGATCTTTACTTATTGTCATAATGATTTTTGGGGTAAAAGAAAAATCAATCATGAGCAGCTGTGGCCTAATGGTTAGAGAGCTGGACTATTTACCAGAAGGTCACAATTCTCAAGTCTCGGTGCTGGCAGGAGTTGTAGGTGGAGGGAGTGAATGAACAGTGCTCTCTTCCACCCTCAATACCCATGGCTGAAGTGCCCTTGAGTAAGGCACTGAACCCCCAGTGGATCCCTGGGTGCTGGATAAATAGCTGCCCACTGCTCCGGGTGTGTGTTCACTTCTCACTGCTGTGTGTGTGCGCACTTGTATGGGTTAAATGCAGAGAACCTATTCTGAGTATGGGTTACCATATTTGGCAAATGTCACAACTTTCACTTTCTCTTTTCATTTTGATTGCTACAAATATCCCCCAGCGACTTAAGACCTTGCATGCATGTCAACCTGTTGCTGGGGACTCCCAGTACCAAAATATATATGAACCTTTCATAACCCAATATGGTCTGGTTGTCCCAGGTATTGTTTCCCAGGTATTTTCCATCTTTTTGTAACCACAGACTATGAAGTAATAAGGATTTTTTCATACATATTCTCATATGCTTGTCACACATAGCTTGTCTCTCACCATGTAAATTCTTCCCATAAACAGAAACATGAAAAATACAAGTTTATCCTGAGCAGAACTTTATTTGTTTTTATTTTTTTGTATAACAATTAAAGATAAACACTCTTTGTGTTTAACAACTGGTTTCAGTTCAGTTGTGTTTTTGACTCATTAAACATTGTCATCAGGACATCCTAGGAGGAAACCTCTCATTTCCTCCCTCCTTGTACCCCTGTGTGCTGCAAGAGATTTGCTTTTTCTTTAACATCACTCGCTAAACATTACTTCATTGCCATATTATTTATGTACCCCCTGCAATAAAATTACAGCTATAAGAGGGTTATATATCAACTTCAATTGATATTTTTCATACAGTATCAAAATCAATAGACCACCTCATTTTAAGGCACTCTAGTATTTTACAAAACAGCTCAGGATCATAACATTGTTTTGTATTCCCAATAGCAGCACATATTTTAAGTAATTGTTTATTAGATGTTAAATAGCATGCAACATTTCTCCTAATTAAAGGAAATAACATCAAATCAGTAAAAAATCTCTTGTTTTCAAAAATAAATACAACTCCTTATGTGGTCAAGCAATAGTAGTGTACTCAATACAGCATAAAGTATATATAATTTACTTTGACTGGCCTGTGAATCACACACCTTTGCACTTGTAGTGAAAACATCCTGTATAGTAACAGTTTAAGTGTTTTGTGAAGGTAAAATATCATTTTTGTAACCAGTGTAACAGTGAACTGTCACTGAAGTGCACATTTTCAGTGTTGGGTTGTGGTGTTGCAGACATTGTATGTGAAGAACTAGGTAGGCTGCATCCCTTTAGTTTTCTTTAAAACTAGCTTATTCAGCATACAATGTTATTATAACGCTGTATTTCTTAAAACCATAAAATAACAAGACATTACACAGAGTAAATCCACAAACACGTGCATAGCAAATTCTGAATCCACATTTCAGTTGAGACCTGAACATCTCTAAAATTGGTAATGTAATAATAAATAACATAATAGACCCTCTTTAAAAATGGCTTTCCTGAAGTAACTTCCTGAAAGGCATAATGGTGATAGATCTACACTGTGCTTTCACTCTAAAAAGCAACCTCTTAACCTTTTGCTAACAGGCCAGATTTTTAACTGCTACAGTACCATCACCAATACACTAAATATGAAGTAAATTACTATAAATCAATAATACTAATATTAATGCCACTACAGTCATACATTACGGCTGAAAAGTCAGTCGGTTTTCTTTTCAGTGTTACATACTTATGTGCTATAAAAATTTCAGTCTACTTCATATGAAGGATAATAATACATTACACTTTGCACTACACATGCTTAAAGGTGAAGTGTGTCATTTCTACTCCACTAGCGTCACCGAATGACCTTTTCCTGAAAACGTACTCCATCTGTTATGCATTCATGCCTACGAATGGCATAGTTGGGTCTCCTTACTATGCTAGGATAGGAAAACGTGTTTTAATGTCAAAAACGTTACACACATCACCTTTAACTGGTGCTCCTGTATTCTTATAATGCATTCAAGTTGCTTGGTAATTGCCATTAATAAAGGTAAACAGAATACACAGGTGAAAGCATAACATATATGCTTGTATGTAGTAGTAAGGACACTTTTGGAAATCACAAAGACATTTTTCCGCACAGCAGATGAGAAATTAAAGGGTGAGGATGGTTGGTGAATTGAGAGAGTGATCTGACTGATCTCCACTGCTGCTGCTGCGGCGATGAGCGACGCCACACGGCTGAGGGTGTTGAGAAGACTGGCTGGTACTGTGAGAGCCGGCGAGATTGAGAGCTTGGGATGAAGACGCAGAGCTGGTATCCAGTGAAGAAGAGGGGTAGCTGAAGACAAGGCTGGCCGTAAAAGGGGTCAGAGATGGAGTGGAGATGAGGACAGGGGTATGAAGAGACTCTGTTTCCAAAGGTATGCTGGTGACGGTGGAGGCTGAAGCAGGAGGTGGGATGATAATTTTGGGCTTGGGTTTATTAAACTTAAGCTTGGCGTGATGCTTTGATTCTCTTGAAGGTCCAGGAAGATCAGTGTCCACAGGTTCAATCTTGATTCCACTCAGCGTCGGGAGGTCACCGTTGGAGTCAGAGTCTGAATCCGAGTCCTGGACTTTGCAGATGGGTCTATGGGCTTCAAGAACCAACTCAAGCTTCTCTTTCTCCTTCTGAAGCTCAGCGATCTCCTTCTGCAGACGTGATTTTTCATCCTCTAGCTGGTCAGTTTGCTGTGAAAGGAAAGTTCAAATGTTCAGTTCAGGTCCGAGTAATGCAAATACCTTTTGATTGAAGCAAAACAAAAAAAACAAAAAAAAACATGGAAATTAAGCAAAATTAACTTACATGTTGCAATGTGTCAGTCAGTTCACGTCGACGATTCCTGCACTTAGCCGCAGCCATTTTGTTACGTTCCCTTCTAATTCTACGCCGCTCAAGTTCCTCAGGGGATAGCTGGAATGAGAAAGTAAAGCAAATCATATAATATATCCATTCAGTAGTCTCACATTGTACGCAACTTTAATGAAATATTAAAAAGTAAAACAAATATATAATTATAATAGTAATAAATAAATAAAAAATTATATTATAAAATAAAATAATTATAATTGTGAAACCCTATGTCTGATTAGAATCATCTGAACCTAATTGGTCAAATCAATTTTAATAGTTGATAAACGTGAAAATACTGCCACCTAGGGGATGAGATTTTTAATTTCATTTTCAATTGACCAAATACTTTGAGGCAATGTTGCAATTTTTTTTTATCTCTGTAATTACTCCGTTATGAATCTGTTTATATTCCCTTAATTAATTTCACACTCTCTTTCTTTTGTGGGCATCAACTGTAGTTTCCTGACCTTAAATTGATGAATCACCTGCAAACACCCTAGTGACTCAAGTATGAGTCATAATATTTAACTCCAGTGAATCACATGACATCCCATTTCCTGTCTCACTATTACACTCTCACCCAGCTATATTCAAGACTTGGATGCATGAGTCAGGCAGGATTTCATGAGTTAATATTGAAAGAGCATCTCTGGGTTAAATCTGGGTTTGATACTGTCTTGTAAATAGCATACTATAAGATCGTTACATGTTAGTAAGTCTTTTTGAACATTCAAAATTAGCATTATAACTGTTACAAACTTAAATAATCCCAAATGAAATTCACACCCTGAGTGTATCAGCAAACATGTTCATGCATACAGCCAAGCCATGCACTAGAGACAACAGGATATTACACATTTTGGGTCTTGCACACCTTGATTAGGGTCTCATCTCATCTTTAGATTTACACGCATGGCTGGTTTTGGTTTTGGCCAAGACCACTGGCAGAAATGGACAGGATGACAGGTGAACATAGTGACAAACCATGCTGTCACAGTCTCCCGTTGTGACTCATCACGGCCTCATCACGTAGACAAACTGACAGCTATTAAATTGGACTTACATGTTCATCATTTCTGCTTCTCGTTGAGCTGCCAACAGCCATAGCTGCTCTAATAACACCCGGCCGGGACTGATGTGATTGGGAAAGTTGAGGATTCATAGATTGGATTCTTGGCAGCAGTGGGTAGGATGGTCGAAGTGCCCTGGGAGGTCCCGGGGCGCCTAGAATGGAGGGCTGAAGCATCCATTGAAGGTCCTGGTTTGAAGTTATGGCATTGAGACTGGGCACAAACTGATTGGATCCTGCCACAGAATACTTCTGCTTCAAAGTACAAGAGACACAGACAATATATATCATAGGTTACCAAGGCCGTGGCATTAGATATTTAGGGAGGAGGCTTTATTATATCTCATTATGACTCAAAAACCCATTGTTGTTGTGTTTGCAGAAACACCCAGATATGAACACCAACCTGAATCATTAAATATCTTATTATTATCCCTTCATTACTATCTACCCTGGTCTCTGTTTTTGCTTTATTTATTTGGCCATTAATCCTAAAAAGGGGCTCTTAAATCTACTCTATCCACAGGAAATTCCAATCCTAATTCTAGTCTAATTCTAATCTTTAATATATATATATATATATATATATATATATATATATATATATATATATATATATATAGCTTTTTAATGTTTTTGTATTCTATCGGTTTTCTTTTCATTTATTATACAATTAACAAAAGCAAAAAAAAAGACCTCTAACACTAGCTTGCTCTATTCGTTTTATTTGTATTTATTATATTATTTAAAAGCCCCTGCTATGTGTACTTCGTTAAGCTAACTGTGACTTGTTATAGCACTTATAAATCATTGCTCTTATGTTGTTTTTTATTACTTCAATTTGGATTAAAGCGTCTGCTAAATGACTAAATGTAAATGCAATGTAGAAAAGGCATTTAAAACGTGTTTAAAATAAATAATAGTATGTTGAGACATATGAATTACAACTAATTTCTAAATGATATTTTGAGCACTAAAGCATAATATGTTAAAGTTCATGATTTAATGTTACAAAATGTTACTTTTTGTCTTAAAGGACCGATTTATAAAATGACATTGTATCTGTCAAATGTATTATTATTCATACATGTCTCATACTCATCTTGCATTTTAAGAAGATTATAACAAATTACTTTAATAGACATGAGATAGACGCGTACCTGTTGTGGAGTTGTGACCGCGCTTGTCGCGAGAGTCGCGGAGCTCGAGCCTGATCCGGAGCCGTTATCTGGGAAGGTCCGATCGAATCCTCTGCCCAGGTTTCCGTAGTTGTACATGTATGCCGCTGACTCTTCAGTAATCCGTAGGAAACTGTTGACTAAAGCTGTGAACTCTGTGTCACTGCCTACTTTTCTAGGTCTGCTTTCCAAAAAGGTTCCTCCTACTTATATCGCTGACAGTTCACGCGAAATTCAAAAGCAAGTTAAAAAGCCACCTTATTGCGGGAAAGAGGACGAATCCACCACGATACACTTAGGGGAGTCTAGCAGTACCTGTCAACATTTAAAATGTTCATATTGCCGACAGAGGTAGAATAAATTCAAAGCTAATATTTATAATTTGTGTAATACGATTCTATCTTTCTGTCAGACTGGTGGTTCGCCAGATTATAAATAAGTGATCAAGAACGGTACAGTTTAGCTCCTCCCTTCTTACGGGAATTGGTGCAGCCAGTCTTTAGAAATGACGTATGGTCACATGGAAGATTACGTATGTGACCATATACGGGATTTTCCGGGAACTCCTTCTGTTTGAGCTAGTGATAGGCGCTCTCACAGTAATGACAACTCTTAATCGAAACCTGAGCGTTTTACAACAACCTGAGCGTTATTTATTGTTTAGTTATTCATACGGAAAACTGTTAAGATATGAACAGTTTCTGTACATATTAATTCATACTATTCATTTTCACTTTGGATAAAAGCGTCTGCTAAATTAATAAATGTAAATGTAATGTAAATGTACTAGCACGCGAGTTTGTGTTAACACTTGGTAAGCAGTATGTGGTCTACATTTAATTGGACACACCAACCAATTCACATACTCTTCCCATGAGTAAATACTACAAGTCGTGTATAAGGTCTCGGCACGTTCCAGTGGAGAGACCACATTAAAGCACCATACAGCGAATGAATGTCATGAATGAATGAAGGCTCATGAAACAATTTTCACTGCCTTTCACCATTCCGCTGAATCATCCCTACCGCAGTAAATAGGAAAATGATTCAGCTAAATGGTGTCAGGCAGTGAAATCTGGTTTCATGACCTTTCCTTTTTGTTTTTGAAAACCACAAACTGTTGGGCATTTCACTGTAGACCTGCAATCTGGTGTATTTTGAGCACAAATATTTTACAATCACAGAGCAGATAAATGAAGCAAACGTGTTCTTTTTAGGTAAGTTGCTCTCAGCCCAGTTTCCTGTTACAGTGTCTGAAAAGCACAGTGTGTGATCATTTATGTGAAATGCTCAGTATACCTGATTAATATATATATGTGTGTGTATATATATATATATATATATATATATATATATATATATATTTGTGTGTGTGTATATATATATATATATATATATATATATATATATATATATATGTATATATATGTATATATATATATATATATATATATATATATATATATATATTACAAAGGGACATTTCAATGTAATCTATGATCAATCTTTATTACATTTGGAGGATTTCTTTTTTTTTTTAAAGTTACCCTAGTCCCATTGACATCATACTTAGTTGCTGAATTACATATCACGAAAACACAACAGTTAATATACAATTTAATTTTGTTGTTTGTTTTATTATTATTTTTATAATATGTTTATTAATTTTCAAACACAGACACTGTTGTTTTTCATATAAGGTCCACTGCTTTTCAGCATCTTTATGACTCATAGTTAACTGTTCAGTAAAACAATGATCTCTATGTGCCAAAGGAAACAATGTTTGTCAAAATGAAACCACAAGAATGAAGTGGAAATCATATTTAAATGATCTGTTGCCCATTTTGTGCTTGAGGAATAATTGACTTCCTTTGGAATTCACCGTTCCATTTGTCCTAGATTTGATTACCAACACACCCACCGCCCCACCCCCACCCCACTCCCTTTCTTTTTCTTTTTTTTTTTTTTTTTTGGGGGGGGTATGATATTTAGGTACAACTTTTCAGATTTCTTCTAGTGAGATCTGGTTGTAACCAGAGTGTGTGTGCATCATTGGGTGAATTATGACCTAAGCACAATGGAATGCTGTGATGACACTCCCATTTTGCAACTCTCTGCATCGTGCCTCAACATGCAAGCAAGGTGCATCTTACCCAGATAGGATGTGTTGTTACCCAAGGCTTGGTACTGATGCAAACAATTTACGTGTGTTGATGTTCTGAACACTTTAGAAATTAATGGCACTCCCAATCCAAATATGTTGCTATTCTTTATTTTATCACAAAAATGTAAGTATTCCAGCACTTTACCAGATCATTTACAGTATATCAGAATAAGCTTTTTATTTTGTACACACTTAGGTGTAATTATTAAATATCATGAATGTTTTTATTTAAATTATTTTCATTCTCGCAGTAAGGGAATTAAAATGTGACATGATAATTTTGCATCAACTCAACAAATAAAAGCCATAAATGATCAGAAATTTAACTAGTGAATTGTTTGGCCTATTACAACGAATACACTGGAGTGTCTCACATTCATGATTGCACAAAAACAGTAACTAATAAAGAGGACAGATAAGTCCAGTTTGTTCTAATAAGTGAAAAATAGTCACTGAGCTTGTTTTTTTTTTTTTTTAAGTATGGCTCATTGTATATTTAACCAATAAAAAAGTGAGTAAATACACAAACACACACACACAAATGTACTTGGAATTAGATTACATTTTACAGTTTTTTCTCAATTGCTAACACAAAATTGATTAAACAATTCACTATTTTCTCACAACTATATATACACAATGTCAAAACTACACACATACTTGTGCAAACTTCAAACTCCCGGGTCAAAGTCAAACAGTTTAGTCAAAAACACGTTCTTTTTTGTCAGACTTTGGCCAGAGATGACACACACACCTGTCAAATACACAGACTATTTTTTTTCTGCCTATAGAACACTATTAAGATCAATTCAAAACACTGTTACAAAAACCTCCTTTTTGGAAACAGGAAACATTTTGCAAGTCAGTGTCTGTTACAGTATGCAGCATAAATTGAGCGGTGCAAATACAGTAACATTCAGCAATAAACTTTAAGAAGAGTTTACTTTCATTTCACTACTTTAAAGTGTTCTTCTCCTTATTTGTTATACTATCACAGTTTCCTGGTCTTCTGACAAAAGACTTTCTCTACCACTTCTACACTGTAAAAAATAATTCAGTGGCTTAGTAAATTTCACAAAAATAAAGAGCTATATTTACTTAATAAAATCTTTTGAAATCATTTAAGTGATATTTTGAGTGGGTCAGGTTAAAAATAATAATTAAAAATCCAACAAATAATTTCTCTAAAATATACATATATTATTTAAGTTAAGGTAATGAAAATAAATAAGTATTTAACTAACTAATTATATTTTTAATATACCCTCAATATTTCTGGTGAATTCTAATAGAAATATTTGATAATTATTTACTTGTACTGATCTGTTTTAGAAACTAAAATTATTAAGTATTATATACCAATTTTCCTAAAGTTCCAGCTTAATAAATGACGGTTAATAAATAAATTGAGTAAATTTCGCGGCTAAAGTGATCACGTGTGCAGCTCCGCAGGAAAAAAAAATCTGCTTTCCTCAGCAGAGACGTCGATTAGCCATACTCCTCACAACTCCTCCTGGTAAGTAACGTTAGTCAGCTAATCCTACTTACGTTTGTAACACTTTATTATAAAGTTAATAATTATTAAGCATTTCCTAACAATTGTCTTTGTATTTTACGTCATCTTCAACAAGTTTCGTAGCTTAATCGAAGTCACCTGAAGGACGGCATTCCTGAGTTTCCTCAGCAACGGCAAGACCCGCACTCCTCTCATATCGTGGTACGTTATGTAATTTAGCCAGCTAAAACTAAATATGTTTGTGATGTTTAATTCAGAAGTTAATTATTAAGGATTTCCCAACAATTGTGTTTGTATTTTTCGTCATCTTAAGAAGTTTAACCAGTTTCGCGGCTCAAGCAAGAGGCACCTGTCACTGAAGGACTGCTTTTCTCAGCAACGACGTGAACAGCATTACTCGAATTTCCTGTAAGTAACGTTAGTCATTTTATAACGATGTATATTTGCAATACTTTATTCAAAAGTTGATTAAACATTGACCTTGTGTACGTGTACATAACAGTGTAGTTTTCTAAGTTAGTTAGTGGGGCAGCGATATGTATGTTTTTTTGAGTGGGTTAACGTTCGTACTATTTGGATCACCGTTTATTTCAACCGCCATTTGAAAGTCTAACGATAAGTGTAACCGTGGTCCAGCAACTATAACTATACATGCCCAATGGAAAACGATTTTGTACAGGTTCCCCTTTGGGGTCAGTGGCTTGTCAAAAGGGAACACATCATTTATGAACTTTCAAATGACAACATTCTGTCTTGTATTATTATTTATTATTATTATTCTAGCTGTCACGTTTTTGTAAAACATCATAATTACTACATGAACTCAAGTATGAGCTCTTAAATCACCACTACAAATACGCCACGCAAAAGTATTTAAAATGGCGTGGACATAACATAGACTGGTGCCTTTTAATCAGCTCCCACTATAGGGAGTCAGACAGTTTAAGGCCTGCTCCATTGTAAAATCATTCTAGTGCACTGAAACCTAGATCAGATACAATATCGGTCAAAAGTTTGAAAACAGTAAGCTTTTTAATGTTTCTAAAATAAGTTTCTTAAGCTCATTAAGCTTGCATTTATAAAAAAAAAAAATGCAGAAAAAACAACCGTCTATCCCCCCCACCCTCTATCGCCATTTGGCTAGTAATTTTATATATATATATATATATATATATACATTAAAGCTGAATTTTCATTCCATTACTCCAGTCACCGCAGCTGTTTCACAACAAATCCAGACCTGGTGGGTATTGAAGGACAGCGGAGGCTGGGGGAGGGGTACATTGTTTTAATTTTAATTAAAGTAATATTTTTGTTCCCTGAAACAGATCAGTTTAATTTTGCAAACTTAAATAGTTTGATTTCAAGTAGTGCAATTAAACAAGCTTTTTTTGTTTCAAAACCATTAGTCATTTTACTTAAATATTAAACATGTTTATAAAGAAATTGGTTGAAATAATGCGGACCTCAATAAAAGCCTATAGCATTGATTTACAGCATAGAAGCTCGCAGTTGGTCTCTTTTCATTTTTCTTTTAGGTTTATTGTTAAAAATAAATGTCCCTATGTAGAAAATTAACCTGTCCTCTTGTTAAGAAGAATGCTGTTAATTTTTGCAACTCCCTCCCCCTAGTAAACTTTGTTTGAGATTTTACCTATCATATGGTCCAACAGAATGTTTGCTTCTTCAGGTGCTATTTGTTTTGTGTATTTGTCGCTTTCTTGTAACATTCAGGTTTGAATGTAAGCTCTAACCAGTTATCTTTAAAATTTGCCTGTAGGGTTCAGCTGATCTACCGGTCTTCACACAAGCAGAGTTGGCAGAGGAGGTCATAAAAATCTACATCCTTCGGGACAATGATGGAGTAGTCCGCGATGTAGGAGTTGTGATTGAGGGCATCACTGTCCTCCGCAATCTTGGGAATCTCAGCAGAGCCTGCTGCTATCTTTTGGGAGTCACGTATGCATTGGATTTGAGATATCTCAAGACCCACAAATACAGGTCCTTCTCAAAAAATTAGCATATTGTGATAAAGTTCATTATTTTCCATAATGTCATATATTTTAGATTCATTGCACACCAACTGAAATATTTCAGGTCTTTTATTGTTTTAATACTGATGATTTTGGCATACAGCTCATGAAAACCCAAAAATCCTATCTCAAAAAATAGCATATTTCATCCAACCAATAAAAGAAAAGTGTTTTAATACAAAAAAAGTCAACCTTCAAATAATTATGTTCAGTTATGCACTCAATACTTTTGCAGAAATGACTGCTTCAATGCGGCGTGGCATGGAGGCAATCAGCCTGTGGCACTGCTGAGGTGTTATGGAGGCCCAGGATGCTTCGTTAGCGGCCTTAAGCTCATCCAGAGTGTTGGCTCTTGCGTCTCTCAACTTTCTCTTCACAATATCCCATAGATTCTCTATGGCAGGTGTGCTCAACCCTGCTCCTGGCGATCGACTGTCCTGCAAAGTTTGGCTCCAATCTTAATCAAACACACCTGAAGCAACTAATTAAGGTCTTCAGGCTCACTTAAAAATTAAAGGCAGGTGTGTTTGATTAGGGTTGGAGCCAAACTTTGCAGGATAGTCGATCGCCAGGAACAGGGTTTGGCACCCCTGCTCTATGGGGTTCAGGTCAGGAGAGTTAGCAGGCCAATTGAGCACAGTAATACCATGGTCAGTAAACCATTTACCAGTGGTTTTGGCACTGTGAGCAGGTGCCAGGTCGTGCTGAAAAACTAAATCTATATCTCCATAAAGCTTTTCAGCAGATTGAAGCATGAAGTGCTCCAAAATCTCCTGATAACTAGCTGCATTGACCCTGCCCTTGATAAAACACAGTGGACCAACACCAGCAGCTGACATGGCGCCCCAGACCATCACTGACTGTGGGTACTTGACACTGGACTTCAGGCATTTTGGCATTTCCTTCTCCCCAGTCTTCCTCCAGACTCTAGCACCTTGATTTCCAAATGACATGCAAAATTTGCTATCATCCGAAAAAAGTACTTTGGACCACTGAGCAAAAATCCAGTGCTGCTTCTCTGTAGCCCATTTCCTGCACATGCCTGTGCATGGTGGCTCTGGATGTTTCTACTCCAGACTCAGTCCACTTCTTCCCCCAAGGTCTGGAATCGGTCCTTCTCCACAATCTTCCTCAGGGCCCGGTCACCTCTTCGTTGTGCAGCGTTTTTTGCCACACTTTTTCCTTCCCACAGACTTCCCACTGAGGTGGCTTGATACAGCACTCTGGGAACAGCATGTTCGTTCAGAAATGTCTTTCTGTGTCTCACCCTCTCGCTTGAGGGTGTCAATGATGGCCTTCTGGACAGCAGTCAGGTCGGCAGTCTTACCCATGATTGCGGTTTTGAGTAATGAACCAGGCTGGGAGTTTTTAAAAGCCTCAGGAATCTTTTGCAGGTGTTTAGAGTTAATTAGTTGATTCAGATGATTAGGTTAATAGCTCGTTTAGAGAACCTTTTCATGATATACTCATTTTTTGAGATAGGAATTTTGGGTTTTCATGAGCTATATGCCAAAATCATCACTATTAAAACAATAAAAGACCTGAAATATTTCACTTGGTGTGCAATAAATCAAAAATATATAAAAGTTAAATTTTTATCAGTACATTATGGAAAATAATGAACTTTTATCACAATATGCAAATATTTTGAGAAAGACCTGTACTCACTTGAGTTGTTCCAAAAACTGTTTCTTGAGCTGGATCCTCCAAAACTCTCTGTTAATGTTCAGAGGTTAAAAAATTATCTTCTTGAATAGTAGTGGTTCATGATCATCCCACTGAATGGGTATTCCTGATGGAAGTGTTTCTGTTATCGGATTAATTCTGTTGAAGGGATAGTTCACCCAAAAAGATGATGTTGTCATAATTTACTCTCCCTCAATTTGTCCCAAACCTGTACGAGTTTCTTTCTTCTGTTGAACACAAAAGATATTTTAAGTGAAGTGACGTGACATTCAGCCAAGTATTAAAGAGTGTTGGTTAACGCATTTAAACGTTGCCATTGACTTTGCATAGTATACTTTTTTTCCTACTATGGAGGTCAATGGCAACTTTCAACTGTCTGTTAACCAACATTCATTAGAATATCTTTTGTGTTCAACAGAAGAAAGAAACTCGTACAGGTTTGGGACAACTTGAGGGCGAGTACATTATGACAACATCATCTTTTTGGGTGAACTATCCCTTTAATATTGATGTAAGTGTTGCTTTTTTTTATGGTTTAATGAGTGGTAATGAGTGTGACTGCAAATGGCTGGTATGCACCAGGAAGAAAGTAAGATGTCATTTCTCTTACGGCTATCGTATTTTACATGTAATCTACTTGAATACTAAGATGGATGAAATGTTTCATAAGGTTTAATCATTTCCCTTATGGCTACTTTACAGTGTTTAATTTTTGCAATCTACTGGAATATTAAAATGGATAAAATGTTTCAAAGGTTGATTTTAGACTTTGTCTAATGTTTAATTGACAAATAAATGTTTAATAAAAAATGTTTCTTTCTTTATTTGGTTTTATTATATTAATTGTAAAGGGTAAATAGTGTAAAAAAAAAAAGTGAATGCAACATTTTGATAATTTATAGTCCAATATTAAGTTAAATTCATTTTTACATGTAGTAAACATAGCACATTTGTTTGGTTAAATTTCATCCAATATTTCAATTATATCTACTCAATATTTTTTGTTTATTTTACATAGAATTTCAGTTGTGGTGTTTTATAATTATGATTATATCTAATTAATTTTATTTCTCATATAAAGTGATTCAGTTATTCAGATTTACTTAATTTTTTTACTTACAATTACTCAATTCAGTTATTCAGATTTACTTAATTTTTTTACTTACAATTACTCAATTTAAACAGTATATTTCATTGATTTCACAGCTTTAAAATTTACTCAATTTTTTTGAGTGTAAAAATGTTTCACCAAAAAAATTGAGTAAATAATAGTTAAACTTTTTACAGTGTAGACAGTCGACTCTCAGTTCTACACAGACACAGTACATGTAAGAAATACTTGACTACAAATCAATTCAACAGTTATGAGTTTGAGAGTATGTGCTACAATACAGTATCAAGCATAGTTCAAGTTCTCTCATCTGAAGAACTTCTACTATGTACTGTAAATGTAATGTATAAGTAGAGTAAAAACCCTGTAGATGAGGCAGTTGTCCTTATGGCCATTCCATGCATGAGAACGTTCAACTATAGTGCTTTATATTTCATCAGCAACAAATGACATTTGACCTTGTCTCCTTCATTTTTGTTTTCTCCTCCCATTCCTGTTTGTCTCCTACTACCAGGATTAATTTTCCAATACACATTCACCTGTGAGCTTCACCTGTGTTCATATCATCCCGAGATTCTGACTGGTGTGTCATCAGTTTTGCTATTTAATGTTCATACACACACACACACACACACACAAACACACACATTTTTTTGTCATTCAAGTGTAAAACCAGTTTTCATGAGGGGGTTTTGAGTTGATGAAAAGCTTTAAGTCTTTCAAAATGTGTAAAAACCTTTAGTATAATTGTAACAATATACAAACAAAATCGCAGGGGAAAAAGGGGATAACCAGTGTGAAACTCAATAAGTGTGAAACTTAATAAACTGAGTGAAACTTGCCGCTGTTTTACGATTTATTTTCTCTTTCGGTTGCCTTGTACTACACAGGCCAATTTCTTTTTTCTTATTTTTTTTTTATTGCCTTGCTTTAAGCCAATCAAAATGTTAGAACTTCAGTTTACGCAACCGTCATTTTAACCAATGAAATTGTGGTATTTTTCATCTCTGCCACGCAGGCACATTTCTCATCAGCCAATGAGAAGCAAGGCGAGGCGGGTGTAGCAAGGGTTGCCAGGTTTTCTCAAGAAAACCCACCCAATCGCTGCTACTCAAAACTAGCTCAAACTAACCCAAAGGCGTTTCAAGGGGCGTTTCAAGGGGGTCTGCGGTTAAAAATCGCATACCATGGGGATAAATATAATGTTACTATAGTCGTTTCAACCCGCGGACATGATAATCAACCCGCGGCAACAGTGTTGAAGTAGACATATTCGCCGGGAAAACCGCGGACTTGGCAACACGGGGTGTAAGGGTAAAGGAAAACCTGTGAGTATAAGCTAACAAGAGAACTTGTTTAGAAAACAATATTTTACATTTAAATTATATGTGACTACCGATCATTTGCATCCGCGTTAAAATAAGTGTTTTAGTAATAATTCTGGTACCGCATTCAAGATTAATCTGACATGTTTTGTTAGGCATCTTTCAGATTAGCTAACGTTACATAGCAAACTAGTGTATTATTAGTAACGTAGTCTGATGCTGACATCAGATGCAACATATTAGCGGCAGGCTTTAATCGGTTGTATTGTAGATTTGAAGCTAATCAAATTGTTTTTGGGATTCAAAACAGCAGAGAAGATGGATTTCCAGCAGCATGGATACCGTGCAAGTACGTATGGAAGCACTTGGCAAAACATTGTTGCTCTTTTAGATACGTGGACAACAACATACTGTACTCAGCAAAGCTTAAATTGATTGCATCACGAGCAGTCTGGAGTCAAAGTGCAACGCAGATTGTAAAGTAATTATATCTAATTAGATATCTTGGTTTGATGACGTGTGAACTCTTTAACTTTTTGCCACATCATATTGTAATTATTTACTAACATCACAGGTCATAGTTGAAGAATGAACTTTGAAAAAGTGTGATAATTCTCTAAATGTAATGTTGCTTTGTGATTTTTTTTTTCCTACCCATGCAGCAAAACCCAGAGCCAGAGCATCTCCTCCCAGTGGGGGTCCGCTTCTTTTTGATGACACCAGTTCTGGGCCCCCACCCATGAACAGCCAGAACTACTATAGTTCAGAATATAATATGGCTGATGCATCAGCAGGGGGTCAAGACCCCGGAGTGGGAAACCTCTTTGCTGATCCAATGGCCAGTGCTGCCATGATGTATGGCTCATCACTTGCCAATCAAGGCAAGGATATTGTGAACAAAGAGGTGAGATGCCATGTTCAACTTAAGGTATCACAGTGTATGTTATGTCAATGAAGTGGAAAGAGTTGACCCAACTGTAGATGTCAATCATACATTGCATCTGGCTTCTGATAAATGTTAAATAGCAATATTTATTGTGCAATTGATTGTATTTTTCTCCCACCTTGTCATCTCTTATAGATTAACCGATTCATGTCGGTCAACAAGCTGAAGTATTTCTTTGCAGTTGATACCAAATATGTTGTGAAGAAACTGTTGCTTCTCATGTTCCCATACACACATCAGGTAAAATATTAATTTCTGGAGAGATAATTAATGTGTATTAACATTGTTTTCTCACTTTAATTATAATATGCATTAAACATAGTGTAAAGTTTTTTGTTACTTTATAATAAATTTTATTATAAACTTGTCTTGCATCACCCAGATGCATTCTCATTTATTGCAAAATTTAAAAGCTTTATCTTGCACTTCTTTGAACAGGTTTAAAATTAACTTTTTTGTATGCTATTATATTTTGTATTTTATGATGAAATCAGGACTGGGAAGTACGTTACCACAGAGACACTCCCCTCATACCGCGCCATGATGTCAATGCTCCAGATCTCTACATACCCTGTAATTAATATTTATTATTCATTCCCAGCAACCAGACAAATCATTGATCTGCAAAATCATTAAATCTCTTGTTTTAAAGAATTCAAACCTAATCTTAAATCTGTGCCATTTTGTTGCCACAAGTGCCACTTTAGTGGATTTTCAATAAACTCTTCTTCTCCTACTGCCAATATTCTCTTTCAGTTTTCAGTCAATTCATGGCAGATTATCAGTTGAAGAGAATCTTGCTGAGAAAGTCAGGTTTTATAAACATGTTTATCCCTAGCTGCCTTAAAAATAACTCCTTGTAATGGCACAGAGATTTTATTGCTCCCTTAAGTACTAGGATATTAAATACGAGCAACAGTACCATCCTTGCAATTAGTTTGCCATATAGTCAAATCAGAAACCATATATCTGTGAATTTATAAAGTTGTTGCGTTGTGTGCACTTATGATTTCATCATAAATTTTTTTTGCTTTCATCTAGCAATGGCTTTTATCACTTACATTTTACTGGCTGGAATGGCTTTAGGAATCCAGAAACGGTGAGTAGTAGTGGTTTTCACAGGAGACTGACTCACACACTGAACTTTCCACTTTATGGATGTGGGAGTGCTTTGACAGCCTAAGGGTTTCATATAAAATACATTTAATTAGTAAATTACCCTATAACATTCAATAACGACCCTACTAAATGGGATTCATATCAGTAACCTCAGCACTGCCACATTCAAGTGATCTTTTTGACAGTGTTTTATATGAGACATGATTAATAATTTTTTCGTTTTCTCTACATGTTCAGGTTCAGTCCAGAGGTTTTGGGTTTGTGTGCAAGCACAGCTCTGGTTTGGATCATCATTGAAGTTCTTGTCATGTTGCTCAGTCTTTACTTGCTCACAGTTCACACAGACCTCTCAACGTTTGACCTTGTTGCTTACAGCGGATACAAATATGTGGGGTATGTTTCGGTTGGATATTATAATGTATTTTACATGTTTACAAGCCACATTTGTGACGGGATCGTGTTTTATATAGCATTAAAGATGTTTTTTAAATTTTTTATTTTCCAGGATGATTTTCACAGTGTTGTGTGGACTGTTCTTTGGCAGTGACGGCTACTTTGTTGCTCTTGCTTGGTCTTCTTGTGCTCTCATGTTTTTTATTGTAAGTTTTGTTTAGAAATATGGTGCTTACATATGTACGTTTTTCAAAACATTGCTCCAATTAATTTTATAATGAATGTTTTTTTCAGGTACGTTCTCTAAAAATGAAGATCCTGTCTTCATTCTCCGCAGACTCAATGGGTGCCGGATCGAGCGCTAAGCCCCACTTTCGCTTGTACATTACCTTGGCATTAGCTGCCTTTCAGCCAATCATCATTTACTGGCTCACCGCTCATTTGGTCAGATGACCTACAGTATTTATACTATGAAGGAACTTAAAAATGACAATGCTGGACTGGGATGGTTTCAAATTTTGGCATTGTTACAGAAAAGTGGCTTACCATGGTTGTGTTTTTTCACGGAGGATGTATGTGGTCTTCAATATCGGCTTCGTCAGCATTGTCATCTGCAGAGCAACTGTTTAATATAATTTAATTGTGTTCTTCTACCATTGTTTTCACATGGAGTTAATGGGAATATAGCAGTTTGACTGCTCTTGTGTCTTCGCCATGCTACTATAGTGTCACAAAATCCAGACTTTATTAAGAGGCATGCTGATTTATCTGCCCTGTGCTGTGATTCTTGTGTGATGTGCAATCGGTGAACACATGGTCAACTCAAGTGTCCTTCTTTTTCTGGTTTTCTGTGCATGAACAGCAGTGTTTTCTTCTTTATAGCAAAATAAAATCCCATGATTTAGACTTTTAAGATGTGCAGAATTGTTTATATCTTGTCAGTTATGTTATGATACCAATAGTCTACAAACAATACCATGTGAAAGATTAGGTGCAACATATTACGTTTCAGTTCAGATGCTGTAAACACTTAAAGATAATCATAAGATGCTTTTCCACCAAATATTTGACCCTAGACCACAAAACCAGTCATTTTTAGCAATAGCTAACAATACATTGTTTGGGTCAAAATTATAGATTTTTTTTAATGCCAAAAATAATTTGGATATTGAGTAAAGATCATGTTCCATGAACATATTTTGTACAATTTCATGCTGTAAATATATAAATTCTTAATTTTTGATAAGTAATATGCTTTCCCAAGGACTTAGACAACTTGGACAACTTTAAAAGCGATTTTCTAAAAATGTTGAAATATTTTTTTCTTCTTCAGACTTTTGTATTTTAGCCAAACCATACATCAAAGGAATAACGAATATTCCTTTTTTTAATATATATAGATGACGAATAAATAAAAAATGACTATTATTACTGGATTCGTTGTCCATAGTCACACAGAAGTACAAACGGACAAAATTAATGTCAAAAATAAAGACAAACTCGTCTCAATTGATGAGTGTCTCTTTAACGAGGGGGGTCGCGAGAGGCGCGCCGGCTGCAAAGCGTCTTTCTGGTTTCCAAGGAAACGCGGGAAAGGACAGAGCGCAGACAGGACAGGATAGTGCGAGACATAACAGCTTCTTTTGCAGATATTTAAACACCTTTGACAAAAACTTTAAACATCTAACAGAACAGAGTCGGAGACTGGATGCAAGAAATTCGTTCCTACTTGTTTAGGTAAGTTTTTCGCTTTTTTGTCTTCACATAAAGGCTTCACCTGAGCATGAATGCTTGGGTAATTATTCTAAATGTAACTTAATATTCTTGCGCCATTTTCTTAGGTGTATATAGAGCACGTGGCTTGGCTTTCTGTGTTTGTCAGGTGATAGAATAATCGATTTGTTTAAAATTTTCTTATTCATATTTCGCATTAATTATCAGCGAGCTGTCCATCATACCAGTGTTTGTTTAGCGCCAGTTGAATGGTATGTTATTTCTCGGTTGACTACCTTGCTCAATCATTTACTCGTTGTGCACTCAGTATTGAAAAAAGTACTGATACAGCCTCTTTGCCTGGGTTAAATGCATTCAAGTTACGTATGATTTATTTATTTTTTATTTTTTTAAATGTGTGCTTGTTTAAAAAAAAGTAAATGTGCAATGCATTAACATTACGCTATTGATATTAACAGGTGAATGTGTGGACCTGTATCTTGCAGCTGGGAGACCAATGGAGAAATACACACAAGCACTGCCACCCCATTCTCCTTTATATTCCCCGCAAAATAACTCAGAAGCTCGATCTCCCTCTCTTCCACAGCCTGCGTCCTTCCCTTCCTCCCCAACCACCCAATCCTCCTATCTTCACTTTACATCAACCCCTCTGGCATCTGGAGGGTCACATTGCCTCAGTCCCTCCACAGTATCTGACCAGGATGATCTGACCTGCCTCAACTGGCTGCATCAAAGAGGAAACCTGTTGCCTTTGCAGCCACTGCCCAAAATCAGCACACTGCCCCAGACGTTAGATCCCATTCCTGTCCAACAGCTGCCTCTCTCCCCTGCCAAACCCCCGTACTCTTTCAGCAGTCTCATCTTCATGGCGATAGAAGATTCGCCTGAGAAGAGGCTCCCTGTGAAAGGTATTTATGAGTGGATTGTCGGCAACTTCCCCTATTATAGAGAGGCTCCCGGTGGATGGAGGAACTCGGTCCGACACAACCTTTCCTTGAGCAAGAGCTTCCAACGAATACATCGAGACAAGAGTCAAGTGCGTCAGACTTCCAGTCAACTCTTTAGTCTATATTGATTAGTTGTTTAATTGATTATTCCTGCTTTGTTTTGCAGTCTGTTGGAAAAGGTTCATTATGGCGTGTTTGTCCAGAATATCGGCCAGCTCTTCTGGAAGTTCTTAGAAAAACTCATTACTGTCATCGTACCAATATTAACTTGCTGAGCAAGCCTGTTTTGTGAGTTTGATATCCTTTTTTATGATACACACTGCCTTTTAAAGGCTTAATATTGAATTATCTGATGTATTATGCACAACGGCAGAGGAACAAATGACTCGTTCATCGGGATACTGATATATGTATATCTGACCTCCATTATGAACAGGTTGGAGGCGGCTGATAATGGGCAGAACACCTTGGGTGAGACTATGGAGATTTCAGGTAAGCCACAACTGAACACGGCTTTTAAATGTAATTTTTTATTAGGTTTTTTGGAAATGGAAATCATTCTAATATCGCTGTTCACTGCTCAAGAAACATTCTGAATTATTATTGAATTAACAGTTGTTCTGCTGTTTTTCTTTGATTAGAAAGTTTAAAAGAACAGTATTTTTTAATATATATATATATATATATAAATATTGTATGTCATTATAAATGTCTTTAATGTCATCTGTGATGAATACAATGACAGTTTTCATTCTTAATGACCCCAAACTGTTAAATGGTGTTGTGTGATATGGTGTTTTGTTTGCTAGCCTTTATCCACTTTTTTCAGACACGGTATGTTTGTGAGCTGTTGTCTTGGTAATGGCCGGACATTACCCTAGCAACCTATAGCCACGTTGACATTATGGTCGTCTTCTCTGTGTCAGGCTGTTTTACTACAGGGTCACTTAAGTAAAGAAGTCTCAGATAACAGACCGTTTTCTCTTTTCATTTGCAAAGATTTTTCACCATACAGTACTAATTGAATAGTAATAATACGGTAGTACAGTAACCGTGAATTAGAGTTGTTTTTGTGAATAAAAGAAAGTATGCAGCTGTGGGTTTTATACAGAAGAGAGTCACAGAGAGTGGTTGTAGTCCACTGTGGTTATGTATGATACACCTCTCTTAATTCCATCACAGACTCTTCTATTTCACTGTTCCTCAGATCTAGATTCTCTGTCTTCAAACCCGCCATGCTCTTTGACACCGGATCATGAGGAGCTGATCCCCATGGAGTCTGTGGAACTGACAGAGGTTGTCGGCGAGGATTCAGAGAAAGATCCACTTGCAGACAGTGGTTACATTGAGTTACACTATTACCAGTATCAGCAGTATCAGTACCTGGTTCTTCCAGGAGACAGTGAGTTGGATCTGGAGTCGGTTGAGATACTGCAGCTTGATGCAGAGGCTCAGGAGGCTGCAGGGTCACTGCTTGACCTCGCGGGAGGCAACCACTGACAGCTTGCCTGTGTGCTGTGTACAAGCAAGGAGGGTTAATGGGGAGATGGGGCCACTGTGAGGACTCTAGCCTTGATGTACTATTGGCACTTTATAACTGCCTGAACTTTTACTTACTGCCATGAAAGGTGCAACATAAGCAATTAAAAAAAATCTAGTGATTTAAATAAAACATTTGTAGGGACTGACAACAGCACTGTGAGTGTATCCTTGGTATTAGTGTATAAAAGGTTATAAAGCATATGCAAAATGCTTTTATAAAGAACAAAATATTTATTGTTTACTGTCATGGTTGAAAAGTAATATTTCATGCACTTCCCTGCCATTTTAAATCCCTTCTATTAAGATTATTCTAAAGATTTGCTGTTCTAAATTCAAATTAGACGTTCTGTTGTGATTTTTTTTTTACAGTATGAAATTGTTCAAAATTATGAACATGTTCAAGTATTATTGAGATAAACTGCCAGCTGTTAGATTGGGTAGATGGAAAGATTAATATCGAACCCTTATTTCTTGAATGTTGATTATTGTCATGCTACAACGTTCTGTTGTGATTAGTTTTCTGTGTAGTATGATGCATGTCATATTTTGATTTATTCACATGTTTATATTAGTAAGTTGACACTAGATAACACTCTGATCCCATACTCTTCATGTGTAACTCATGTAGCAATAAAGTACTAAAATGTTATGTTGAAATCTTTACCTGAATAAAGCTCTTAGTAGATGACAGATTTAACCAGAGGACGTTGAGAAGTGAATTAATGTCTTCTCATATGGCTTCATTTATAAAAATGAAGTTAGGTCAGATTTTTTTGAAAATCTGACCCAACTACTCAAGATGACACACCATTAGTTTAAACTGTCATACTTGAAGGTACAACATAAGGCATGAAAACTGTTCAGATGCAATACTAATGTAATAGATGAATTGTAAAAGTGAGTAGCAGCTTGTAATCTAACAGGATATGCCGTCACCATAGGAAGACTGTATTGTCAGGCAGGACTAAACCACAACCCCACCCTAAATCTTAACCGTATCATTATAAGGATGTAGTATGGGTGGGGTCAACACAAGATTTTCAGTATGTTATCTTTTTTAATGTAATAGTATTGCACTTACCCTTACCTAATGAATCATGTAAATTAACAATTTATTGCCAAATATTTACTTTTAATAGGAATGAACTCATTATAAATGAACTGTTTTTTTTCTTATAGCTTTTGGATGTAGAATCAATTTATGAGTGCATGCAAAAATGTCCCTTCAAAAATTATTAATTTGGTGCATGTGCTATAACAAACATATTTAACTCAAGATCTGCATAAACCAAAGGCTGTTGTGTAATGTAGTAATGTTAAATGAGATGTGTGTTCATGGGTGCTGGCTACACCAAAAGTGAAGCCTGCCATACCAGTGTGACTCATTATGGAAAACCTAGAAGACACTCCCTAGATGTCGTGCAAAACTTTTTTGAAAAAAAGGAGGAAGTATTGCTTGTACCATTTTCATGTTGGCATGAGCTAACGTTAATGTTTTTAACAGCATTAGCTTACTGAGTAACAAAAACAGGTGTAAATATGCGCACAATGTAATCAGAGAGGTGATATTTAATTCATATTAAAACTAAAGATCAAAATATTGTTTCACGCTTATAAATCACTAGGCTCAATAATATTTACGTCCTCTGAATGGACCGTAGCAACAAACGCCTCTTGTCATGCTAGGCTGCTCTGGGTTCTTTTGGATGTTGTAGTTTTTGTGGCCTTCTGACGGTTGGAGTGCATTCGAATTCGTTTCCAACAAAACTACATTTCCCAGCAACACGCGCGGTGGGACGTTCCTTGACGAACAAAGTTGTGTTCATTAAAACTGCAACGTTCGTAATCTGAAACGGAGCCAGTGGAAGGTCTGCAGTGATAAACGAAGCATAAGGTACTGGAAATGATTGGTTGCTGTCAAAGACGATAAAATGTAAACTAGCTCAAGACACACTTAAAATGGCTTACTTTAGTTTCGTCCATTTCTCAAATATGTTGTCGGTTTGATTAAAACTCCTCAATGCTGGGGCGAGGCGATAGTAACCAGCGAGTTTTATGTCAGCAAGTTTGGTTTCATATTGTTATCATATACATGCATCTTGTAAGATGTTGCCAAACAAACAACTTCTGATTCTTTTATGGAAAATATTTCATAAAGGATCTGGAACTGAGCCAGTCAACGACTGGAGGCGCATGCACTAATGTTTCAGATTTACTCATGAATATTTACTATGATTTAATTAGACCCGGGCCTGTTTCATAAAACAAGTTTACCAAATAAGCCATGCTTATTTCTGTTAGTCTTAATTTTCTGTCCGTTGATTTGGTTCAAAATACGTCAGACTACATGAGGCTTATCTGGTAAACTCGTTTTATGAAACAGGCCCCCAAACAAAATCTGAAGCCATTCTGAATGCGTTTAATGGTTGACATTAGCAAGTTCATATGTGCATTTATTATATTTGACATAAGTTTCTTAGTGGCAGTTGCCACGTTTCTTATTACTACATGCAAAAGCATGCAGTACTGCAAGAATCTGTAATTATTACATATACTGTTCAGAAACAGTGAGGGATTCCTGACATTTCTCAGCAGGTTTGTCTGTAACTACCAGACCTCACCTTCTTTTTTTTCTTTTTTTTATATTCATCATGTCTATTTTATTCCTCAGGGTGTGTTGTTTCATTTATACAAATATATGTGTGCAAGCTCTTCCACTATATGTAGAAGTCAATGGGTTTGACTTTTCCACAGCGGTGTTGATTGCACTCATTTGCCCACGAGTGAAAGCGGTCTGAATGACTGAAACAATGAATCACATTCAAGCTGAAGTCTGTCAGCGGAGAATAGCATGCTTGAACCTTTTAGCTGGCTTGCCACATCGCAATTTCCCAATAAACTCTGTCCTGCCAGCCAACAGCGCCAGTACTGTCTCAATCATGTCTCCCAGATATGTGATTTAACACACTGTCTTTGATTTCCAACAGCTAGCTGTAAAGGTCAAAACTAATTGTGGCATGCACTTGAATATGAATGTGACCTTATTTTATTGCAGCCAATGAGCTGAAACATTTTTATTGTCGCCCATAGTAAGCGTGTGATATAGGACAGAGGATGAGGGGCAATCCTGGGCCAGTTCAGATCGTGACCGTCAACAAGGAGGAACACTCCTTTGAACTGGACACAGAAGCGCTTGGTAAAATTCTCTTGAAGCCTGAGGTTCGAGATAAGGATGTGGTGGTCGTGTCTGTCGCCGGTGCCTTCCGAAAGGGGAAAAGTTTCCTTTTGGATTTCATGCTCCGATACATGTATAGGAAGGTCAGAAGAAAAACGTTCAATATTCAGATCATGTAACGCAGCACATCATTGAATAATAATTTACCCATTTTTAAGATTACACTTCCTAATATAACCGGCTTACTGATGGTGTACTGCTTTTGAGCAGGAAGCCAGGCATATTTATTCCCACTGTTAATTCACTTCTTATTATTTTGTCCTCTCCAGCCTGGTGAGGACTGGCTTGGGCAGGAGAATGAGCCTCTTACCGGTTTCTCCTGGAGAGGAGGATCAGAACCAGAGACCACTGGCATCCAGCTATGGAGTGAAGTTTTCATTGTGCGGAAGAAGGATGGAAGTGAGGTAACAAGCACATAACAGCAGACAGCTAACCGTGTTCGTGTGGTCTTATTCAGAACTGGTTAAAGGTTTTACTTCCATTTTTTTAAATAACAAAAAACTAATGATTTTCATGATGGTTTTTGAACATCTGCTTTCTTCCACTAGTGCAGTCAGTCAGAGTTGTGAACTTGCAGTTAGTATTGAGAGAGAAATAATGCATTGGAATGATGGGTAACATTATTATGCACAGGTTAGATTGTGAAATCTGCATGTGAAAGTGTTCAGAAACATCTTTCTGTGTGAAAGGGGATCGTTTCGAATGTGTTGTTGGAAGAACTTTTCTGTTTGTAGTATAAAGTTGTCATCTAAAAGTACCATAAAATGTATTCTTACTTGACGAAAAATTGTAGGATCAACTGAAACCACACGCATGCAAAAAACACACATTCTGGGTGGCCTTATAATTGTGTTATGATGAAAATTATATTTCATCTTAACATGATTAGAATTCGAATATATGCGTAGTTAAAATTTAATTTATATTTCATCTTATTTAGAAAACTTTAACTTCACTAACATTAAAACAAGGTTAAGAACAAATATGTGTGTAAGCGTGTATTGTGAATTAGGCATAATTTTTTTTATTTTTATTTTTTCCTGTACTTATAAATATGCAATAATCCACTCAATTGTTATTGAATGAGACCCATTGTTTCTCTTTGTATCTATATATTTAATATCTGCTTCTAATTCACACTAGGTGAAGGTGTCACAAAACAAATAATTTGCAGTGTGGCCAGTTTAGTCTGAATGAATGATTATGACCAGGTTATTTTGAATTAATCGGTCAAAATCAGCTGGAGCAATTACTGAATTAAGATCTGTTGTAGTGTTATGTTATATTTAGGTGAAATTCCTCACAGTTCGTGTCACTAGTGGAGCATGTTTGAGATATGGTAGGAATAAAGAACTGAAGGAAGAACTAAATTATTAGTATTAGCCAGTTTCAGTTCCCCAGAAATGTATTACAGCAGTTGCATTATCAGCTTTACTATCGTATTTCTTATCTGGTGGTTCATGTCCAGTAAGCAGTCTGCCCTTGCAAACATCCAGATTCATAGTAAGTTAATGGTTATGTCACTTGCTGTCAAGATTTTATCATCTGTCATCTGGCTTAATGCGCGATGTTTTTACAGAAAACATCAAATTACTTTTTCACAATCTTGAATCTCTTCCGGTCACTTTCTCTTGAGATTGAAGAACCATTGTATTAAAAAGAGCATTTTGTTTTTCTCTGTAGGTTGCTGTGGTCTTAATGGACACACAAGGAGCATTTGATTCCCAGTCCACAGTGAAAGACTGCGCTACTATCTTTGCCCTCAGCACCATGACCAGCTCTGTCCAGGTTTCCACAAAGCATCTCTACCGTTTAGCCACAAATGATTTAAAAGAAGACTGGAATTGTTTCACAAATCCTTTTTTTTTTCATGTAGATATATAACCTGTCACAGAATATTCAGGAAGATGATCTACAGCAACTTCAGGTTAGTCAAATCACAACTAGCCAAGAATACAGCAGTCTCAATCTGAACTGATTTATCTTGAGACTGTCCTGCGATTTTGATCTGGAGAATTGATCATTGTCATTTATTTCATGTTCTTACTGTGTATTATGTGGAACAAGCCCTACGCATGCTAAAACCCCATGAGAGAGGTTGTCTTTTTAATGCATTGCCATTAAATTATTGATGCATCTGTTTTTAACAGTTCCGTACAGTATACCACAGTTATATGTTCTTTTTTTCTTGTTTTAAACTGTGGTTTTATTCTTTTAATGCCGTCTGTCATTTTTGTTTTTTGTAGCTGTTTACAGAGTATGGCCGACTGGCAATGGATGAAATCTTTCTAAAGCCTTTTCAGGTATGAACACACCTTGTTTATACTGACATTGTAATCACCTCTGTTTAAATGTCTATACCTTTAGTGACGCGTGTCATCTGTGCTCAAATTTGTATTACAAATTTGTGGTTTTTACTAAGCATTCATTTAACTTCATAAGCACAATAACCTCAGGACTTAAAAGAAATGTGATGAAACCAAGTTATAGTGATGGAATCAGATGGTAGTATCATGGTATATTTGAAATCTTATATTGGATGATCATTTTTATATCCCAATGTATTTATATCTGTAACCAGAATAATAATACTGTGGTAGTACCAGGGATAACATTGTCTGAGAGCTCAATATTATATAAAAAAAAACACCTATGCGTTTCTACGTCTTTCATTTTTACTAAGCATTCATTTAACTTCATAAGCACAATAACCTCAGGACTTAAAAAGAAATGTGATGAAACCAAGTTATAGTGATGGAATCAGATGGTAGTATCATGCGTTTCTATGTCTTTCATGCCGGCTCAAATCTTTCTCGCCTGCAGTCACTTATGTTCCTCATCAGAGACTGGAGTTTCCCGTATGAGTACAAATACGGGTTTAAGGGAGGAAGTGATTTCTTGGACAAACGTCTGCAAGTATGTGACTGAGAATGATACTCATGTTTGGTATGTTCAGTTGTGTGTGCCTGTGTCTGTAGTGATATCTCTGTTATGTGTTTTTACTGGGGATGTTCAGGTGAAGCCGACACAGCATAAGGAGCTTCAGACAGTGAGAGAGCACATTCACTCCTGTTTCACCTCCATATCCTGTTTTCTCTTACCACACCCTGGCCTGAAGGTGGCAACAAGCCCCGCTTTCACGGGACAACTGTGTGGTATTAGACTTCATTCATGTTTTACTACACCTATAACCTAGGGATGGGCACAACTACCTGAGCATTTAATAGTGCCAGCAATGATCCATTTTAAAAACTGTATTTAAAAAAAGAAATCTAACATTTTTACACCAATTTTCTGATTTCAAAGCACTTTGTTCAAAGTGCCCATCCCTAATTCTGCTGGTACAAAAATGACATACACTGCTGAATGTTTGGGGTTGGTAAGATGTTTCTAATGTATTGGACGAAATCTTGGTTTGCACATAAATGAATGCATTAACTAATATTATCTAACAATGAGCAATGCATTTATTACAATATGATTATTAATCTTTTTTAACATTAATAAAAGTAAAATTTTTCATTCTTAGTTAATTTTAGCTTGGGTCCTTTAACTAATATTAACAGATAAAACTTTGGATTTTAATAATGTATTGGTTAATGTTGCAAATAATATGAACTGAGATTAATAAATGCTTTACAAGTATTTTTCAATGCTTATTCATGTAACTAATGTAGTTAAATAATGTTAACAAATGGAACCCTATTGTAAAGTAAAATGTCTCAATGTATGCTCACTAAGGCTGTTTACTTGCTCAAAATACAGTGAAAACAGTAGTAATATTATCACAGCTTAAAAATTAATGTTTTCTATTTCATGTATTTTGAAATGTAATTTAATCATGTGATTTCCACCTGAAATCATTATTATACACACATTTGCATCTCAAGAAACATTTTTATCACAGTTGAAAACGGCTGCTTAATATTCTTATGGAAAATCGTTGTACCTTTTTTCAAGATTATGTGATGAATATAAAGTTCAAAAGAACATCATTTATTGAAATCTAATGTCTTTGTAATGTTTTAATAACTTGCACTGTCACTGTTGATCAATTTAATGCATCCTTGCTAAATAAAAAATATTTAGGAAAAAAAAAAAGAATCTTGCTGACCCCAAATAATAGAGCAAATCATATTTGTCAACACTCCACTTACTGTTATCTGCATCCCTCAATCTGAGCTTAATTTTCTTTTTTACATCTCACATTTACATCTTACATTTTATACTAACATTCTTGTTATTTGTGTCCTAACTCTCTCTCTCTCTCTCTCTAACTATCGCTCTCAGATGTGGCTCCAGAGTACAAGGAGCAGTTGCGTGAACTCATTCCCAATCTGCTGAAGACGGACGAGCTGGCTGTGAAGGAGATCAATGGGAATAAGGTGACCTGCAGGGGCCTGCTGGAGTACTTCAAGGTGAAGCTCACACCTGGCTTATGATCATCTTGATCTTTGTTTGGTTAAACAGCATTTAATTTTTTTTTTTTTTTCACTGTCAGGCATACATCAAGATATATCAGGGAGAGGACCTTCCACACCCTAAATCCATGCTCGAGGTAACAATGCCGTTTTACTGATATTTGGTATTCATATATGACTGGTCACAATATGTCATGTTGTTGAATGAATGTTTTGACTCATTCAGGCTACAGCAGAGGCCAATAACCTTGCGGCTGTGGCGTCAGCAAAAGACCAGTACTACAAGAATATGGAGAAGGTTAGGCTGTTACACACTCATTATACTGTATGAACAGTAAATACAGTTCCTTTTAAAAGGTTAATGCATATTATTGCTGAATGAAACCAATACTAATACTACGGTTGTGCTGATAGACAATAGTAGCGTGCATCGACTATAGTCTATCACCTTGATGATATCAAGACGATGATTATTATTATTATTATTATTATTATCATCAGTCTAGTAAAACTGTCTAATTAATAGTTGGGCTTTGTTCAATAGTATTTCTTTTTCCACATTTTAATGTTATAACCAGGGTTGCAAAGGGGTGGCAAATCCCTGGAATATTCCCAAAAATCCTGGACATTTTCCAAACTTAATGGAATATTTCTGAAATTTACTGGAAATTTCCCACCTTTTTGCAAGCCTAGTTATAACCAATCACACACGATTCTGTGGAGCTTATGAACGCAATGGCCAATCAGAGGTGTTCAGATGAGTCATCGCACAGATGAGTTTTGTTGTTCCGTGCACGCGCTTGCTAACTGAATTCTCTCATCATAAACAAAGTTCAGATGTATGTGTGATATAATTGTAAGAGATGTGTTCATCATACAATGTAGATAGCTTCACTTCTTTTAAAGTGCAAAAACTTGCGATAGTGATGATGTTGTTTGATCATGTAAATGTTCTCCGTTTTTTTTTCTGTAGCTGCTATTTGAATAACTGAGGAAATGTATGGATTATAATTAGTAACTTGCAATGTTTCTTTTAAATGATGTTATACTATTTCAGTCTTAATAAAAAAAAATATTTTATATATTTAGATAATAATTACACTAACATTAGACTGCTTTAGCCTTACCCTGAAGTTGATTCACTGAAGTAAATATTTTTTTTAATATTAGACCGATAGTATGGTGTATCGGCAATCTCACAGGCTGATGATAGAATGATATGACTATGGGGCATATCGGCCAACTAATGCACATTTTTTCATTTGCATTGATTAACAAACCCAGTATCCATTTAATGTCCTTTTATTTATTTTTCACACATCCCCGCTCACTGTTAGGTGTGTGGTGGAGATCTGCCTTACGTGGCTCCTGACTCACTGGAGGAGAAGCACCGTTTCTTCCTGAAAGAGGCCCTTCATCTCTTCTCCAGCACAAAGAAGATGGGTGGGCGGGATTTCTGTCACCGTTACCAGGAACAGCTGGAAAGAGAGCTGAAAGATATGTGGGAGTCCTTCAGCAAACACAACGAGGTAACAAGTGAAAAGAAACAGCATTGAAAAAATTAATGTGTGAAAAGTATTTAAAAACGTTTTCTTCATTTTATGAACACTTGTTGTCTTTGCAGTCCAAGAATGTTTTTAGTGCTTTCCGGACACCTGCAGTGCTGTTTGTCCTGGTCTGCCTCCTATATGTTCTGTCAGGAATTTTATTCTTCATTGGCCTGGAAACTATTTCCTTTGCATGTGACTGTGTAGTTGGCCTGGCCATGATCGCTATGCTGACCTGGGCCTGTATCCGGTATTCTGGCCAGTACAGAGAAGTAGGCACAGTCATAGACCAGGCTGCTGGAGTAATACTAGAGCAGGTACATAATATTCCTTTAATTATACATATTAATATATATAAATTTTTAAATAAAGATTAAAACATTTACTTATGTTGTCTAAATTCAGTTTTTTTTTTCAGGCCACAGATGTGTTAAACAAGACAAGAAGCCAGGGTCAGGTGGCTGCACAACAGAAAAAGACGAGATAGCTTCTCATTCATACGAGATGTTAACTGCACATGCGCCACCAGTAATGTTAAAAAATAATGCATATCTCGAAACATAGCACTTCAATTTCTACTTCTAATGCAGACTGACTCATTTTGTCAGATTATCTTAAAGAAGATTTTTAAATATAAATACAACACCAAATATCACAAACCAGCAGCTGTTTTTTCAGGGACCGGTATAAGATTTAGCGCAAGGGCTAAACTCTCCACAGAACTGCATTGATATGTTTACAGTTGTTCAGCCAAAGACATCCTCTATAGCAGGTCAGGGTTGTATAATGTTTAGATTGCACTTGTATTGCACTCAGTAGACATGTAACCTGTTTGTTCTCTTTAGCCAGGAATATCTTTGCACATGAACTGCCATTACTTCACTAAGGCATGAGCTTGATAAGATGTTTAGTATTAAAAGCGTAACTATATTATGTGATCTTTGTACCAAATTGTGGCCTTCTATGCATTCCATCTTGTACACATCTATGATTTAAATGGGAGCTTCTGTCAGTAAGCTGTTTCACTTGTGTTGGGTTTCATAATCAGGGTAACAAACATATATTATTCCATCCCAATGTACATGAGTGCTGGATTGGTTCTGTTCACTTCCTCTTAACTGCTGGCATGTTGTTGGGTGTTCAAAACCATCCTGATACTGTCATCAACATGGACTTAAAGTATTGATTGAAAAGCTAACATTAAATGTTCATCAGTGTCTCTGGGAAAGCTCGCTCATTGTGAACTGTTCTGTAATCAGGTTCATATTTGCTAATCTTTAGTGAACCCCTGATTTGGTTCTGTTATTGGCATGATTTGAGCACTGTTGAGTCTTATGACTTTCCATTTTTAATTTTTGTCCCATAACATTCCTTGTATGATGTGCTGGTGAAATAGCATACCTGGAGAATCCAGAGTACCTGAAATCATTTTTCCAGGTTTTTAAAGACAAAGAAAATATGCATTTGTCCCCCAAGGAATGTCTGTAAAGTGTATTTGTGGCACTCTTCTTTGTTGCATTCCACCAGATCCTTAGTTGGAGGCTTTGACTGTGTTACCTTCACTTTTTCAACCCAGTGGACCTGCCTAAACTGACCTACCTGGGATCGTTCTCTGTCTCTGTATATCATTTTCATTGTTACATGCACTTTATATATATCCCAAAAATAAAGCTATACGCATGCCATACACTGATGGGTCGTCTTTGTATACAGTTAAAAGGCAGAAATGTGAAGAAGGTTCAACGTTTGTACACTAGGTGTCAGCATTGATTTAAACTGAGAGAACGTTTCAGTGAGCATCCTGGCCACGTTTGAACATCCGTTCATTTGCATCAGTCTACAAATGAACAAAAGCGAGTAAATGGAACCTTTGATTCACACATTATTCTTTCACTGCGAACTGTAGATAATAAAGCATGTTCTGTGCTCTTTGGTAAGCGGGACGCATTCTTCCTTCTTTGCAGTTTCATTCTTTGCTGCTGTATACCGCTCCCACTAGCGTGTGCTGTGAATGTTTCCTATAGAAATGAAATGTTCTTGTTTCCTTATATGGCGATCGGAGTCGCGAGCCGCCTGATGTGCGCGTCTCTGGCTGAAGCGCGCTCACGACTGTCACCATTTGCTTCCATATTTGGAAGCGAGTTAAACGAGCCTTAAAAGGGGGCAGAGACCAAACAAAAAGGGTACGACTCAAACGGCAGCGTGCCCTGCGAGCCACCAACGAGTGTTGCAATCAGTGTGGTTTGTGTTTCGGTGCAGAATTTAGTAGTATAACAGCACCTTTCATATCACTTTACCATGTATGGGGCAGAAAACTCTAAAGGTCCAATTGTTGTATTTTTAATGTTGGTTGTTGTATTTAAATATATGTTATACAAAGTTCGTGTTTAATATATATATATATATATATATATATATATATATATATATATATATATATATATATATATATATTAATAATACATCTAATGAATAATTATAAGGGTACATTTTTCAAAATTGATATTTAACATCTGAAAGATTAATAAATAAGCTTTCCATTGATATATGGTTTGTTAGGGTAGGACAATATTTGGATACAAGTATTTGAAAATCTGGAATCTGAGGGTGCAAAAATAAATACATAAATAAATTGGGAGAATAAAAAAAATCGTCTTTAAAATTGTTCAAATTAAGTCCTTAGCTATGCATAATATTAATCAAAAATTACATTTTGATATATTTACGGTAGGATACACCCGTGTTACTTAAAACGGATTTTTTTGGTCCAGCAACGGTCACATTTTCCTATGCTCAGAACTCCAGCTCCCATAACACCCAACAAGCGCGTGACATGGACGCGCGTTCCCATCGCTGTACGGCTACGCGCAAAAGGGCGCGCCCGAGTGTTGTATCAAGTGCGCGAGAGCGAAGGACTGCATCACAGCTCATTAGTGGTGGAAATTATGATTCTTTCTAGAGATTCGTTCATTTTCAGTTCGTTCACCAAAATGATTCGTTCAGAATCGTTCACTGATTCGTTCAGTGACCATTTCTTCGTATTACACAAAATAAGCCAGCAGATGGCAAAAAAAAGTGTATTATGTGTCATGTCTTAAGTCAACGAACGTATTCACTTGTTACAAAAACTGATCTGGCTTTATTAAAATGTGTTTATAATCGCATTCAATATATAAAGTCTAATTAAGTTGTTCAGATGAACAAAGCACAAGGTTTTCTTGCCTAATTAGCATTTTAATTGTTTGGTCAGACAGTTTGTATATTATATATTCACATTCATAAATCGGGGATTAAACATGGAGTTGCTAAATATCAAAACGAGCGTATGTGCACAGTACAGTACCTATAACTGCGCTTTGCATTTTTGCGAGATTGACATAAATGGCAGACTGACCACCGGTTTACTCTCATTCATTTCGTTCACGAACGAGATGTATCCGTTCATTCAGCTCGTTCACGAATGACATGTGTGCCAGTTCAGTCATTTCATTCACGAACGAGATTTACTAAATCATTCAACTCGTGCACGAACGACATGTGCTTTGCCGATTGAGAAACGTGATTGGTAAACGGTTTGCCAGAATATACCCTGACCATCAGGTCAGTTATTTCATTCACGAACGAGATGTAGCCTATCATTCAACTCGTGCACGAACGACATATGTGCCAGTTCAGTCATTTCATTCACGAACGTGATGTATCACCTCATTCAACTCATTCACGAACGACATGGGTACCAGTTCAGTCATTTCGTTCACGAACGATAAGATCTCTAGATCTCGTTCAGACTCATATGAAACTCGTTCATTGAAGGGCGTATTCGTTCACTACATTCAACAAATCACATACTCTGTCACATCTCATACTCGAAGGCTATTGGCTCGAGGTTGAGTAATTCTTTGACAGGATGAAATGGTTGTTACCCGGTTCACTGAGCTGCGCATGCGCTGCTTATAGCGCCGCGCTGCTGTGGAGGGAGGAACTTCACTGAACGAGAAATATGAGTCAGTGGATTACGTGAACGAGAACGATTCGTTCACCCAAAAGATTCGTTCAAAAAGAACGATTCGTTCACGAACGACACATCACTACAGCTCATTCAATTCGCATCCAGACGCCGACTAGCAGAGATACACAACCATGGTATGTCTGCATTTATGCAATGCTTATCCAATGTACGGCTAGTTTCAGCGTGTTTGAAGAGTTTAATTGCTAGTTTGTGGGTTTTGTTGGTTTTTAATGTGAATAAATAATATGTAAATCAAATCCGTTAATAAACCCCTACGCCGACTAATAGCTGCAAACCGGTTTCCTTGGTTGTTTTGGCAGTGTCGTTTAACCGTCTTTATCAACAAACACGTTTATCCACGAGGTTCTCGATGGTTTGATGGGGACTTCCGCTGCTCGGCTGCGATGAGATTGCCAAAAACGGGACCCTAAACAACTGGCGCCATTTCCCCGCTCAGCTTCCTTTATTTCCATGAGTCGAAGGCCCAGAAAAGGCCTCGCTGTTTTTCATCACACACTACGTACAGGGCCTATCGCTCCACATACGATCGCATCGTTCGGGGAAATTCGGAAAGGCTGTGAAGAAACCGTTGTCCGCGTGCGTGTGTGTTTAACCGCGTTTTTCGTTGGCCAGATGATGCCATTTCATCACTCTGTCCTTTTGTCTGATCACGGCCATCCGTCAAAAAACACCATCGCTCCCATTTGCCGCACCAAAGGGTTTGTGGGCGTGTGTAAAAACGTAGGTTATTACTTTTTAAGACCGAGTCCTCGCGCTTTTCGTCTTTAATACGCGGTAATTTTGGGGAGATTTTGAGCACTTGCACGAACGCTGCAATCGCGACCCCACCCTTCTCCAAGCGCAGATGGTGTTGGTTTATTTAATTTTTTTTTGACAAAAAAAGTAAGCTCGACTGGGAAGGGAACGTGTGTTCGGTCGATTGCAATTGAATTTCAGACAAAACAAACCCAAAAATACTTAGACTGAAAGAAAGTAAACAGAGAGTTTGAAATCCGTTACTTGTGCATTTGCGTATTATCAGGGAACGTGTGCACTGCTGCACTCTTCCTGGTTGGACGTAACTTTGATGAACGCGACGTTTTATCTTTTCTCGACGTCTTTGGTTCTTTTCATAATTGCTGTTTGTAATTTTAACGGCATTTTGTCTTTTTTAAAAGCACATGCCGTTTCACTAGCCTGTGACGTGCAGTATTTTGTGGATATTAAGAAATTGTTTTGCTTCCTATTTAATATTTGAGCTTTCGCTGATGCTTGCTTCGACTTTTCTGTAGAGATAAGAAATACTTGTGAAATGCTTTTCAGGTTGCGTGTAGGATGAAGGAAATGCCGGTTCCGGTGCGACCAGTCTCGGTCGCGTGGACAGTATGCGACGTCATAGGCCACAAGCGACGTCAAAATCTGTTTTGTGAGAGGCATGTGACCAAACGCCTTATACAATAGTTGTTTTTCTTTAACTTATTAGCTCTTTTCATTTGAGGACCCAAGACGTCACGTTTCCTGTGTCACAGCTCTGGCTCATTTCTCTATGTGGGTTTCACTTCTCCATGAAGTGGATGACTTACCAGCGACCTTGTACTTAAAGGGATAGTTTACCCAAAAGTGAAAATTTGATGGTTATCTGCTTACCCCCAGGTCATCCAAGATGTAGGTGACATGACTGTTTCTTCAGTAGAACACAAACAGATTTAACTCGAACCATTGCAGTCTATCAGTTATATAATGTAAGTGGATAGGAATCACAGTTTTGATAGGTACAAAACATACACAAATTAAACAGTGCGGCTCATGATGATACATTAATGTGTAAAGACACAAGACGATTGGTCTGTGCTAGAGTTTTTTTTATTTTATTTTATTTTTTTTTACACTTGCACAGACCGATTGTTTTGGGTCTTTACACATCAGTGTATCATCATGAGCTGCAGGGTTTAATTTGGTTTTGTTTTTTTGAGTCTCAAAGCCATGTTTCCCATCCACCTGCATTATGACTGACAGACTGCCATGGTTTGTTAAAAATCTCCATTTGTACTCTACCGTCCACTGAAAGATGTTCATGTTGGAAGAATGAATACCATCATTGTAATGTAAAAAAAAAAAAAAAAAGGCCAACAACTCAGGGAATGAGAAGAGGGTAGCATCTTCTGCTTCAAGTTTTTGTATTACATCACACAGTGGTGTGTGTGAATTCATGGCAGTATTGATAAAGCACAACTCCCTCACACCTTCAGACTGCCATGGTTTGAGTTAAAAAAAATTCCATTTGTATTCTACTGAAGAAAGTCACCTACATCTTGGATGCTCTGGGGGTAAGCAGATAAACATCACATTTTCATTTTTGGGGAACTGTCCCTTTAAACTTATAATTTAAGACTTTATTTTGCACTTTAATATTTTGACAGTAGATGACAGATACGGCGGGAATTGCTTGTTTACTTGAAGATCTAGAATTTGCATTTACTCATCCAAAACAAGCAGCTGTATTAATTAAATGTGTATTTTAAAGAAACATGTATGTATTACCCGAAAAGTGATAGTTTATTGTTGAAAAGGTGTGGGAATCCTAATTCTCCTTTTGGCCTTTTTTGAGGATGTTACTTAATGAGGAGTCTTAACATCTTCCTTTCATTCATACCCCAAGCAAACCTGTTCCACCCATTAGACGTACGTTTCCTGTAAGTGGGTCATTTAAGGATCTACCCCGCAAGGCTCCTTGTGTCCACCTTTTTACATGTCCTCATATGCTATTCAGAAGCTGGATAAGTGCTAGAGGTTTAGGTTTCTAGCCTTTTTTTTAAAGGGTTTTCTCATTCCTCACTTTAAAATCTTAGGAACTGAAATGTTTAATCTCTGGTTATAGCAATGCAGTGCGAGTCATTGAGCCAGGTTTCTAATGGAAGTCAGAAGACCTGAGTAGGTTTATGGGGTTGGTGTGACCGAGGCCATTTTGATTTTTTTTTACAGAAGAATCGTTGTTTTGTGATCTAATGCTGTACACCAGCTTTGTATGAGGTTTTTTTTTTTTTTTTTTTTTTTAACAGTGCACAGCAGAAATGAGTACACCCCCTCTGAATGAACACAAAAGATGTATTTTCTTAATGATCACTAATATAATTCATGGAAAGATGGCAAAATTGAAATGTATTAAAAATACTTAATAAAAATATATACAATATTTTCTGTAAAATAATTAGCTAATTTAGTTTAAATTAAGGATTGCAGAAATGAGTACTGCCTAGATTTAATTAAGCAAATGTATAATATTCTAGTTATCCAGAACTTTAAAGTATGCTGCTCTGATCTTTCTTGGCACAGAATGCAAGTTCATGACAAATTTTCACATCTGTCCTGTTCAACTCCTCAAGGATGACCTCCTTAAATGCTCTGGTCTTTAATGGAGTTTTGCTCAGCTCGTCTCTACAGAATCCCCCACAGCTGGTCAACAATGTTAAGATTGGGTGAAATGCATGTCCACTGAAAGATTTTCACATTGGTAGAATTAATACCATCATTGTAATTTTCAAAAAATGGCTGATAACTCAGGGAATGAGAAGAGGGTAGCATCTTCTGCTTCAAGTTTTTGTATTGCATCACACAATTGTGTGTGAATTCATGGCAGCATTGATAAAGCACAACTCCCTCAAACCTTCAGCACTCATTCGTCCCTATAGAAGGGCTTTACTACCACTGAACGTCACTGGGTACCAAGCACTCCTCCAGCAACACCAGAACATTTTGGATGCTTTTGGATCCAAAATGGTTGACTTGGTCTCTTGAGACTAGAGTATGGATTACCAGAAGTCTAGATTTTATAAATATGGGCCATGGTTAAATGAGTTTATTGTTCTTTGGTAGTTCCAGTGGTGATGACATTCATGCATGTCACTTTTGCAGGCTGCATCTTACTCTGGGAGATAAACAGTCACTCTTTTCACAGCTCTTGTTGGCTCTGAGACACATGCATGGGATTTCTCCTGCTCTTTTTCTAGTAAAAAAAAAAAAACTCCCCACTAAATAAACTGAAAATTGAAGGCCTGATTATTTCAGGGGCCTTGTCATAAGTCCATTGTTTTTGAATGATGGTGTTACTTCTGCTGTATTTCAACACTTATAATAATAATAATAATTAAAACAATAATTTGGTGTTCCTCTTATACCATTGTCCTCTTTTGTGCTAAGAAACAAGTCTCCTGGCAGTTCTCTCCCAAGTGGTTCCACTGCTGCCAGCATTTTAGCACTTTGATAAGAATCTTATTTTCCTGAAAAAAATTGACATTCTTTGGTAACTGATCAAGCAGACTTGTTGGAACATATCTCCATAGAACCCAAACATGTTTAAGTAAGAGTTATTGCTGAATTTAAGTTTTAGAGGGGTGTACTAATTTATGCTGTGCAGTGTGTGTAATTAAAATTTAATTACATTTTATGCATTTAGCAGACACTTTTATCCAAAGCGACTTACAGTGCATTCAGGCTATCAATTTTTACCTGTCATGTGTTTATATATATTTGATGCTCCTGCATTAAATCAACTATCAGCTCAAATCGTATCGGCTGTTAGGAGGAAGTGGCCAACCTTCCCTCTGTTCAATTGTGCACAAGCATATCTGAGCTGTCATGGGACCAGGAAAGAAAGGTGCTCTGTTCAAATCAGCCTTTTTTTACTTTATTTACTTATTTATTCTGCGAATAGAAACCAAGTCCCTGCATTGTTTCATTCTCCCACAGAGGGATATTTAAGTTTTTATTTGGCTTGACTCGGTCCACTGCCCTTGAAGTGTGTATGGTCCTGTCTCCCAAGTTTTTTTTTTTTTTTTTTTTTTTTTTCTTCACTTACATGACATGCTGTCTTGCATGACGAAACCTGCCGGCCTAGTAATTTAGAATCATCTGGACAAGGTTCAGATGGAACCATCCAGTTTTGTCAAAAAGGCAACAAGTTTAACTAGAACAGACAAAGCAGGTTTTTTTTTATTTTATTTTTTTTTTTATATCCCGTTCATTCTCACTTTTCACCCACATATCCACAAATCTTTGCTCATCAGCTCACTCACTTCCCTCACCTTATCCTGTGTGTGTTTGTGTACTCGCAGGCCTCCGGAGTTACAGTGGATGATAGTGTGGTGACGATCTTCAATGACATGAAGGTCCGCAAGGCTTCTGCCAACGAGGAAGAGAAGAGCAAGAGGAAGAAGGCTGTTCTCTTCTGCCTGAGTGATGACAAGAAGCGTATCATCATGGAGGAGGGCAATGAGATCCTGCAGGGAGATGAAGGAGATCCCTACCTTAAGCTCATCAGTATTCTTCCTCCTAATGATTGCCGCTATGTTCTCTATGATGCCATGTATGATACTAAAGAGTCTAAGAAAGAGGACCTGGTTTTCATTTTCTGGTAAGTCTAAAGAGCATCTGCATGTGCTTCATGTAGTTCCCAGTCCTGTTCCTGCTGACTTTAGTTCCAACCCTGTTCTGATACACCTGTCTGTAATGAACAAGTGTTCCTGAAGGTCTTCATTAGCTGGTTCAGGCATGTATGCTCAGGGTTGAGCTGAACATCTATAGGAACAGAACTGGGGCCCCTGATATAGACTTGTCAAATGCTTGCATGAAACGGATGATCTGATCTCCTGTTGTATTGCACAGGGCCCCAGAAAATGCCCCACTCAAAAGCAAGATGATCTATGCCAGCTCCAAGGATGCCATCAAGAAGAAGTTCACAGGTAATGCCAAAAAAATAATGCATAATTTAAATTTGATATAAAATTAACTTAGTTTTGCTAAATTATGCATACCCTTGATAAATATGATCAAAAGTGGCTGTGGAGATTAAATCTGCATTGTTTATCCACTTGATCTTTCATTTAAAAAAAAAATATATATATATATATATATATATATATATATATATATATATATATATATATATATATATATATATATATATATATATATATATATATATATATATATATATATATATATATATTAGGGGTGTAACGGTTCACAAAATTCACGGTTCGGTTCGATACACTGATGTCACGGTTTGGTATGGTACGTTTTAGATACAGCAAAATGTAAAAACATCTCAACTTTTCAGAATGCTGCAAGCGCACCGCGGGTCATGTGACAAGAACTAACCAATCAGCTTCATCCTTTCCCGTAACAACGTTGAAAGCTCAGCCAAGATGAAGGAACAGCTGATCATAGTTGTATATGGATTGCGATTTTGAAATAAATTTAGTAGCAGAGCTAGCCTACTGCAAGCGATTTTTAGAGCTGCAAATCTATTTATCCTTTGCTGAAATTTCCACGTCTTCATGGAGAGAACAGCATGTCATTGTTGCTTAGCAAAGACAGACGCCTCATGAGCGCTTCTGCCCGAGCGCTTTGGAAAGGAGGAGAAGGACGCGCCTAGCGTTTTCCACACATTTTTAGGCGCGATATGTGAACGGCCCCTAAGGCGCTCACTCAGCACGCGCTGAAGGCTCGTTGCAAAATGTCTAATGCATTTAACAGACCAGAAAAAGGAGATCCTCCAATAACCAACAGGTCTGGTGTTTGGGTGCACTTTGGATTCCCTGTAAGCTATAATGGTGATGATAGAATGAATGGTAAATAGTAAGGTCTCATATCCGCGGCTATAATGTAAATGTAGCCTACCGATCGCCGCAGTGATGTCTTTTGCCCTGTTTGAATCAGTTGGAAATGTCTGTCCAAATGCTGCGGGGATAGTTTGTTGTGTGTATGTTTCTCCTTTTTTTTTCCCAGATACTGACACACTAAGGTGATGTCGGCGTAAATGAGTTGACATGTTTCAAGTATTCCCGCTGGTGTACCCTATTGTCATGTAGCAGATGCGAACGCTGTTTTTTTTTTTTTATCCACCACTCTTGCCATCACCATTATAGCTTACAGGGAATCCAAAGTGCACCCAAACACCAGACCTGTTGGTATTGGAGGATCTTCTATTTCTGGTCTGTTAAACGCATTGGCTATTTTGCAACGAGCCTTCAGCGCGTACTGAGTGAGCGAGCACCTGACTGAATAGCCTAACATAAACGTATAAGTTGGTGTTTTTTTTTTCTTCTTCGGGGGTGTCAGGGGCGTTGCCTGTTACATCGTTTGGGTTATTGGGCTACCTTGTTGAACGCATATCATATTTCACTTTTTTTTTCAATTATATTTTTCAAATATAATTAATTAGTTCAACGAACCGTTCGGTACATGATGCGTACCGAACCGAAAGCCTCGTACCGAACGGTTCAATACGAATACACGTATCGTTACACCCCTAATATATATCTAACCTTTTTAAGTGGGGAAAAAAAGGAAAGTGGGGAAAAAATCGCATTATGAAAATTTCTCTTATACAGCAAGAGATGAAACAAACAAAAATAATAATTTGCTTTTTAGCAGCAAAAACCTAAGATGAGTTTGGTGCACACAGGGATAAAAAGTACCTTATGTACAAATAAAAAAAAAAAAACCCTAAGGGCCCATTTTTCTGCTGGAGATCCTGGATATCTTGTTCAGATAGATGGCATAATGGATTCTATAAAATACCAGTGGATGATATTTTTTTTTTTTTTTTTTTTTTTTTTTTTTTTTTTTTATTTAAACTGACTGACCATCTTCAAACAGGACAATGATCCACAAACCAACATCAAAATCAAACAAAAATGGGTCCCTGAGAACAAAACCAAAACAAGGGTTCCCTGAGCTGAACCCTATAGAAAATGAGTGTGGTGAACTGAAGAGAAGCGCCAACATCTGAAGGGTCTGGAGAGATTCTGTATGAAGGAATGGTCTCTAAACTCTTCAGGCATTATAGGTGAAGGCTCAGAGCTGTTCTCTTGGCATAAGGAGGTTGCAAAAAGTATTGGATGAAAGAGTGATTAAATGATGTGTATTAAAGAAAAATATTTTTCATAATGAGATTTCTCTCCCATTTTAAATTCTTATTCTCCAGTGAAAGGTTATATTTAGTACATTTTTTAAATATCTAAAGAATTGATGCAGATTAATTTTCACAGCCTTTCTTTGATCATGTTTACCAAGGGTATAAATAAATTTGAGCACAGCTGTAACTCCACTACTGTATATAATTTAGGGTTTAACTAAAATCTGTTCCTTGAAATGAATGTTAACCAAATTGTATTTAAAATCTACTATTGAGAGAAAAAAAAAAACTTTTAAATAAAAACTATTAAAAACAACAAATGCCCCAAAATTTCTAAAATAAAACTTACAATGGGTACTATAATACCAGCTAAATGATTCTAAAGTAAGCTTTTTTTAAATTGAGCTGAATTGAAAATTGAAATATGGATGCATTTTTTTTTTCTATAATTGAATATGTAATTGTGAAATGAGTAACCGTTTGGCATGTCTTGTTTCATAGGTGTCAAGCACGAGTGGCAAGTGAACGGTTTAGAGGATATCAAGGACCGAAAAACCCTTGCTGAGAAGCTCGGGGGAGCATCAGTGGTGACTCTCGAGGGCAGGCCTCTGAACGATTGAGGCGGACACATTTCAGGGGTTAGCTGGTCATTCCAACACGGGTGGGGCAGATGGGCCAGGACGACTGTTTGTGGGCCATGGGGTGGGTTAATGTGGGTGGAGAGGGTTGGGCAAAAGTGACAGTTTCCAAACTCAACACATGGCAAAAGATACTGGCTGTCATTCCAGTTCACACATACAAAGATCAAGAACAAAAACATAAAAGGAAAAAAAAAGATAAAAAAAACAAGGATGATGATTATTAAAACAAAGTAATATAACTGTAAATGTGTACTGGCAGGTTTTTGTTCTTTCTGGGTTCCATTAGATTGTTGAAAGGAAAGAGTGATACTGCAGCCATTACAAATCAGCTGTAAAACATACTGTTAATTAAGATTTTTTTTTTCTTTGTTTTGTGCCACCGCCAAATGTCTAGTTACTTTTTTTTTTTTTTTTTTTTACCATTTTATTTTTATAATAAGCGTGTGTGTGTGTGTGTGTGTGTATGTATGTTGTTAAAGACTAGGTGTAGTACAAAATTTACTCCAAAATCTCACAACTTTGTCGGTCCATTCTGGGAGCACAATTTACTTCCCCCTTCCCTAGTTTGTTTTATTTTGAGCTCAAGTTGTTTTAATGATTCCGTAATATTTCCAAATGTAATTCAAAACCATGGCACTGGTGTCAAGAAATTGTACACATTCCTTCTACCTGTAAAATCTGGGTCCTAGTGAGTGAGCGGTCTGTTGATGAATTGGATTGAGTGGACTGATGGACACGTATTGTTTAGATGGGAGCGATATATTTGGGCAGCCTGTGTACAGAGCTTTGATGGATATTGGTCAGTGGATGTTTTGTATCGTCTCCTTATCTCTAATAAAAAATAAAAAAAGCACTAAACAACTGCTGTGTTCCAACTGGTTTGATTCTTCATGTTTGGTAAATCCTCTGTGCAAGGGGACTTTTTATTTTTGCTTTGCCCAATTTGAATCTAAGTTGGCTGTTAATTTTGGAATAAGCATTGATCTGTAAACCAATATAAAAGATGTTTGCTTACATTTGTGTTTATATTCTGCAAAAAAAAAAAAAAAATGCTGTTTTATCAGATTTCAGCATGGTTTATGCACTGAAATATGTGATGATTTGCAAAAATCATAAAGTTTCAAATGGATCCCAACAAAGAGACTCTGATTGCTTTCTCATCCTCCCTATGGATTTGATGGGTGGCTGTTTTGGGATGCAACTGTGGAAATACAGTATTGTAAAACTGCCCTGTGCCCTCAGTACACTACAAGTTGAAGCTAATAATAAAAAATAGCTTTTTATACTATATAAATAAACTTCTTGGATTGCAAATAAGTGCATTTAGTTCAAATATAATTATGATTCCAAGATAACTATCAAACTGCTGAACGTCAGCTACAAAGTCCCTTTTAAACAAACTTCATTGACTCAGTTCCTGAACACATCCGTTTATTACAGGTCTGTTTTGTTTCGGCTCGATATCTGACTCTTGGCACCCAAAAGAATCAAATACAGACAAAACTTAAATGGGCAGGTGAATGCTAGAGTCCATACTCTGATTAATGTAATGTACCACTGTATCTGAATTCGCTTTATGCTAGTATGTAGAGGGTCAAAGTAGTAGTAGTATGCAACCTGAAAACTAACCTATTTCTGATCAGAAGCAGCCAAAAAAGAAATGAAGAACATTCTAATAAACTAGTATATAATATTTAATTATATTTGTTTCTGTTTTCCTTTAAAAATAATTACTGGAAAATGTGTCCTATATTGAAACACTGAGCTACTGTAATTCTACCTAATACTGTAATCATGCCAGTATAATAAAGATGTACCCACGTGAAGCAGTGGAGGGCAGTAGAGATTTCCAAACCCCGATGAAAAACATCAACCATCCACCTTCCTGTGCTCAACTACAATCTCTGACCTTTTCCCAGTGTGCTCTAGTAATTCTGAGATTATGAATTAACAAACCATAAATCAGTAGCTACTGCAACACTGAACTAGTATATTATAAATAAACATAATACCAGCCAAAAGTGTTACTGTGCCTGTAATGACTGGCAGGATCCTTTTCTTTTTTTTTCGGGATTTGCACTTACCACCAGAGGGTACCAGTGTCGCATTTTACATACAGACCCCAAAATTGTAATCGCGCTCTCCCAAATAATACTTGAAACAAACCACACAGAATCATATCTAGTGTTTCCAACAGCTTCCACAGAAAATAAAAAGTCCTCATTACAAAATGACCGCTAAACTTTTAATTGGAATGAAAATGACAGCAAAAAACAACAGACATACTTAAGTTTATTAAAATAAAAGCTTTTTAAAAATAGAATTATAATCAAGATTTACCCCACACCCTTTCTCGTAGTTTGTGTCCAGTCTTTATATTAATCCAACATAAAAGAATATAAATAATTTCTCTAAACATACTGTAATGTTAGCAATATGAGGTCTTCATCTGTCTTGGAAAGGAGTATGTAACTATAGAAGAGTGAACTATATTCAAAGCGCCAGATGATTGCGTTAACAAACAAATGCTTTCAAAAGTATACTTTAAAATTCTGTTTTACTAACTCTCAATTTAACACACATACAACACATCTCACAGTCATCGATCTGATGTTACCGTGATAATAATAAATCAGAAAATATAAAAAAATTGTATGCTTAGTAGACCAAGATGATATGCAGGGATGGAAAAGAAGGAAGCATAGCCATTTTGCATCTACTTTTAGTCACCAAATAAACTGTATGTTAATCTAGTGTTAACCAAAACCCAAGTGATGTGAGAAGAAAACCTGTCTCCAGCCCAAATCTACTTTCTAAAAGTGCAAATAACAGCTTGAAGCATTTATAATGTGTAATGTGAACAAAGCAAGGCTGTGTGTATTGAACATGGGCAAAGACTTGACAGATAATTCTACTGGGTTGTAGGAATCAAAGTCTAAATCTATGAGTAACATTGACAGTAAAGTGAGCAAATACTAAAGGTAGTGGTTAAACAAAGTTCCAGCTCAACCCATGCGAGAGATCGAAGCCTGTGTGGGTAGCTATCCTCCAACCATGGACAACTTTTTTCTTCTCAGATTCAGTAGCCACACCTGTAAAAGGACTATAAAGTGCAGTTTCAAACACCAGGCATATCATATTTTGTCCAATGATTTGATGTTGTCCCATTCCTCTGTGTCATATTTTCAGTCTTGACTGCAGTCCACCTCATTTCCATGAACCCAGTAACAGATCTGAGCAACCTTCAGCGGAGTGAAGCGAACAGCCACGTTGTAATCGCGATTCTCGCCGTTGATTTCCAGCCACTGGTGGCCCGAGAAGATCCCAATGACCTTGCGCTCCCAGCGCTCTAATGTATCGTCCCACACGCGGCCGTAAACGCCAGAACCGCTCGCTCCAGGGCGGGCGTCACAGTGCTGGTAGATCAAATCGTTGGACTCGTCCTCCACGGGACAAAAGCGGTACACCAGTTCCCCAGGCCGGTCGCTGTCAAATCCAGAGAAGTGGATGCGTTTACCAGCCAAACTGTCTGAGGAGGGTGCCACAGCCAGCCGCATGAAGGGACGCCGGTGAGGCCAACGCAACTCAAGCAGAGCGTAGTCAAAATCCATGCTGACGTCTTGAGGGCCTTGAATCCAGCCTTTAGGAACCCGTGTGCGTTTAACTCTCACCCAGCGCACCAAGGGTTTCTTCATGGGAGCCTGACCCGGCTTTGTACCGTTAACAGACGGAGGGATTAGAAAGCCCACCCTGAGTTTCCTCGCTCCCTTGACGTAATCCTTCCCATCATGCACGCAGTGGGCAGCGGTCAGGACATGCTGCTGGGACACCAGAACTCCAGTGCAGCCGGTGGAGATGCGGACGGCTGTGGAGAACGGGTAGTCCAGAAGGAAGTGGTCACCGCGGATGTTAAAGCGCCCGTCTGAACCGTAGATCTGGCGCTTTAGCCGCTTGCGTCTGGGCGTGGTTACTTTGGGCCGCCTGACATGAAGTTCACTGTCGTTCTCTTCCAGGTCAACAGTGGTTAAAGTTCGCGAGCCGTCTGCATAAAGAGTTTCAAAAGCTAGTTGTTCTTTATCTGTGTCTTCTCCTTTGTGGTAGCAGCTCTCGTTGCAGTGGGTAGTGAGCTCCAGCTGAGCTTTGGCGCTGAAGCGGGAACGGGACAGAGGCAGGGTGGCGTGAGGTTTCAGCGAGGGGAGGTGGGCATGGGAGTGATGGCCAGATTCTCTCACTGAAACTGAGCTGGGCAGGAGGAGTAGGAAGAGCAGGCCAATACAGCAAGGATGGGCCAGACCCAATCTCCGGTTAGGCATCATGGCTTATGCAACCTAAATGCAAATACAAAAAAATATGCAAGCATGAAATAAAACTCAAGATCCTCCATGTTGCAGATATAATGCTAAAGAAATTTAATGCTGAGCCTTCATTCTTAAAAATAGGTTCTTTATGGGCTTTTATGGTTCCATGCAGAACCTTTAACAAAAGGTTCTATATATAGTGGATAAAAGTACTTAACATTATTAACATTTTGAACACTAAAGGCTGGAATACACTTCATGACATGCTTTTCCAAACACTAGGCATAATACATTTTTGTCTTTGCAAATGGTTAGAAAAACACGCTACAAGTTTAAGACATTTACAAGTTTATACACAACTAATTTACACAGAAACATGTGCCTTGTTTCTAGACACATGACATGACAAATCATACACTGTCCCAATACCTCCATACTATATAGTATGTGACAAACAGTTTGCTAAGATTAGTATTAGAAAAACAATACTCCTACAGGGTCTCTGGAGTGTGAATTCAGTGAACACTTGAAGCCACAAGAGAGGAGTTGTGAATAATGGTGAAGCAATGAACTAATGCTGGTAGGTCATGTGACAGTCGCAACTTGATGGATGTAGTACGTCCAAAATTCATTCATACTATCCATATTCATACCATATTGAATGTACTTTCAATGGTTCTGATGTAAGTTAATTATATAATGTAGTACCTACTTTACAACTTGTGATTTTGGATAAAAGCACTGCTCTAAAATCTACTCAAAGCATCAAACATATTCAGATATCCTCCGAATGGATAGAATCACAGCCTTAAGATAAAATCTGTCAACACAAGTTTGCAGGCTGGTTTTAACATTCGATAACTAGCATCGAAAGTACATTTACACTGAGGTAAAAATGAGAGCAAAAGTTGTATAGAATACTTAAGCCTTATGGGAAAAAAAATGTTTTAAGAACTTTACTGAAGGATTCTTTCAAGAACCCAAAATAGTTATTCTATGGCATCGCTGCGAAAACTCACTTTTGGAACATTCATTTTTAGGAGTTTTAGTGACATCATTAGTAATCTACAGATAAGTGCAGTGCGTTTTGGTCAGTGCTCAATAAAAAGACAAACACTTAAAGGAAATGACCTATAGTGTCTGAAGTAGCCTAAAGTTTATAACTAAAGATTAACTTCTAAAACGGTCTCAGACATATCATTACGCCTTTAAAAAGAAATTCAGCCAGCCATTAAATTTAGCCAGCTCTAATGTGTTTAATAATACCAGTGGTTTTAGATATCACATTAAGCATTTACACCCACTGGCCTGTAAAAATAAAGTTTGTTTACTAACTGCTGTCATGTATTATAACCATTTTTCATTTAATGATAAGCAAATTTAAGTTACAGTCTGGGATTAATGCACAACGCACATAATAGTCTATAGACATAAGCATAATACAGATTCCTTGAGTAGACCCAGTATAAAGGGAAATTATCATCTGCTCCATTCATCATGGACACCCATGTGTGACACCTGGGGAATTCCCTGGACACAACCTGTTTCCCACAACAATCCCTTTGTGCTGAAACCCCCAATCTCGTCTTTTTGTTGTCTTTCACATCTTGAATGAATGTCCAACCAACCCTATCCACGCCTTGCGCTGTTAAACTCAAAGAAAACAAACTCTGTTTACCTTCCTCACTTTCCAATTGCGCCTGTACAAACCACCAACTCTAAAACACTTGCGCAAAAGGCAGCTTGGTATTCCAATCTACACAAAATGAGCATTTTATAATGGCAAAACTGCTTTCAATTAATTGCAGTTTTATTAGGAGGCATCGCAATTAAAACGAGTTTAATAATACATACAAAAAGAGCAGCAGTGCACCACAGCTTTACGCAAACCATCTGTGAAGAAGAAATAATACACTTTAAAAGAAATTCGTTTAACGAATGATACTTTACTTCAAGCTGTGTTAATAATGTCCAAGGCGAGTTTAAATCCAAATCACATATTCTTCTCCTGGAAGTTCACTGGGTATCCCAGCCTCCAGGTTTACTCCCATCTCCACTGTGAAGTGCGTGACAGGACCGCCAAAAACACACAAGCCTAGTCTTTCTTCAGATACTGATTCTTTTCAACGGCCCTTATTTCATCGCTTCAGACACCACACTTGCCCTCCGTTGAATGGTGTAGTGCAAAACTGAGGTCGTGCAAGCCCAATAACCGAGGCACGATGCTGCGCCTCTCCGCGCGGTCCTAGTGCCTCCACCGCCGCAGGGATCAAGGCAAAGATGGTGCGTCCAAAAGCAATATCTATGTGTGAACAGATACTTTGTCAGTACTGCAATTCCTTCTGCTCTCAGTCGTATTTCTTTAAATGTAATGACAATCCTGTCTGCTAAAAGACGCTATTCTGGGCATGCCTTGGCACACATTAAAATATTCCATCATGTGTTATTAAACTGTCTATCAAACATAGGCCAGAGTCATGGCAAGCATGTCTTGAGGATACACATTCCTCCTCACTTCAGTTAAATTACACTACATGTACTATGCCACTGAAAGCAAGTGCAAGCACATGTACATATGTTTAGGTGTCTCTTTTAACATCTATTGCTTATTGTGACTCCTTAAAGCTACCTATGGGTGTAACTAATATTACCTGTTATGGGTTAAAGGGGTTAAAATGACCGATTGTTGCAGGGTTGGTCTTATAGCAGGACACATTCCAGAAATACTTGGGTGTGTTGTAGTCATGATGGCGTCTTGAGCCATAGTGCAAGGTTGAATATAACCTTCTGACCTTGATCTTCCTTTAGCACTCACAACACTTGCCCTAACCTGCACAAAACACTCTGGAAAGCTCTCTGAAGGCATTTCTGAACAGGCATTGCACAAAACAAGGAGCTTTTAACCCTAAAATACACAGCTTTAAATAGTCTCCAATAGTACGCATGTGTGTGTAGGCAAAAAGAGAGGAAAAAGTTTCAATTGCTCAAATGCATTACAAAGAGCGTATTAAATCATATCACTTTTGCTCAACTAAACAAGCCATACAATCATGTGCCAAAGTATTCTAGCCTGCAGCCTCAGTAAAAAAAGATAATTGTGAGATAAATTTGAAAAAATAAAACAAGAGATGGTGTGTTTCAAAGTCAAATTGCAAGAAATAAAGGCACAATGCGAGATATAAAGCCACAATTGGGAGATTTTTATTTTGAGGCTTTCCGTTCATGTTAGTGTTTACTATATCTGCTTCATTTACAATAGAAAATACTTTTTCCACAATACCCCAGGGCTGTTCACTCAACCTGCGGTTTTGCACCAGGATAAGGAATGTTTGAAGTCTTGTAGGGGTTCTGGAAATCTGTAAATGTCTAATACCGTAGTAAAACACTGTTCAGTGATGGTATCATGTACTACATTGAGTATCACGGTGGGTGAGCGAGATTCTGTTGACATGTGCTGGCACCGACACGCGGTTCACATTGTCTGTTTCCTGCCCCTTTTTCTCCAGGTTTTCTTTCAGACACTTCCAGACATATATCTCATTTAACATCACAAGCCACCAGAGACTGAATTGGATATTATTCTAGCTGACAAGCCACTGATATTTGCTTTGTTCTTTCACGGTTAGCGATAAGGGGTTAGGACATTGGAAATGCAGCCTAAAGCTCATTCACTCGACAGGAATCTGCTACCTTGGACAATCCCCAGATCTCTTTACAGTGGGACTCTTGTTCTTGACCTGTCCTGGCTTCATGCCTCGTGGAGGGAGGTGGGGCCGTGAGGAGGGGCCTTTGAAAGTGTGGCCATTCCTCCAAAACTGATCTTTTATCACCTCCAGCTCCAGCTTAAGTCCTGTGCCTCTGTGGCCTTTTCTTTATTCACCAGGCCCTCTATTTTCAGAACAACTGATTCTTGTCTTCTCTTCTTTAGATTTTTTTTAGACTAACAGAAAAACCCTTTACTAGCAGCACTGGATAATTTGCAGTAGGAGAGACTTTGATGCTCCTAGTTAATGGAAAAGGGAAATTCTTCTACTGAAGGATGCAAAACAAGTCAGTGAAGAGGACATTGGGTTTCCTTTACAGACATATACACAACTGTTATTATATAATGTTTCAGATCAAAGCCATTGTAGTGCATATTTTTAAGCAGGATACTGTAGCATTTTTGAGTTGCTAAAACGCTCAAATAACCAAGCACAAAATTAAAAACAACACTTTTCTATAGCTACATACATTAAGTAGGGTTGGGAACCAAGAACCAGTTTTATTAAAAGAACAATACAGTAACTGAATGATCAAATCAGTGTGATATGCACAATAGGACCAGTGAAGTCTGACACAGGACCAATGCAGAGGTGGCATGGAATCTGCATATGAAATAGTATTTAGATGCATTTAAACAGACTGTTTATTGCAGGGCATGATGCATTAAACCCGCAGTTACAAATACATAATATTTTGATGATTAAAAAAAAAAAACTGAATACTACTGATATTTAAAATGATTTGGGGGGGGGGGGTATACTTAAGTAGGTGGCAGTAAATTAGGAACTTGTTTCTAAAATAAAAGTCACTTAATATCAACTTATTTATTGAACTGTTCATCAAATCAGTATCAATGAATCATGCTGACATTTGGAGAAATATATCACTCTTCGTGTGATATTAACTTTATCACATGATTTAAATATGAAAGACATATGAAAGCTGTATGGGGGCATTTTTGGCCCCTTATCTTGAATTTCGGTGGGATTTCTAATGTATTTTAATAGACTAAATCACGCAGTGAAAGCGTGAACTCTAAATGTGCTTTTGGAGTAGTCTAACTTACATCATGTAAGTGCATGCGTGCACTGTCTGAGTGTGTTTTTTGTTTGGTTTTTGTGATATACTTGATAATGTAAAATCGCACAGCAACAATTACAATATTATCATAAACTCTATATACTGCACACCTCTGAAGTTGATTACTGAGCTAATGATGCTTATTTTTAGCCAAAAACATACAGCGCTTTCAGGGAATTGAGAAAAACTTTTACGAGCTGCTTCTTTTAGTCAATAAAACACACATTTTTTTGTAAATCACAAACACTTGTAAATCACTTGGAGTAGATACTCAGTTTGAACAATGATTCCGTGGACCAAGAACTGATGTTTGATTTATGGCCAATGAGACCCAATTAGTGTAATTATTGACACACTGTTAATACACCAATGTGAATTTAAAGATAAAGACAAAAATAAAGGAATTACTGAAAAAATGCCACCTATTCTTGTTCTTTTCTTTTCCTGAAATTCCCTGAACTGTTAAGGAATCGCAGTTGGAACCAGAATCATTCAGTTCGTTATGATTCCCATCTCAATTATGAGTGATTCACAGACAATGTGTATGGGGGACAGACGATAGCAGACTTTTTGTCTTGAACTGTAAGCGGAGAGGCCACAGTAGCCTGAAGAGTATTCAATAACAGTCGTTTTTTAAGGGGCCATGCTTTCTTTTCTGCACAGGAATAAAGAGCCAGACCTATTCAGTTGCACTCCTATTAAATGCACTGTTAATGTATGGATGAACTCTGTCTTACATACACAGGTGTGGTTTAGATTAGTGCAGAGCTTCCAATCTTTTATAGGGTGTAGAACAGAAGTCCCATTTTCTCCAAACCCTTAATTCCCATTACACTGAGGCTCAGTGTACAGTAGCCATCCAAGCAAATAAGTATTGTTAACAAGATCAGAGACTCCCTCTGTTCTCTTTAATCCATTAATTGACTTTTGGTTCGACCCAGTGATTTGGACTCACAACAGCGGAAAAAGCTTTTCATAACAGTAGTCATTGTATTTGACTCACTTCCACAGCATACTGCCAATCAGACCCCAATATGGGAAAGATGACACATAATGTGTGCATGGACTATTTCTTCAGCAATCCCTTATTTTAAAATGTATTTAAAAAAATTATTTAAATATTTTTTACAAACAAGCAACAAAGTTTCTCACTCACTTAGAGTATCAGAGCATTAAAATTCTGGTTGAACCCCTGATGTCACATCCTTGCTCCGTTTCTGTACCTGGGAACATTACAGTTGCATTGCTGTCTATGAAGAGTCAGAGACATCTCGGATTGCATTAAAAATATCTTAATTTGTGTTCTGTAGATGAACGAAGCTATCTGAAGATGATTGAAGCTATGGGTGAACTATCCCTTTAACCTATATCACAATTCTCGTCTTTCAGTCCCCAAATTGAATACCCCCTGAAATCATAATTAAGACATTGTTGCACCATTTAAGACTTTTTGTGGCCTTACAATTTATACAACTAAATTTAAGACATTTTAAGGACCCGCGGAAACCCTGTTTTTAGCTCTTCCATCATGTCTTTTTAATCATCCATCTTTTTTAATTGGACTTCATCAATGCGTCAAACACCAGACGAGGTTCTGGACTGTCCTTTGTGTCTTACTGTTCCCTGTTCCCATTCAACGGATCTAACTTATCCTCTCCCACAACACAGCTGTCCACCTTGACTCTGACCACTGTGCTACACAGTTTCTTCTTTCGTCTTCTCTAACCTCTTCTCATTCTGTGCTCCCCCTCCTCATCTCGCAGGCTTGTTCACCCCAGGAGCTCCAGAGGGGTATAACTGCAGCTCTGCTTCCCCACAGTATGAGCTCATTCCCAACTTGGCAGCTCAGAGGAGTGAGCGGAAAACTGACACGCAAACACATCATTTGCAAAAACAAGCCGAGGAATGCAGAACAAAATATTCTTATCGCAAAAACATTTATAAGGAGCATGTAACTGGCTCCAAGCACCGGGTTGCTCTGTTTAACTGAAATAAAACATTATTAATAAGGACTTTTCCTAATCCTTAAACAACTTTGTAATGATAAGCTGCTATCATGTTTAAGAGCTCAGTCATACCAATAACTGGAATGAATTTTTGGTCATTAGAAAAGTAATTTATGATAATTACTATTATAGGCTGTGTGCTAAAATGAGATCCAGAGTACTAACTAAATGTAGAAAACTGAGAATGGCGTTCCATATTTTGATTAATTTGTCCATTTAGGAACAAAAACAAGGAAAGACAAACACTGTGACATCATCCACTGTGCTGGCATTTTTACCGTACTGGAAAATGATTGTTCTCATGGTGAGATATGAAGCCAAGAATAAGAGACATGTTATTGAACCAACCTGCTGTCGGCAGCAGAAATGTCTGACTTCTTGCAGTCTTACATAAATGTTTCTTTTTCCCATTACAGTAGCTGTGGAAGAACCCACCACTTATAGCAATAGTTCACTCAAAAATTAACATTTTGTAATCACTCACTCTACTCTATGTCATTCCATCCTGTATTAAGAAATGTACAATCTGCTCTTTTCCACACAAAAAGAAAATGTTTTAATAAGCTTCCAAAATGGTTTACAAAAGCACCTTTAAAGTATTATAAAAGTGGTTCAGATGACTTTTACACTATATTCCAAGTCAAAGCATACTTTGAAAAATGTCTCATTGTTTTGGCCACTCATTTCTCTCTCTCTCTTTTTTTTTTTTGCATACAGGTTTGAAATGATATAAGGGAAAGTAAATGATCATTTCTGATTTTCATGTTCATTCTCTGACAAACTGTTCTTCCACTGGACATCTCAAATGTCATTTCCTGTAAAGTATATTCAAACGTACACAAGACAACTGTTCTGTACACTGTCATGCATACCTGAAAACAAACAGACACATGATTATTGATGATGGTATAAAAGTGATTTCTGCTAAACATTAAGCCTGATCCACATCTGAGAGGAGTTGAGGAAATGATTTAGTCATTCCCAGCAGTGTTCTGAGTGTGAATAGTCATCATGTCAGGAGTGGCAGACAGAGACAGCTGTAGAGAGAGAGTCTGAAGTGACTGCTTTGCAGATGTTACCGCAGACACAACTCCAACACTGATCTGGACGCCTGACCTCTTGAAAGGACTCCCATACTAATGGCCACTTTAAAGTGCTCCACGTCAGCCCTGATCAATTGCGTGCTGCATATTTTCAAGTAATTCTGAATAAGAACATTTATATATTCCATAAATATTGCAATGAAACACTGAAAGGTTTTATATCAGCATAGTGAGCTGATTGGAGAAAGGGCTTCCCTTACCCATACAGCTGAGCAAATAGAAAATTCTGCCGTAATCATGGCAGATTAATGCACATATTTTGGATAACAGTCCTCCACTTTGGAGCTTTGGGTTCATTTATGGTTCAGACTATGAGAAGGAGACGGAGGATTATGGGAGAAAGGGAAACAGAGAAAGAAAGATTATAAATGAATCCCAGTCTGTCGTTCTCTAAGCCAGTTTCAGTTCACTCAGACGCCCAGAGCAACATTTAAAGAAGACATTATTAAGTTGCACAGAACTGAACTAAAAGAAATGTATGAAGTGACACTCCCACGTGGAATAAAATGCCTGGATTAAATGTCATCTACATGTGTTAAACGTTAAACCAAATGAAAAGTTTTTAGTAAGCTTCTCGTGATATACAGTATTCTGCTTTCCTGACCACATACCTTGAACTGATAACACACTGAAAAGCAATCAGATGGCCTTACTGCTTTAACACGGAGCTATTGTGGCCATGTGGGGGAAGAGAGCAGAAATCAAGCAGTCTAAACCTGTGTTTAGTTATGACAGACACAAGTTAAAAAACAGAAAAATCAGCTCAGGCTCTCTGTAAACAATCCAAAATATTTACAGTGGGCCTCACGGTGAACCGTTAGCACTGCTTCTTTGGCTCTCACACGTGTATTTGCTCTGTAAGCTCAGGTGATTTTCAAACACTGACTGCCAGGATCTCTGGTGTCTTAAAAGAAGACAAAGTATGGATGGATGGATTTGGTTTTTATTTTTATTAAATCTTTTGGCATGTTGGTATTTTTATTTAGTTTTTTGGCATGTTGGTGCTATAAATTACTTTTTAAACTTCTGCCACATAAACTTTTAAAAAGCAATTGTTAAATTTTTTCTTTTTATCTCTAACCTTTTTCTTAGAATTGCAAGCTTATATCTTGTTATAGAGTTAACATCTCACAATGCTACTTAACATCTCATAATTCTTTTTCTGAATTCGGGGTTACACTCTTTTCCACCACTACAAAAAAGTAATTCCAAATTTATATCTCACATTCCTACCTCACATTTACGAGTTTATACCATGAAATGTGAGTTATAAATTCCAAATTGCAAGATATAATCTCAAAATTATATGTTTGTATCGCACAATTGCAATTTTCTCAGAATTGTGAGAAAAAAAGACAGAATTGCAACATGCAGTAACCTTTTTTCTCCAATGATAGAAACAAGCTTCCACAGTATACAGGTTAGAGCAACATGAAGGTCAGCAAATAATGATCAAAGTTTCATTTTTGGGTGAACTAGCCCTTTAAGTAAATGCTGAATTCTCTTTCCCTTTAAGGAGAGAACTAAGCTGAATAACAAACAGGGTTGTGTTGGGATTTGATAAGAATGACAATAGTAATTTACACGCCAACCATGACAACTGGGAGTGACCGGAGGAGCGGGCTGAAAGCCTCTCGAGGCAGCAGACTCATGTAAATCTGTCTCTGCAACTGGATTGTTCTAGAATGACTAATGCCACATCCTAATGCATAAAAGAAAACTACAATATAAACCACTGCTCATGATTATAGCGGCCTGCCTGAAATATGAAACAGAGTGTGTGGCCACAATTTCAATTTTCAAAAATATTCCTTTACAGACCACAGATTTTCTTTCTAAGCTGTCAGAACGAATATATATCTATACACACAGCATAAGCTCATGCATAAGCAAAGACGACAAAGAAACAAACAGAACAAAGACCTTTTCATCTCCTAGGTTTCAAATGTGATTGCTAATCCAACGCAGAGACACGTTTGAGCCTTCCGGTGCATTGCAGTCGTCTGCACGACCGCAGTTTTCCTTCACCACAGCTCAAACTAATTACCAGACGTACTTCACAAGCCAAACAAACTGCAGCCTGCGTTTAGTCTCTGATACTGCGTAATGAGACATTTCCCCTTCGACACTTTACAAGAAAACAAACAAAACTGCTTTCCCTTGTACTTTCCCTATAGCTCTAATAGGAGTTGTAGAGCACCATCCTTATTTTTTTATAACATACATCATTATAGAAATGTATAAATGTATTTAAACATTCATACCGTGTCGATTTATATTTAGACTTATTTCATTAGACTTTCAGACTTCATTCAAAAGGATGCAAAACTATTCAGCTCTGCTACAATGTTTTCTTCTAGCCTCAAGCATTTGGAGCACCAATGCCTGCCAAAATTGTGGAACAGGAAAAAAAAAAATGAGAGAGAAAGAGACAATCGTGGACAATGGATAGGACGGTTTTACTTTTTTTTTTTGAGAGAGAGAGAGAGAAAAACGGTGAGTCGGATGAGGGGAAGAAAATGTGGCTTCTATTCCTGCTGCATTCTTTCCTTCATCAGGAATTCACTGAGGTTTTGGCAGGCAGCTTTTATTACCGGAGTCTATCTCCTTTACTTGAAGAAGGACAAACTGTATGGAGAGTGCTGGGATAACTGTGCTGGAGACTGAGCTGTTAATCAACATACAACCTTTCTACTCCATCTATTCATAAATAACAGCCATAAGACTGGGTCAAAGCCACCTCACACTACTGGCGATGAAAAACAGCTCATAAATAATATCCTCGGATTACACATTGCCTCTTCCAGGTTTTGTTTTAATCTGCTTTACTTATCTCAATTTTGGTATTTCGATATATTTCAAAGAGCCTTGCCCTGACCTGGTTTTTTATCAACTTCTTTCTGTCTGATGTGGATTCCAGCGCTGTACAGTGAGCATCTGTCCTGTGGGGCATTAGCACCAGCAAGACCAGGCTCATCACACCAGCACTGTCAATGCATGTCAGTGTAGCAGAAGAGTTGTGCACGATCTCAAACATTTAGTGTCTGGCCAAAGAAAACATGAGGGGAAAACATCATCCCTGGCCATGACAGCAGGAATTTATCTGAGAGAAGCTTATAAAAACAGAGCGACGGTGCTGTAAAAGAATGGATTGTGAGAGCGAGTCAAACAAAACCAACATCCCATCCTCACATTAATCTGCTCAGAGCACCCGCATTTGACACAAGCTCTGTGCTCTATTCAGGACATAAAGTACAGAGAGAATGGGACTGTTACAAGACTCTTACACTTGCATACAGAGACTATGGGAATAAAGCTCTCTAGGGCCTTCCCATAGTTCACAGCTGAAGTGAGTAAGCTCTTTTCTACACTGCAAAAAAAAAATTGTTGTCATGTAGACGATATATATTTAATTATAATTTAAAAATTTAATTATAATTTTTTTTTTTTAAGCTTTATAGTTTGTTAAAAATGTACTCACCATCAGGTCATCCAAGATGAGTTTGCCTCATATTTTGAACAAATTTGGAGAAATTTAGCATTGCATCAATTACTCACCAATGGTTCCTCTGCAGTGAATGGGTGCCGTCAGAATGAGAGTTCAAACAGTTGATAAAATCATCACAATAATCCACACCACTCTAGTCCACCAACTAATGTCTTGTGAAGTAAAAAGCTGTGAAAATCCATCAAGATGTTTTTAACTTCAAATGAGTCCCCTGTAATATTTCTTTCTCCAATGAAAAGGTTGTTTAGTCTGAATCAGGAGACAAATCACAGATCAAGAGCTGTTTACAAGCCAAAACAGTCAAAACAATTCTCAACAAATATGTCTTGGATTTGATGCAAGAGGACAACATATATGGACTTTTTTCACTAGAGGAAAATGCAGTGCTACATTTACCCAAATCTTTTCAGGTGAAGAAACAAACTCGTCTACATCTAGAATGGCTTGAGGATGAGTGCATTTTCATCAAATATTCATGTTTGAATGAACAATTCTTTTAAGTTTAGGTTTCATTCCAGGTTCAAATAGCTATAGCTTAGCTATAGGATAATGGGCAAAACCTAGCTCTTACAAGCGCATAGAGCCCACATCTTTCAGATCCCCAAAAAATAGTTTAAAATAAAATCATAGAAGCAAATTAAAAATGTTATTCGTTCTTTCGTGACATCAAACTTGATGCTTTCAAGTTTCACATTTCACTTTAGAGCTTCACAGATGGAACGATTTTCAGTAAATAATGGAAACTGGCTGTTTGCTCTCAAACGTATTCTTCACAGCGATATATTTTAATTCTACAGCTCTAGTTTATGAAACTTTGATCTGAAAACAGTCCCATGATTTAATGTTTTAACAGCAATCTGGCCCTGTGGTGCATGAGGTGTTGGATTTTTAAACGACCCATATGTCATTAACAGCAGACTCACAGCAGCACAAATGAGCCAGACATAAGAAATCCAGTTTCTGTTGTGCAATGTTAAAAGTTATATGATGCAAAGACGTGCAATAAATGTCCTGCACTGACTTTCTGTTATCCTCTTGTGTATCAAACCTCAGCTCAAGAGCAGGCGCAGCTGTAAACAGCGCTCAGACTCTAAGATCAGTCCTGCTGCTTTTTAATTAATAGCATGAGGACTCAGAGACTGAGATGAGATGATGCAGAGACTGGGCTGCAGCTGCGTGTCCTCTTGTTCAACCTCTATCTTTTGTCCGATTGAGCACAAAATCCAGTATCCCAGGAGAGAGCCTAGTCTCCCTTATATTCTGCCAAGCACAGGCTAATACATCCTTCCCCGGCACATCCCCAACATCAAATTCCCAGAACCAAAAGTTAGCATGCTGGTGGCTCGGAGCGCCAACATCTTTAAATACAAAATGCAACTCATCCTTCTACGCATATATGAAAAATGATGAGGATAAATGCATTATCTCCAGGAGTTTAGATATTATATTGCTGCCAGTGCAAGTGTCTGTATTTACGATGAAGTCCGGAGTCTCGGAGCCAGTCCAGTTCTGAAACCGTAAACTGTCAGGGAGGACCAAATGTGAAGCAGCTGACAGCTGTTATTACGCAATACTTCCCAAATGACCCATAACAATCACCTCAGGGGGACTGGCACAACCTGGGCAGATTGTAAACCACTGACCCAACAGGTACAATCCCATCTGAAGACTTCCTAAGCCAATCTGCAGTGAAGGTGTCGCAGATTTATGTGCATAGTTTTCCAGGGTGTTGAGTGAAGAGGACGCTGAAAGCTGTCAAACTCAACTTCTTCCTCCACTGCTGAGGAATAGAAGAAGTTTTTTGTCAGAATAAAGAAAAAAATTCCAGGTTCAGTGACAGCATTTGTGATATAATGCTGTTAATTACAAAAAGAAAAAGAAAAAAAGAAAGAAAAAAACATCCTCTTGCTCATAATTGCCCGTGTTCTTGTGTAAATATAATTTGAGTGAAATAAACTTTCTAACCTTTTGTGTGCAAAGATTCAACCTACAGTCCACTGCTGTTAACCTTAAAACCCTAAAACAAATGTTGAAAGTTATGATTTAAAAAGCTTTAAAATTTAGAAAAAACACAGGTTTTAATATAAGAAGGAATGTCTTTTATAAAATTGTAAACATGCTTGTAAATGAACCAAAACTGCTAATTTACTGCCATTGTAAATAACATTAAAGAAAAGATAAGTTTTTTTTAATGGTATTCAACATTAAGCTACAAAAGCTGACAAATAAGTTGTGTTGAACCAGTTCAACTTCTATTCAAATAGTCACTTCTGTTACTTGTTACATTTGACTGTGAAGTCAAAAATAGTTAAAATATTTAATCCTAGTTTTAAATAATCAAAACAAGCTGATGTGAATCTAGTGTAGTCAAAGCTGACAATATAACAAGCCTGGCAAAAAACTGACAGCGCAGCAAGATTTAATACAACAGAATAAACTTCACAAAATTGTAAAACTTGTGGAGTTGATTTATTGCAGAGCATCTCTGCTTTTATGTGTCTATAATACAATGGCTTCTTCTGTGGTTTTTAACAGGCAATTGTAATGGAAGCCAACACCTAGCAGAACAACTGAACACATGTCTGGGGTTGCACACATCACCTTTAAGGTGTTTGCATTGTACACAAAGGGATAAAGTGAAGGTTGAATTCTATATCCTTGACCTTCACTTCACTTTAGGCTAGCAATTCCTCTAAAAGGCTTGCATGAAACATTAGATTGAACCATGCACTTTCCTCATCTTCTTGGACGCTGATGAACATGAACTTCTGACATGCTCCTTTAATGGAGTCGTGAATGTTCTGCCAGTAAATGATAAAGTGAGCTCAATTTTCCACATCAGTCAGGAGGCTGGTCTGGACAAGTTTCACAGCACCCAACAGAAACCCCAGATGAAGAATAAGCGGTTTTTGTGTGCACATTCAATATAACACGATTAAGAGCGTTGACATTCAGACCAATGAGTGTGGTGTTACTTTTATAGGAAATCAACTTACGCGACAACAACCAACACTAACTAGTGACGTTTTGTTCCTAAATGACTCAAACGAAGCATATGATTCAATGATTCACTTGTCACCGCATATGTAACCTGTAAAAAATCCCCACCACTAATAATGAACAGACCAGACTAACAGACGGTCTAAATCTGCAAGCACAGAAAAGCGGAGCGATATAAACACACACAGTAAGTCAGAAACATGGTCCGAACGCTTGAAATGCCTGCACGGCCAATCAAATGTGAGGCCTGTAACTAACATTTTAATTATGAATCTTGTGTATTAGTGCAGTTTTATCTCTAATTTTCAGTTAGCATACACACTTCTGAGTATGACTGGTTATAACCCTGAGGACCATGAAGGTATATTGGGATAATTGACTTTCCAGCGAGAAAGTTCATTACATTAAACTTACATTAAACTACAAACTGCAATGGGCTATTGTGAAACTAATGGCAGGAAAAATGCTGATTACATACAAAGGGAAAAATCAAGATCAATTAAAAACATTAACCACAAGTACTAAAGTGCACGAAGGGTACAAAGACTGAACATTACAAAGCTGTTTTGTATCTCCAGGATATAAATCAGACTCAGTAGGAACCATTTATGGCTTTGATGATCACATAGAAACTGCATGACAAATACCAGGAACAAAAAAACAAGGAGACTAGCTGAGAGCACTGATGTTGTTGTGACAGAAAGTGGTGGGAGAGGCTGAATTAATATCATCTGCTCAATGCATATAGTGTATTTCGTACAAAATTGCCTGTTGGGCATATGAAACACAGATGACTCTGGTTTCAACCTAGAAAGACACCCAGTGAACTGAATACAATCTTTTTAGGTCAATAAAAGGCAGTATATTGATGAATCTATACTTCTTTGTTTCTCTTTTTAAAAAACAGTGGAATATAAACTAAAGGTATACTTTGCTGAATTTCTCCATTTATTCTTGATCCAACCTATGTTTTTCTCGTTTTGGCTGGAGCTACAGGTACAGAACATCCGTGGAGCAGCAGAATGCCCAAGCGAGTCCAGAAAGCTCTCAGCACTTTGTAATCCTTCAGCTCTTTTCCTAATGACTGACCTTAAAGCCACAGTGTTTATTGTGCACAGAGATATTGTGCTGTGGTAAAACAGCGGGAAAGCATGGAAACATCAATCCTTTTTAGATAAAAAAAAATAGTGATTCCAGCCATCATGGATTATAATAATTTATAACTTGCAGAAAGACTGGAAAATAAGCGAACGGAAATAAATCCTGCAGCTTTGTTTTGATCTCAAATGTACACTGTGAATTACAATGTTTTTGGATTGTTTGTCCCACAGAAATAAATGGAGATTAGACTTCTAGATGACCTTTAGCAGTCTTGTGACCATGTGACTCAAGCAAACAGATTTCAGCGCACGGCTGGTTTACACTTTCTTTGGCCGGCACAGCGTAAAGATCTCACACTTACTGGAAATGCAGATCATCGGTGAAATCATTGAGGAGCTTTAATGTCTTAAGTAACATACAGAAACGAAATCCTTCATACGCCTTTTGAAAACCTTGTCACAAACAGGCACTAATGGACTTTTAGTGCTGAATGACATAATGGCATAACACACTCCAGGGACCTGAAGGTTGGCAGTCCACTTGGTTCCCAAAAAACATCTCATACAATGTGCAAAATAATTCTGCAAGCTCACTCAAGTCGGACTCTACTGCTCCAAACAGGCCACCACAGATAATTCTGCGCACAGATGGAATTAGTCCTCATGTACCACATCTAAAAACAAGATGTCATATTAAGTCATATGCATGTGTTTGTGTGTGGCAAGCTGCTTTCACAGATTTAAATGCTTGAGAAAGATTAGGAGAGAAGAATGCAAACAAGCACACAACACAAAAACCTTATGATAAACATAGCAACTGAGCTGATGCTTGGTTTAGGCACATGTCTGTATATTTTGTTTAGAGAAAACCTAATGAAGAGTTATGGATGATGAGGGATGTTTTTTGTTTGCAGCTTGGTGATAAATATAAAGCATCCTTAGATGTGCAGTTACTCTGAAGATAGAGCTGTAAAGAAGTGTACACAAGTACATAGATTGTAATATTTTTGTTTTAATCAGTTCTAAATCTGATAGTTAGACTGTGTGCATTAGTGGTGGGGATTTTTCTGAGATTTTTGTTACACCAGTAGGTGGCGACATTGACTCATTCATTAAAGAGTCATTGAGTGATTCAATAAACTGATTCATTCAAACACTCTGATTCATTCAGGAAATAAGTCACTGGCTGAATCCAAAACTGTATACTTCCCTAATCCCTACAATAAAAAAATTTTTATATCCAGATTGAAAATTTTCGTTAAACAGCAGACAAAGAAAATACCTGGATGACTTACTATTTCTGGTGAAATTCTGAAATGCTGAATCTAATGCGAATAAATCAAATCTGATGCTCATGAGACCAGGGAGAAGATAATGGCAGTGAAGAGATGCAACTGATGCTGGTAGGTCAGTCACATGACAATGACAATATGACAAATGTCTGGATTACATTCATACGACACACATGCATACATACAACATACTTTTTTAATGGTTGCAAAGTAATTAATTAAAAGATATACCTACTCAGAAGGTACACAATTTCAAAAGCAGCCAATGTCTTAATGAGTGAGTCATTGAATTATTCACTCAACAGTTTCCTTAATTCAACATTGATTTGTTGAGGAACAAAACACCAAGGTTTTACAAAATCACTGACAAAGTAACTGATAATATTGTGTCTGAAATGTAAGTTAGTATTCTTGTTTATTTTATTGTTGTATAAAAACAATCATACAGTCATCCAATCTCGCTTGTGTGGTTTTGCTTAATTGTTTTATTATTAAAACTTCTTCTATGTAGTAACAGTTTTATATAATTGAATGCCTTCGTAATGTGGACAATTAACTTAGCAGTAAGTAAATAAAATACACAGAAGACAAATGAAAAATACCACAAGAGAGGCAAAAGCATTCAACTGAAGTCAGTATAAAAGTTCAAAACCAAACAAATTCCCTGTGGTCTGAGCTTCTCCTTGTATGTGACTGACCCTTAGCTGGAAATCTCCATAGTGATGCCAAAGACTATTCACTGAGCATTTGTCTCCCTCTCATCAGTTTTATACGGAGGGTCGTACATCTTTAGCACCATCTTCTCCAGGAAAAAGCATCCAAAGGAGTTTGAACAGAAGCCAGTGCTCCTAATGCCTACTCGTTACACAAAGAATGACAATTTGGAAGAACGTTTTAAAACCTCAATAAAAACAACTTGCCTTACTTTCACACATCATCTGTAAATAATTTGCCTGGCAGCAAAGCGAGAGCTCTTGTGCTCTGATCTTCTCTTGTTAAGACGAATAGGTCTCATTAGATTCTTCTCAACTTTTTAACAAGGAGAAAATAATGTTTGTTTGGTTTATAAACCCATAGCAGCGAACATAAAAATACATTATTCCTTTTCCCCCATAAAAACATTCGGGAAGGGTGCCATTCCTGGGATGGAGACCCCCTGAATGCCTGCTGAAAAGAAAACCAGGCCATGGGGCTCTTGAAGGCTCCAAAACCACTTTGACAAATTAGATGCAACAACTTGACACTTATTTGCTGTTTTCCATCTTTCAAAACAAGCATCTTGGAGTCTAATACAAAAAATATATATTTCACCAGGTTGCCAATGATGGGGAAAAGTCTGTTCCAAATTATAGGAAAGAAAATTATACATTTGTACTTTGTGCTGAATGGATGTCAAGTTCATACAAACAAATTCATTCTCACATTTTATGTGCAAATTCCAAATTTCAACCCAAAAACGTAGTAATAAATCAAATAGCATTTGTAGCACATGAGGACACTGACTTAAGAGGATAAACGATAATACTGAGATGGCTGCATGACAGCTAACAGAACGAACAACAACAGCTGATGTTTATCACACTGCTGTACTAAAACTGTGTGAGAAATTCTCCACCCAGAATGCTTTGAGGCACATGTCTGCAAATCCTCTTGAGCTGGGCTCCCTTAGTCACTCTCTGTCCATCGCCACGAGGTACAGAGCTCACATTGTTACTGAACAGCCCTCTCTCTACAGCCTTCCCTCTCCCTCCTACTTTTTTTTTTACAGTGGCATGTTATTTACCTCAAGGGACCACCTTGTAAAATAAACAGGCAAATAAAAGGGGAGATGTAACAAAGCCCTGGTGCCTCCTCCAGTCCTGCCATGAAAATAAAAAAGCATATCCATTTCCCCTCCCACTTCACTCAGGCAGCTCCAGCTCACAGGTCTTATTTTACAGATTTTCCTATGTGAAACCGCAGCCATATGTGCTCGTGTCATTCTTATAATAGAGAAAATGGGTTTTGGAGGAGCTGGGGTGAGCGGCGAGGGGCGTGAACTTTAGCACAGTCACGAAAGTGTTTTGCACATTCAAGATGTGTGTCTGCCGTCTGCAGATTCTCTCAGGCCTCGAACAGCGACTTGGCAGAGGATGCAAGCATGCGTGCAGAATGACAGCTCTGGCACACATGCTCATGCCTTCTTTGTGGCAGGGAAATTGGATTGACACATAATACTCTCCCAGACACACAACTACTTGTGACTCTGATAAGCAACAGAATACCACAAGGCAAATGATCTGGACGGATGGTCACAGAGTCTAGGCCAGGGGTGGCACAGACCCAAGTGAAATTAACGTTTATATATATATATATATATATATATATATATATATATATATAAATTGGATGTGAAAATAAAATTGCAGTACAAAAATAAAACAATGCAAACATTACCAGAAATCACTTGTTTTTTCTAAAGAAACACTGTCCCAACAGCGACACCAGATTTACAGCAGGTGTCAGCATCTGTTGTGCCTCCCCTGAGCCCACTGAGTTTTAACAGAGCCTCTAAAGCGTCAGGTGGGTTTAGTGGGGTGTAATTGAGAATGAATGGGGAAAAGTCACTTGAGAGGGGGCAATGCCTCCATCACGATATGATTGGATGTGACTGGTTATGTTGGGCTGTGATTGTTTCATGCAGTAAATCCTGCCTCTTGTGTTTGTGGTATGAATAAACAACTTAATGGCATAAATGGGAAGACATATTAAAAATAGATACAGAAACTTAGATATAACCACTTTAAAATAAGACTTGAGATGGCCCTAAAATGTGATCGGTGGGAGTTTTATAGTGAGATATCAACTTGTTGAAATTCAAGGTAAATCTCCTTGTCTGTGACCATTTTTACTTAGCTTAGAGGACTAATGGTCTAAAAAATGCAAAAGTTAAAAACTAACTATTAAAAAGAATAGCTGAACATAGGTTCACAAATAAAATATATAGTATAAATTGATACTGCCTTGAGTTACTATTTTAAAATAAATGTAAAATGCTTAAAAACACTAAACTGATGAGATTCATACTTGATAAATAGCACACTGATTATATTGTTAATGTAAAAATATAAAACAGAATTAATTTATTTCTCCCTCTCTGTCTCTCTTCTGATAGTTTCAGGAATGTTTATTTAGAAACAAACTCTTACTGCAGGTAAAGAAAGTTTATATCCAAATATCTGAAACATTATAAAAAAATAGGGACTTTTTTTGACTGGGGGGCCTGTGCCTCAGTATTTCTGAAAGGCATGAAACGCTTCTGGTCCAGGCTAACAGTAGCCGGTTCACTTTGTTCACAGCTGGTTTTAATATCAGCTGTAATGACAGTGTGGAAGCAGGACAGGCAGAATTACTCTGGAACCTGAAGACAAAGCAAAAACTATCCCCTACTGGTGCTGAACGTGACACATCCATCATTCTGCGTGTTTATTGTATATTTTCCACTTGTATAAAGTAGAGGTCACATGAAAGATGGTGCATTTTAGAGTGAAAGATATATAGAGCTTGTTGGAGAAAGGTCTCTGGGGGTTAAATAGATCACACCGCTTCCACTGACCATACATAGTTGTGTTTGACCTCAGGGACTCCCTAAAACCAAACAGAAGGAGATAGAGAGAGTTTTTAAGTTGTGAGGCAGCTGCTCCATCACTCTCGCCATTTCATTCCAATCCCCCACGAGACTTCCTGCTAAACCATTAGTGGTGCTTACTGTTTAGGTTAACCCTGGACCTGATCCATCCCTTCACACATAACAGGCAACAGAGACCTGAACTCATGCGGGTCAAGTATATTATTACAGCTAAGGTTTAGAAGACTGACAAGATTCAGACTGACTAAAGTGGCGCTAGTCAAAATTAGGCCTACACTAATATGTAACCAATGAACATATTCAATCACAAAAATATCAAGCACAACTATTTTTAACACTTGATAAGAACTGTTTCTTTAGCAGCAAACCAGCATCATAGAATGATTTTTGAAGGATCATGTGACCCTGAAGACTGAAGAGTTATGTATGATGCTGAAAATTCAGCTATGACGTCATATGAATAAATTACATTTTATAATACGTTCAAATAGAAAACAGTCATTTTAAATTGTAAAAATATGCCACAATATTATGGTTCTAAATGTTTTTTATTGCTGAGCAGAAAAGACTTCTTTCAAATATACTAATAATCTTACATACTCTAAACTTTTGAACCTGTATGCAAGAATATTTGACATGGTATGTACATTTTTCACTTCTAGATGTTTGCTATTAGATATTTAGCAGATATAAGGTTATAATGTGGCTCATTCTCTCTATTCTGATTGTGTGGCCCAGTGCAAACACAAACAGGCTCACAGCATCATGAGCAGTTCACTATAAAGCGATTAAGACTTTGTGCTGGAGTGCATGATCTGGACGATTCCTCTTCCTTCGCTTCTCTGCCAACGTCAACTGGAAACCTGGACACGTCTCAACAATAAGTCATGAAAACACTTTTCAAAAACAGAAGGAAAATTATATTAAACTAGAAAAGGTCTACAATAAATTAGGGCTCATTGCAATGCTTAAAAGAGAACAGAAATGTTATGGGTCACGCTACTGAGGCCTGCTGTCAAACAGTCAGTGGAAATTGATGGTCATAACAAAAGGAATATTGACTTTCAATAGAATGAATACAGTGGTAAGTAATAGTGCTTATACTGGCTAATATTGGGATATAATGGCCTGGGAAGAAAAAGAGAAGCACGCAGTCAGTGATGACGTCACAGAACCCCTCAGAGAACCGGAACCACATCGCCATCTAGAGGCTGCGCCACGGCACAACACAACACAAACAGAGCTGCTGATTAATCTTTCAACAAAATGTTTTAAAAAGAGTTGTCATTTAATGCAACGCTAGACCCAAACTGTTCATAAAAGTAATGTATACAAATAATAATAATAGTGTATGTGTATATATATAAGTGTGTCTGTGTGTGTGTGTATGTATGTATGTATGTATATATATATATAAAAAAAAAAAAAAAAAAAAAAAAAAAAAAAAAAATCGCACAATAAAAAAAAATTCTTAAAATCCACAGGAACACCAGAGTATTATTTGAAAGGTTTTTATTAATTTATAATACAAGATTTAGGGATTTTGTTTTTTTACAATGAATAATTTGTAGCTAATTTTCATAGCAGTGACAATGATAAACACTCTTGCAGTAATTGGCCAATCAAAACAAGATTGGAGACCGTTTCTGTGGACACTCTTCCCACAACAACTGCACTCTTTCCAAAAAAAATAAAAAAAGCCTCATACACTCACTCTCACACACAATTAACACGAGTCAGCCATATGATGTGTACTAATAAAAACTCAACCGTACTCAGACGAGATAAAAGGACTCCATTATTAATAATATTAATTTTCCACAATCAAAAGGCTAACAAAACAGACGGCATACAAACATTAGGAAATAAAACACTTTTCTTATTCTTCCGGCCCAGTGGGAGGCCATTAGTGGCAGCCGCTCCCAGCACACATCTTTACCTCTGACACTGCAGCGCAGCAGGGGGTCCATGAAGCCATAGCGCTTATAATAGGGGCTTTTAGCAGCCCATTGCTCCAGACAGAGGCTTTCTGATGATTTCCTTATTTTTCGCACCTGGGCTTTATCCCTCGTGATGCAGATTAGATGAGCATGGAAGAGGATACAGATGATATATCCCGACTGGGCAAGAAGAAAAGTTCGTGTCATTTCACATCAAGCACAAAACCACCAACCTTCCCTCATGCTTCTTCAGCGGAGACCAGGAACATAACAAAAAAAGCTAGACACAGGGTGAATGGTTTTTAAAGGCGGCTGGTACACACCCAGAGCGAGGAAACACTAGACTAGGGTCATGCACAGATGTCGACGCAACTGATCAGTAAGAGGAGTCTGGTAACTTTGAGATCTACTCTCCATTGGTCCTAGACAAAGGCAAGAAACGTAGGCGATGGCCATGGCACATCAAATCCACCAGCGCTACAGCAGACTCCCTCGGTCCACAGCAACAGACTGATGCTTGTGTCATCACACCTGTCTCTCTCTCCGTCAGCTCCTTCTGTTCGAGGCAGGCGGGAAGTTTAAGACTACAACACACACATAGTGACTTCAGATAAGGATCCGTGTTAAGTGCAATCAAAAGTCTGAGATTATGACGCATGTTAAGCTTCGTCTGAGTCAGACGTGTGATCCAAGTGAAAACTCTTGACACTTGGGTGTTGGGAGAGCAGGTGGTCTCTCGAGCACAGGACATCCCCCTAAAAACCTGTTCACTATCAACCCGTTTACATTATTTCTTTTCAATGATTCAGGTTTAATATTTTCAGGAGGCCGGGAAACAAACGGCCACTTCACGAAGCAAGTAAATTTGGCAACCAAACGAAACGAGTAAACTCAACGAAGGCAAACATATGAGATTGGAATAAACTTGGCACAACAGAGTCTCCAGCTACTATACAGAGCAAAAACACTGAACGAAGACCGAGTCGCACTCTCCCTGGAGCCCTTCTGTAATCATCCAGAATGCACCACGGGTTGGTGAACAGAGATGGGAGCGGGGAGCAGGAGGACGAGGGGGTGTGTGTGTGGGGGGGTTTGTCTGGGTTTTACAGCAGTAGACAGCAGCTGCTCTCTGTAGTCTTCTCCCTGTTCCTCTGGCCTACGAGAATAAAGCAAATATTGAGTCACACTTAATAAAATCAAAGACAAAACCACCATCACAGCTCCTCGGCTTCAGTGAGAAGAATGCAAGGGAAAGGCAGTACACTGTGACCTTTTCCCAAACGGAAGGCTGAATTCCCCGGAGGTCGCATTTGTTGGCTGCATAACGTCATGAAGATCTCATTTTAGAATATTAACGGTTATAAATTTTACCATTATTCTTAGTTAAGCGTAAATTGTTGTAATATGCTTATGACTCGCCAATGTAATGCTGGTTTAACGAAATAAACCAGACTTGATGACGTATGCAGCCTGCAAATGCGACCTCCGGAGGATGCAGCCTTCCGTTTGAGAAACGGCTTCTGATGACTTACAGAGGAGAAAATAGCCTGTTTTCTTCCTTGAATGACATGCTGTGTGTAACTAGTCTGTAATTAATGAGGGGTGGCAATAGAGTCAACTTGAAACCACATTCAGAGAGCATTTGCTTCTGTAATTTGAGGCATATCAGTTTAAAAGAGAATACTGAATGAGACATGCAATACAGGATTGTATTTTATCCAGCAGGACTGGACTGGATCCTGAAAAGTGGGCTTTCTGTACAAATCAAGCTCAAGTTTATACTTGAAAACATTTTGATTGCAATGATAATGCTTATTATTGTGGTCTTCTGAAAAAAAATATCTGTTATAAAAATCTGTTTGATCAATTACTGTTTTAACAACAGCAGCCTGAAGCAATGATCTATTAGTTAACATGGGTTAACGAAACCAACAGTACCTCACAGCCAAGGTGACATCTGCTGTACAGGATTAGTAAAAGTCATTTCCAAGGTGGAGTAAGTTGAAAATCACAATGACAAACACATTTTTTTTGTTTCTTTGGAATAACAAACACTGAGGAATCATTTAAAGTAAGACCAAGGACAGACACTACAGTTACATAAACTTAGCCTCTATGTTAAGACCAATTAACAGTTAGCTAAGGGGTAATTAGTCTTATATTATAGATTCCACTTTGACTAAACTAAGTTTTTATGTAACCTAATTTAAACATTTTTATCTCTTCTTAAAGAACAATTGATGAATAACTTTGAAGACTAGTCTTAACCTTTTATGCAACCAGCATAAAATCTAAGGTTTGAGCCAGCACAATTTTATGAGGGGCTTTGAAATAAATTAATATTTTTTATTTTATTTTAAATAAATGTGCTGTTCTTTTTCATTATCATTTACTAACTCTCCACTTGTTCCAAACCTGTACTCGTTTCTTTCTTCTGGTGAACACAAAAGAAGACATTTTGAAATGTTAATATCCGAGCAGTTGATAGGCACCATTGACTTCCATAGGAGGAAATAAAAATACTATGGAAGTCAAAGGTGCGCATCAACTGCTCGGATATTAACATTTCAAAATGTCTTCTTTTAACTGTAGATTTATCAAAGAATCCTAAAAAAAAAAAACATGGGCTCTGCAAAATATGAATAAGTCAGCCCTGCCTTCACAGAGATAAATAGCATTTATTAACAGAAACTGTAATGTTTCTCAATATTATAATTTTAGCTGTATCTCACTGACCCCAATCTTTTGAAAAGTGGTGAATATTAAAAATTAAATATGCTCAATTCTGTTTGCATGCTGACTTTACCTAAAATCAAGGAAACTTCAAACCACACTGGACCATTTTAAATTCATGTTCACTTTATCTACTGTAAAGTGACAGCGTGAATGCTGACTTGTGTTCCAGGAAACGTTTCTGTAATATATTCTTGGAAACATCAAAGCGTGTAACCTGCTTCCTCATTTCAAATGTAACGACAGTCATCATTAAGTCAAAGCTTGCTTCAATAAAGTCAGTGCAACTCGTCAAACAGGATGCGACAAGGATAAGAAAACGTGTATACAACCTCTTGTATTACAGTGTGACTGGATAAAGATCAGTGATCGGTCTCTAATATGACTGCATGCCTCTTAATTATTCTAATGTGTTGCCACTGGCAGCAGACCTCCAATAACTGCTGTGCCCTTGTCTTCAAAACAAAAAGTGGTTGTGGATAGTCAAGCCAAGGACATTCAGCCATGTTTAGAGCAGTGGGAGCTTGCCAGAGGAATATATCAGCACTTACCATGGGAGTTCGGCTCTGGCAGTGTCTCTCTGGCAACCAAGTGCATGACAGTTGTTCGGCCAGGGGGCAACTTCAGAGCTATTCAACAGAGAAGTTGCATACTGAATATCGATGTACAATGTGGCCACATCACCCAGTAAAAACACAGCTTCTGACCGACAGCATTTTTTAACAACCTCCCACTTTCACGGTCCTTTTTTTGTACACAAAAATGTGTAATAGTGTCTAGAGCAGGACAGAGTAACTGACAGACAGAAACAATAAGACTGTCAAAGCGGCTTGACCGTGACAGACATACAGACAAGGTCTAGTGCTCACCTCCTAGTGTGACATTGCCATGCAGGAAGCGGCCCTGGAAGATCAGCCTCAGGATGCTGGGACTGCTCACGCTCTCCTCCTCCCAGCCTGCAACACAATACACCACATTCACCACACAAACAGGCTTTCATGATGCTTCACTATGAACAAAATGGTTATATAGTCACCATCTTAACCCCAGTGTTTGACTGTATTTGACCAGACAAAAGATTGAATTATACTATTACTAGAATTATACTAAAAAGTACAAATAAATGAGCAATACGGAAATCTTTACTCCATACATCTATGACATGCACTAGCATTAATAAGTCTAGGGTCAGAAAGATCATTCTAACATGCTGAATTGGTCCTCAGAAACATTTATCATCTATATTGGAACCAGTTGTGACCCTTAATATTTTTGAGGAAACCAAAGCCAAACATCTTCGCATCAATTTAATGCATCCTTACCAAAAATACAATCTTATAATTTATGAACAGCAGTTTAAAATTATTGTTCTGTCAAAATTAAACATTCTGTAAACAAATATTTTACAACAAGGACAGCTGCTTTGACAGAGGACCTCCTCATAAGTAAAAAAATAAAATAAAAAAAATTAATAAAAAAACTGTGTTAAATACAAATACAATACTTCAACTACAAATACAACCAAAGCTAAAATTATAATTTTAATTCATACCTGCCGGCCAGTTCTCAAAAACATGCCGGGAAATGTCTGTGGCGGAGTCATTGGGAGAGAAAGTGAAATCCTGTGTCTTCCCACTCACAAGGATCAGCCGTAGATTCACCTGTAGTAGGTTGGAAGGAAACAAATGAAATCATTAAACTGAGATGAAGTGACATTTCCACCAAATAGACCTCAATGACCCTTCAATCTGTGCTCACCCCACATAACATGAGACGGCCTGGAGAGTCCGGAGAAACGTGCATTCCTAACTAATTAAATTAATGTTCAGCTTTAAGGGTGAATGTAGCTGCTACACACTTTAAAGCTTCCTGTGAAATGGTCTGGTGAGGGGGGAATCGCAGGGTAGGGCAGAAAGGAAGTGCTACTGCCTTTCGTTACCATGTAATGATGCTAACCCCCCCTTCCTAGGCACCCCGTCATCCTAATGCGATAACCCCAGGTGTCCCAGACAACCCAGGACTGAGTTATTAATTTTACATGGCCCATGCATAACCCTTTGCAGGAGGAGGGGAGCAGTACGGTGGATTAGCTCAATAAATTTGCTCCATGCACGAGTCCTAATAAAAAAGCAACAGACAGATGCAATGCTTTTACAGTCAGTATTACTTTCTGCCACAGGCCAACACACTCTTCATGACTATTTTCACACATCTAAGAGATACATCATGCAATTACTGCCTCAACAAATGAGGATTCTTTGATTTTAACTTCCAACATGTTCAATTGCTCAACCATTAAAAAGTATTCATAAACATTTTGGTATCAGAATTTATATATATATAAATTATACTAAAATTAATGTACAACAATAATTATAATTTTGTAAAACCTTTTAAAAATATTTTTCGAATAATAATAATAATTATTATTATTATAGATTTCTTTTATTTAAATAACATCCAATTTTACTGTTGTTTCAAATTTAAATCAGTACAGTTTGCAACATTATTCAATATATTAGCAATAAACAAACATTTAGATTTGCAAAAACGACACTCGATTTGGGCAAATTAGGGAAGGGACTGAATAAATTTGGCAGTATCCTGTGTGTTGAAACTATGCAGCATCATGGGACTCAATGTCTGAACAGAAAAGACACAGAGTGCTACTATGTCAGTCCAAAAATAAAATCAGACCAGGAACTCAGAGCAGCTTAGATTCCAAAGAGTCTCTTGTTCAGTTTTTTTTTTAATCCAGAGTCCTTTTTCTCCTTTCATGGTTTTCAATGACTGTAATTTAAACATTACATCACCCACTCAGTGTGTGTGGAGCTTGGCTGGACCTTAATGCTCTCGTTCAGAATCAGACGGAGAAAGAGGAGGGGGACGTTAGAAGGTGAGCCAGCCGTGTTTAAAGCCACATACAACACAAAGCACAAAAACAAAGGAAAACAAGCTTCATGGAGAAATGGTGACCAATCAGATGACCAGATAAACTTTCAACATATTTCTGAGAAAGTGGAAGTGAAAAAAAAGACAGTTCCTCGCAGTTTCCTCTTAAAATGTGTTTGGAAAACTGCTTATACTAGTATTGAATTATTTAGATGTTGTCAAACATGCTAAACGGTAATATAAACATGATGTGGATCCAGTTCATCACCTCGCTATAGGGGAGCTAGAGTTTTCCTTCCACCCCACCGTGACAGCAGCTGAGGTCATGACCCAAATAGTGGCAGCAATCAAATAACATTACAGGAAAAGGACGACCTCTTCCAGCCACAAATCTGTGCTCATCCTCTCGCACCACGTGCCACCTAAATCCTTACTAAGGGCCCCCCAATGCCCTGCCCTAACCTATTGTGAAATCAGGCTTCTGTGCTGAGGGCATTTGCAATGTAGGGCACCCCACCCCCATTCAGACACCCTTGAAAATATTCGGCTTTCACCTATGGGGACCTGCAGTGAGAACAAAAGAGGGCAAAACGTAATCCACAACGTCATTCCAGCACACTGTTTACAAACAACTAGCCCCCGATAAAGGCACGAAAAGCCCCTTCTCCCAGCCTCCTTGAGTGGATTTAAGGGTGTTATCACTAAATCTGTGACGGGTCGGGTAATATAGACAAGAGAGCATAAACAAATAAGCACTCCTTGCTGCCCCAGTTCTTAAAGCCTTGACAAATACTAAACACCAAAGCTGCCTAAATGCCTCGGAACCAGTTCATAAACACCGCTATAATCTCACGGCTTATACATTTCCTGAAATATATTCAATCATGTTGCTTTCATCCCCAAATCAAGAGCCTGAAGTCATCACCATTTGCCCCCATCCTCAAATAATGGCACTAAGCCCAACTCTGAACCAAACAGACAAACAAATCTCAAATCTAAACTGCTCTGAGCGCAACATAAGAGCTTCGTTTTAGAACCTCAGCCTCAAATAAAAGTTCTGATTTTCAACTTCTATGAAGTAAAGTAAACCCATATTAGCACTAACAAGAACAAGTCATTATACTATTATTTCCAAACTATTAACTTAAGTATTTTTATATATATTTTGAATCTGCTTTTATTTTTTTATAGTAAATATTTCAATTTTGCATTGCCTTATTTTAACATTCAGAATTAGTAATTTGTAGGTTTTCATCTAATGTTTATTTCAATAAACAACATTATTTCCCCTCATAGTTTTAGTTTCAGTTTTTTGTTAACAAAAATAAAACGGTTTAAACTAAAAATCTGTTTCATAGCCACAAAAAGGCAATGATGTCTCCCCATAAATGCAGATTAAGGAGAAAGTTCACCCTAAATTGTAAATCGTCGTCATCTGTTCACCCTCAGTTTGTAAAACATTTTTGCCCTTGTTTCCGTTTATCATCCTCCTGCATGTCTACAGGATGATGATAAACGAAAAGAAGGGCAGAAACTTTTCCAATGATTGTAATGATGCAAATGTCAGTCTTTTCATCAAATACAGCTATCAAAGGCTTCAGGTGGTCTGAAAAATAGCGCATTAACAATACAATCCAATATTTTTTTTTTTTTTTCAGAGATTAACACTGATTGCCACTATCCACTTTAATAGCATGAAATGAAACAGCATGGACACCTCCTTTTGCACTCCGCAGAATAAATAATAAGTAGTTTTGAGCAGCAACCGAGCAAAAGCAGATGATGCCAATGCTCATTCATCAGTGAACAGTACTTTTAAGATTTTAATGCACTCTAAAAGTCATGACACTTGATGATTTCTCATATAATCTTTGCACGTCTGAAAATACCAATTTGTGCAATGATGCATCACCTAAAGAGAGATGTAGACTGATATACTCACTGTGTCCGGGTCTCTCTGAGAGGTCATGGCTGTGATCAGACGTGGACGGCTGCCAGGAATCGACGGGTGACCAGCAGTAAGAAGGGATCACAACCCCTGGCACAAAGACTCAGTATACGTCGTCTTCCTCTGGCCTTTCGCTGCCTCGCACAGCCTAACACCAAGTCAATCATTCACAACATGCCCACACAGATGTGTTAACCATACACAGTCCAGTGGTCAACAATGCATTAACACTAGATAATTAATTACCAGTTTAGGTGACTGACTTTACTAAGAGAAATGGTATAGTATTATCATCATCATACAGTTGGTGAGATGACAAGACATTGCTATAAACAGATTCACAACATCCTGGTGAATGCTTTGCAAGTTGGTTAACTGCTATGTGGTAAACTGCATTACAAGTGATCAGATAAATTCATTGATGAACCACCTTTATGAACAATACACTCTATATAGCTAATAATAAACAGACTGGGTGTAGACAGGCAGTATGTAGGGAAAGGCAAGAAGTAAAAACATCACATACCTTTGCTCTACTTGACTTCAAGCCAAACTAGTGTTTGTTTTACTGGAACAGCATTATATATCAGCTTGAGACCGACTCGGTGTTAGAAATCCAGATCTGCCTGCAAATCAGACACCAAACCAGGATGAGCTCGGCTGACAAAATAAAAACGAGTCCAAAACAACTTAAGCTTCAAAACGATGACACACAGACCATCAAACAAGAGATGTGCTTAGTTTAAGAGGTGAGAGATGTGAAGGGCTGTAGGAGCAGAAAACAGTGCGCGCGACCGCTGGCCTTGAGCTAGAATAATTCTGACTGCGGCAAAATAAAGAGGAACTAAAACGACCGTTTTGATCGAGTCACGGGCGGATATCAGATCCGGGGCGGTCGTTTGATGGTCCAGTGCTTTTCTCGAACATTAACTGATGGGTACATCCATCGCTTCAACCACATCTGATGTCGCTAGACTCACTCGCAGCGTTCAGGTAGATTAATGGCTGAGAATTTAAAGACACCGGAAGTCAGCTGGGCATATATGCAGGAAACGGCGCGCAAGGCTTTCTGGGACTTGTAGTTTGACGCAATTCTCCATTTTGATCGCACCTTGCAGAATGGCAGTCATTTCACGTGCTGTGTGAAAGACTGTGGGTGTTCCTTTATATAAATTCTGAATTAGTTTTTCCTTTGTTTTTGTTTTTATTTTCTAAACTTGTTCATAAATATAAAATGTTTCAACTCCCTCATGTGAAAAGGTTAAACATCTTATGTAATCAAACTCAAAATTGAGGAGGATAAGCACTGTTTTTATTGGAATATCTCTTCCATATGAAAATTCTTATGGAATTTAATTCTGTTTTCGCAGACTCTGAATTAAAAATAAATGAATGCACAACCGAATGACAATACTTGGTATATTTATTTTAAAACAGCATATCACATAATAAAGGCACATTAAGTAACTATTTACATAGGAAAGCTGAAGTGGTTAATTTGTTTTATTGTTAACATACTTTATTAGATCTCATCTTAACACACAGAGAGAACTAAAAGTGAGACATTTATTTTCTGATTTACCCAAAAAGTGTAAATACTGCAGATCCATGTTTAAGCATCCAATCCAGCAGCTCTGGCTCAACCAGTGTTGTGAGTTTGGGGTGGGACCATTTTTTGAAGACCAGAACTATTTAGCATTTTCATTTGCTGACATCAGCGGCACAGAAATTTCACACTTCAGCTTTAAAAAGCAAATATGTACATGAATATTAAACAATGACTTACAACACAGTAAACAGGAATGTCTGTTCGAATCAGAATCAGAATGATAAGAATGATTCTGATTCATTAAAATGTACTAATATTGAAATTTGTTCCTTTAATATAATTTAAAGAACCTGTGCTAACAAGTAATGTAAACCACAGACCTTATTGTACTCATAAACCAAAAATTCCCATAGAGGGAATACATGCCTTTAAAATTATTCCCAGGTTTTAGGACTTCAAACTGAACAGCTCTGTCATCTGAAAGAGTAAGGAAAGCTATCCATAGCACTGGTTCATAGCCATGAAAAGCCATCAGACTACAGTAATACTTAAGAGACTATATAAGAGAAGGCAGTGTCTGTTCAAATTTATAACACTGACTCTCAACTCAACTTTGTAACAGATATGATTTTTAATAAACCGGAAGAAACCATTCCAGCTCACCTACACAGCAGCATTGTGTAAACATTCATTGTAAAACAGGCTGTAAATTGACAATATTTGCAGCAAACTGTAATGACTTTTGAAAAATACCGTACAAACAACTCTGTTTAGTGTAAAGAGCAATAGATTGCTCTGTTCATGTCAATAAAATATACCATATCCCAGCAGCAAATGGAAAAAGCCACCAAAGTCACAAAGCTCCATAATCTCTACATTCAGATCTACTTTTCCATTAAAGAAAAAAGCATTTACATTGCAATGTTTTTACAAAAAACATTATGACAACAGCATAAACTGTTATCTTAAGAATATAACTAGAAAAAAACTGAATGAAAAATAAGAGCACTTCAATGCTGATGCTCAAAATGAAAAAAATATTAGTTTGTCACATAAGTAAAAAACATAGACCCCTTTCGGAAATACTCAATAAAATGACAATAAGGGTTTCCCGTTTTGCATCCCAAATATGTACAGCTCAACAGAGAAAGCTGTGCTGAAATGTATCGTTCTTTCTAAATGTGTAAAACATATTACAGTGACAATAAATAAATTTTCCTCCTACTGATACATAAATACATCTACAAAAATATACAAGCACATACTTGTACAAATAGAAAACTACTGACAAAATCCAATAAAATTTCATGTACCTCATTTTCCAATCATATCAAGTTTATAAAATGAAGTACTTCAAGGACGTTTTGAGTTCAAAACAATAATGCACATGTTATTTAACCCTCTCTCAATTCTCTCTGCTCCGGTAAAAATATATTGGGTTTGTTCACACTGCACTCAAATCTAATTTGGTCTTTAAATTTGGTCATTTTTGCAAAGGATGAATTCTGATCTGTTTGTCTACAGTAGATCTCTCCGGGTGGAAAGAGAGGAAAGGAAAAAAAGCATAAGTTTGCCTTTGCTCGTGTCCACCTTGACATCTCACTGCAGTGCTGAGTTCATGAGAGAACATCATTGTGCAACCAGTCACTTTACTACATCGCAAATGTGACACAGTGTGCTATACGAGTAAATGTGGACATGAAGGACGTTGCACAAAGATTGCACCATAAATGAATAATAAAAAAAAAACCTTGATTTGGGCACGCCCAATGAGATTTTTGCTACCTGTCTAAACAAAGCCTTTCAATAACATACTCCCATTCATTGTGTGAGGAGGGAGGCACCCTAAAATGACCACTCACAGGTAGACACCCTGCCCCACCTCTGAAAACAACATGTGCATACAAAGTACATGTAGGACTAGACTGAATTCTTTCAACAGAGAAGCCTAGACATACATAAGTAACACTGTTTCAGTACCATCATATACTGACACAAGATAAACAATGAGTAAGAAATACACAGTTCTCCTACTGAACTGTCAGTTTTCGATGCAGGCTTATTGAAGGATTATAAGGTGCATTATAAAGTGATACTGCAGCATTTTCTTAAACCGGTTGTAACGTTGCTGGCATACCAATCCAGTTGAGCTTCTCAAGGTGTGGCCCTCTCGTGTTCACTCTCATCTTCAGTCAGGCAGACTGGTTTCTTGGCTTGAAGGATGGGCTCAAAATTTTCTGTGGAATTGTTTTTACCCTCAGAGCTGTGCCTTATTCCATATGCAAAATAGATAATAAAGCCTAAAAGAGACAAATGGATAGAGTTCAAATTTAAAGCACTTTAACACAAAACAACATTCATGATAGTGACAAGTACACTACTGTACAAATGTTTTGGGTTGGTATGATTTTTTTATGCTTTGGAAGTATTGTATGCTTATACCAGAGCTGATCAGAATACAATAATAACAGTGAATATCATGAAATATTATTACAATATAAAATATCTGTGTTCTATACGAATATTTTTTTAATGTAATTTATTTCTTGCAATGCACAGCTGAATTTTCAGCATCACCAGTCTTCAGTTTCACATGATTCTTCAGGAATTATTCTTATGTGCTGATTTGATGCTCAATAATTTTTATGAATGTTAAAAACAGTTGTGCTGCTTAATGATTTTTTTTTTTTTGTGGAAACCATGATTCACTTTTTTTTAAGGATTCTTTCATGAATAGAAAGTTCAAAATAGCATCCATTTAAAATAAATTTTTTTTTTATTATAGACATATTTACTGTCACTTCTGACCAATTCAAACGAATCCTTCTGAAAGTATTTAGCTTCTTTTCTTACTGACCCCAAACTATTGAATGGAGGTGTACATTTAACACACAGTTACATGACAACGATTTCAGATGCTGTAACTCACCAATAACCATCCATACGGCGAAACGAATCCATGTAGGTCCATCCAATTGCATCATGAGGTAAATATTCACAAAGATACTGACCAATGGCAGAATAGGGAGCAAAGGCACCTACAAAATGAAGAGAGAGGATTATTATAACCACTTAAAGATCTGGCAGTCTCAGTTTAACAAACATAAGCTTTGTAAATTAAGTCTGTACCTTGAAAGTGAGAACCTCTTTACTCTGGGGCTGTCGCCAGATGATGAGGATGCAGACAGAAGACAGAAGAGACAGGAGAACAACCAAAGTGATATAAAGAGGGCTGCCCGTCACCACCTGCTCTCCGAACACTGCCAGCACCACACACAGCAGAGTGAACAGCACCGCTGAACAGAAAAACAGAAGGATGTTATCTGCCTGTTCACTACAGGAACACCTCAGCTCTACATTACAGCTACACAGAAACTCTACACTGGAAGTGGAAATGCTTACATATGGTGCCAGTTGCAGCGTAAACAATGATGCCCGAAATCTTGGTGGGTACGTCACAGATGGGCTGCACCAGCATCCTGAAGGAAAACCTCTCTTTAAGGGGTGTTGTCTCCAGGTCCTGGCCGTACTCATCCCCACTATCCACATCTGCCATGCCTCCTTTAGCCTCCAGCCTCTGCAGTTCCATCGGCTTCTCATTCGCACCACTGGAACCGAGACTGCCTGGCTGGTACCTGCAGGATTAAAAAAATAAATAAAATTAAACTGATGTAAAAGTATCAAATTCTAGATCTTTAAAAATGTTTTCGAAAGAAGTCTCTTATGCTAACCAAGAATGCATTTATTAAGCTTAAAAAATTTTGTGAAATCATAATGCATTTATGATTCTTTTATGAAAAGAAACAGAAACATCTTCAGTAAAGTTATAAATTACTGTCACTTTTGATCAAATTTATTGCAGCCCTGCTGAACAAAAGTATTAATTTCTTTCAAAAATCCCCGGACTTTTGAATGTTAGTATATGTGTATACACTCACCGGAGAATGAGTACACACACAGCAACTAGAGTGTACGCCAGCAGGGTCCCAATTGACATCAAGTCCACTAATGCGGCAAGATCAAACAGAAAGGCCATCAGAGCTACAGAGAAAAAATAGACAGATTTTAGAGTTATGTCATCCACTGACAGTCATGACATAAATAAAAATTAGTGCCATCAAACGATTAATCGCGATTAATCGCATTCAAAATAAAAGTTTTTGTTTACATAATATATGTACTGTATTGTGTACTGTGTTTATTATGTATATATTAAATACACACGCATACTATATATATTTTGAATATATTTACATGTATATAAAGTTAAATATTTATATTATAAAAAGTCTTATTATATATAAATATATATGACATATAAACATAACATATTTTTCTTAAATGTATAGGTGCATGTGTTTGTATTTATATATACACAGTACACACTCATATATTATGTAAACCAAAACTTTTATTTTGGATGCGATTAATCGAGATTAATTGTTTGACAGCACTGATCAAAATACAGTCTTACCTGCTACGATGCCAGACACAATGGTGGCCAGCAAAGGTGTCTTGGTTTTCTTGTGCATGCGGGAGAGGGAGCGAAAGAGCAAACCATCCTCAGCCATGGCATAAATCACACGAGGCATAGGGAACATGGAGCCTAACAAGCTGGAGAATATTATAAAGAAAAAAAAAACCATTGGTTACTGTAAATAACTGAAATTTAACCCATAAAAAACTTTTTTGGCTAATTGAAAAAATAAATGTTAACTTAAAAAAAAAAAAAGCATTAAATTACTACAACTTTAACTTAAATGGACATGAAAGCAGATAATATAAAATAATAAAATTCTAAATATTAACAAACATATAATAGTATCTCAATAATACTAAAATAAGTTTATGAAAACGTCAATAAACGTACCTGGTGGAAAGGGCGCACAGAGACCCCACCGCTACAATATAGCGAGCGGGGCCCCATTGCACATATTGAAAGGCCTCTGGAAGTGGACTATGAACATCCAGCTTGTAATAGGGCATCATGAGTGTGAGCGCTGCTGACACTCCGAAGTAGGCAAAAAAGCAGATGAGCAGAGAGGCCACTATGCCGATCGGGATGGAACGCTTGGGGTTTTTGGCCTCCTCACCTATGACATCACCAGAACTGAGGTGAGCTTGGTTTTAAAAGTAGGATAATACTGGTTTTCATGACTTTTTTTTTCTTCTGAACTTACTTGTGGTTGCGATGCAGTCGAAACCCACAAATGCATAGAAACAAGTAGCAGCACCAGTCAGGATTCCACTGACGCCAAATGGTGCAAAACCACCCGAGCCAAAATCTTTTTCAATTTGCCTAAAATATGAAAGAGTTTTCAAATTTCAAATTTACAGTGAATTCATATTCATATATGTATGTGGGTGTGTGCATATTGTTTTTTTATTTTTAATTTTATTTCAAGATTTTTACCATTTTTCAAATTGTTATTTTTTTCATATGAAAGTTTTCAAACATCAAATTTACAATGAATATACATACATATACATGCTTTCTTATTACATTTTATTAATTAATTTAATATTTTTTGTTATTAAGTATATCTTTATACCATATATCTTTAGTAAATATGCTCCTGAGCCAACTGAGTGTTTCATTTATGCTCTAGATCGTATTTTCTTCATTTCTATTGCTATGCCTGCATCTGAAAGTAAAGGCAGTGTGACTTACTCTGGATTGTAGTTGTTTGTGCTGTTAATGTAGTCCTCCACAGTGAGGCTCCAGTTGGCAGTGTTGCCTTTCACAAAGCCCGATATAATAACAAATATCAGAACCACCAGGTTGATTCCTGTGAAGATCTTGTTGACGAGTGCAGACTCACTCACTCCAAATGCCAATAATCCTGTTGCGTGGGAAGTGAGAGGTAGCAAATTCACACCATTATGGTCTTTTGCATGGCAATAGTGGAAAGAAATTGTGAGCAACAGTCCTATGACTAATTGGGTACATTGGTAAAGCAGACCTTTTAAAATGGTTTAATTGCTTCAGCAGAGCTGGTGTGGTAGAACCAAATAAACTTTTTGGGACTCCAACAAAAGCCAGGTCTTGAATAAGAGGTGGAGTCAAAAATTCTGGGACAAGATCCACCGACTTATCAGAATAATAGAAAATCTTGACTTTGCAAACACTTTGCGCCAACTAAGACGCAACTGGGCATTATCATATTACAGCCAAGTGATTCTTAGAGGGGGAAAAAAGGTTCTCACCAGTGAGCAATATGACCAGGATGAGAGCAAACACATCTGGATACTCGGCTAACACTTCTCCAGTGTCTGGAAATGACATGTAATCAGTGAAGAAATCAGAGATGGTTTTGTTCACTAGATTGTCAAACGTTGAGCTCCAAGCCCGTGCCACACTGGCTGTGCCTGTGAAATGGAGAGAAGGACATATGAGTAGATGCAAAAGACTTGCGTCCACTTGTTACATTAAACCTAAGCAGCCGCTCAAGGGCCCTTCAGTCCAGAGTAAACACTTCAAACGGTTTAAAAACCACTTTAATTGGTCAAACTCTTGGGCTTGCATTCTGAGTTAACTCATGGGAGCTAATGATTCATTAGTAAATTTGGATTCAAAAAGGAAAGTCCAAATTAAAGTCACATTATTAAACTAGATTCTAAAGATAAAGTCTGCATGCTCACCAATCACGTATGACAGAATGAGGTTCCATCCCGTGATGAAGGCCCATATTTCACCAACTGTTACGTAGCTGTACAGGTAAGCGGACCCCGTCTTGGGAACACGTGCGCCAAATTCGGCGTAGCACAAACCAGCGAGGACAGACGACAACGCCGCAATGAGGAAGGAAAGCACGATTGCAGGTCCAGCCTTCTCTCGGGCCACTTCCCCAGCCAGGACATAGACCCCTGCACCCAGTGTGGCCCCGACCCCGAGGGCTATGAGGTCAAGAGTGGTGAGACAGCGAGCGAAGCGGGTCTCGTCCTGAGACGTGTCCAGCATGCGACGCCTCAGCAGCATCTTCCCAAAGGAGGCCAGCTTATTCTCAGCCATGATGGATAAAGTTAAGGAGACTGGGATCAAGCTGAAGGCACTAAAGGAGAAAATAAACTATTAATTTTTCTACAAAAAAAGTTAGAAAAATCCTGCCTTTTTGGAAAATTTGGTCAAAAAATGAGTGGCCTACATGTTAATTTCAAGGAAGAATAACCTAAAGTTCACAAAGGACAAGATATTTTAAAATGCTTGTCTTGACTTAATATAGTGAACTTCTAAAACTTCTCCATAATACGAATAATAACTATATGTGAACCTGGATCATTAAAAACAGTCATAAGCAGCACAGGTATAATTGTAGCAATAGTCAAAACTATTGATTTTTATTTTATTCCCAAAATCATTAGATCTCATTATACTCTGCACAAAATAAATGCATATCAAATACATTTTAGTTTTTTTTTTTCCTCTAGGTTGCACAAGCTCTTTATTCTGATTGTCGGTTTTCAATGTTTTTATCGCTCATCCGGAAACTGTTCTGAAAGTGATTCTGAAGATATGGTGCAGATGTATTTATTCTCACAGAAGGATCATTAAAACTTTACAGTTAGCATTCTTTGCATGAACAGCTCTTTATTCAAGTCATTTCATATAAAGGGCATATAAAAGGGCGGCTTTTATCCACCACACCCGTGGACACAGACAGAGCAATCATTGAGCACTTTAGAAACATCTCATCTGTCCACAGGGCAGTTCAACCCATCAGGATAATTAATAAGATTCATATCTAAGAGGTTTGACCTTTCATTACGAAGTCATAATTCATGAAGTTCAACAGCTCCAAAGCTCAGATAAAGAGCACTGGCATTGGTGTGGATGGAAACAATTTTCAGGCAAGACCAAACTTATTCATCACAATTCATTGGCTAGATGAAAAGAGCAGAGCGGGTGAAATTGGAAAAGCAGTACATCTGAGGTCAAAGGAAACAAAAAAAAATCTATATATATAGCACCATCCTCTTAATGCAGAATGCAAAAAAAGGTCAGGCATGCTATTTGAATACAGAGTTTACATAATACAAATATTAATGTCTGATGTCAAACAGTGTACCCATTGCACGCTTTTCACTAGAAACAGAGCACATGCAGGAAAGGGTTTTTTTGTGTGGTTTCTGCCCAGCAGCTTGAGAAGTCATACATGTTTGATCAGATCCTGTCTAGGGACGAACTAGAAGTAAACCTGCACCTGCGTAGTCAATACACGACTATATAACAGGATCTGACTCTTAAGTATTTTTTCTGCATTCTTAATGTTCAAAGCATATCCTCATACATTAAAATTATACAAGGATGGCTTCATAAAAATAAAGTCTTATTGTCTGCTGCTCAGTAAATGACCTCACTTTCTGCATAATTCAATGAGGTCACTACACGGAAAACATTTACTTCCTTCCAGGGGTATTATATAAAACAACTAGCATTAAAAAAAAGCTCACTAACTTTAGAACAAAGCAAACGCAAAGTCTACTCTAGTCAAACAATGCAGATTAAATCTGTCACATAGTGGACGGTTACCATGAAATACTGATGATTATCAGTGAAACCAGTTAAAATGCTGCCTCAGACATTACTGATGTGTCTTTATAAACAGTTTAGAGGATACATTATTCATTATATCAGACTAGCATGTTACGTTAAATAACACTCCCTGTTAAAGGAAAGAGCTTTATCAGTTGGTCATGCAGTGATTTAAAGTTATTCTCCGAGAAATTAAATAAATAAACAATTTCAAGCAATAAACTAGGGAACTTAAACAGGTCTTATGTCTATCATCTGGATATCTATCCTGGCACCTGCTTCACTGAGTTTGCTGGTTTGAAAATCAGTACTGTATTTGAAGATGATCCCTCAAAGCAATTGCATCCCAAATTCTTGATGCAAAGTGGACAAGACACATTCTTCTGAATCTCAAAAATGTAAACTTCGCCTTAGAGAGAAAGTTTCCCAGCTAGTTTACTATTTAACTGGAATGCACCAGCACCGGTTACAACACGGTTACAACACACCTTCCTTTACAACAATGGAATTTCATTAGACTTAATGAATCTAGTTCAGCATATGAAGTGTCATTCAGTAGCCTCTTCATGGTGCTGCCGAGAAACACATGTCAAAGACCCACATGCATTGAGAAACATTCCAATGTACTGAATGTGTTCCGTTTAGTGGGATTCATTTAAACTCGTATCTAACTTTAAACCACGTTCAAAACTGCCCCTGAAATTCTGCCTAACTTGATAAAAGCATATTGATTCATTTTGTCAATTGAAAAAATGTATTTAATGTATTAAAGTACCATTATGGTATATTTTTTTAAGTAACGAAATAACATTTAAATCATTATTTAAATAAATAAATAATAGTAATACTTATAAAGTAGCGCACATTTAACATCTAAAGGCACGCGCGCCATTTCTGCCACGAGGATGAACGTAATAAAGATAAACATGGAATTTCCGCTAACGATAGAAAATCTAATTCAGATGGTTTACTTAACGAATAATGGAGACGTCTCAGATTTCACGCGAGTCTCATATCTAACAGTCATATCTAATAATCGTTAAAAGGTAGTTACCCTCTCTGTTGAGATGATGTGGTTTTCAGACGGACAGACGATGAGCAGCGCGCGGTGAGCAGTCTAGAAAACTGAGCAACGTTACCAGAGACTTGCAATTTAAAACACTCATCCGGGAAAGCCTTTTAAGGTCATATCGTTTCCCCTCGGGGTGGAACAAAGCCAAACGTAGTAGCGTTTCCATTGACGACATGATTTGCCCAGCTTTTCATGACACAATAAACAGTGTCTTATCGAGAAAAAAGTAAAATATGAATTTTCTTATAGGCTCTCAAAACAAACCACAAAGCATATTGTAAATTATAATGTAATTTATTAGGTAAAAGCGAGACACTTAAAGAAGCCAGTGTTTTTGATGGAGTTGCATTTTATTAAACTCACATTTCTTAAAAGCATATAAAAATGCATAGACATTTCAGAATTATAACTTTCCGTGCCACTTCTCTTCTTTTCTCCTATAATTGAGAGAGAAAATCAGACAGAGGTATAGAATTCTACTTTTAATATTACTTGTAGCACACTGATATTCATCTGTACAATTAACTCAGACATTAAGATTAAACATGCAAACAAAACCACTTAATTTTAAAAGAATTGTACACACACACACACACACTAAAAAAAGAAATCCCAGAAATGAACTGTGTAAAGACATTGAATACCAACTTAATCTCTCTTCAGCTCCTCTATGCACATCTTAAGTTTTTCGTGCAATGGTCCCCAGTTTTTACACTCTATCAAAGATAAAGGAATGCAAATTGTAACAAAACCAAAACATTATCTCATAATGAAATTAAGAAAGAGGGTAAAGTTGTTTGAAATACAAATACAAAACTTAAGATACCTGAACGCAAAACCATTAGTTCTTGAATGACCCTCTCAAGTTTTTCTCGGTGTTGCAAGCAATTAACACAACCTGGGCAGGGGGTTGAAGAGATTGATAGGTTTAAAAGACGTTATAAGACACTGAATTTGAATATGTACTGCATGATCTCTATGATAACAACCATCAAACTTCACCTGGTTCGTGCGCTCCTTCAGCTGCATGCACAGCATCACTCTCTACTGTACACAGAGAAGGTGCTATAGATACAAACACAAGAAATACATCAGATCAGAGATTCGAAAATAAGAGCCATTATATTTCAAACTTTTGCTACAAAGGTCTTGTTTTCCCAATAACAAAAATCTTCATTAGATGTCTAAACATTACAAATGCTGCACTTTTTTTTTTTTAACCATAGATGGCTTTCTTTACTAGTGAAGACCATCATCAAAAGCGTCACCTAGTCATGTGGTACAAGAGAAAACTTTCATCCTATGTTAGCACAGTTGAAAGTGGCTCTTAATTGGCAAACTTGACCAAACCAGGATGGAGAGATAGAGAGAAGCGGACAAAAGAGGACGGGTACATCAAAGGTCTAGTTAAAAAAATGGTCTCCACTGAGGTCCTCATTTGGCGGTTTCATTAAATGACTAATAAATCCACATTTGAGATGGCCAAAACAGTGTGAACCTTTCATGAACAGTATAACAGACCATATTTAAAACCGAAATAGTATTTCGAAACTCTTTATAATTCCTTAATCATATATTTGATCAGTTTAATTGCATTTTTGTGCTGTTATTTTTTTGCATCTATAATTAGTACAATGCATTCTTATGGTGGCATGCATGCCAGTGTACCACCCTGTAAATGAGTTTGAACAGCACTTCAAATCTCCATTTCAAAATGAATGAAAAGACTCACTGGGGAGACATGCACACACACAACTCCCTTAAGCATGAATTAAAAAGGCTTTGACAACAAGCTCCCAAATGCACTAGTCCTTTCAGCAAGGCTATTACTGCGCACTTCACAAGAATATCAATCAGTCTGGATTACAGCTACTGTAATCAGGCAGCCATCGTGTAAAGAAATGCTAGAGACAACTCTGATGACTCAATTTTCTCGCCCAGTCTCCCAATGGCTTCAGACAAGATTATGGATTTTTACATTTTTTTGCAATAATGATATATTCTGAGAAATCCTGTTGAGATCAGTCTATGTGGCTTAAGGCAAAGGGCGGCAATTTTCTACATTTTTCAGACTATAAAGCTTTTGAATGTTGCTTTGATACACCCCAAACTTTTTGTGCACCACGTCTTTTCATTTTTAAATAAACATAAAACATTGCCATTTACAGTAATCATAGTTTTAAATGGGTATAAATGAAAACTTTTAAGTGGTATTATACAAAGCAACATAAAAAATGTAACCTTTAGTCTGCATCAAAATTGCTCTTATTAGTTAATGCTGCATAATTTTGTAACCCTACACCACAAGAGGAGATACACCAGAGATAAGTATTACGTTAGTACTCATGTTTGGCTTTGAGTTTGGTTTTATTAAAGATGTTGTGGTTAAAAGGTGTTGTAGAACCTCTGAAAGTATTAGAAATATTTCTGTTATTTATCAGGTTTCACTTGTACAGTTAGCATTGCTGTATTTGATAAAGGCAAATGAAAAAGGACAAATGATCGCACCAATTCTTTTTCTCTTTGCCGAAGGCAAACCATCATTGTTCAAGTGCTTTTGGCCCACACTGGGAAGCAGTGAATTCCTCGTCCTCATACCTTTCATAGATAAAATTAAAGGAAATAATAACAAAGCATTACATAAAATCAGAGCCCTTCATTTACATAATCATATTTCCTAGGTATAAAATTTGCATTAAATATGTAATCAGCAAACCTTATATTAACTAAACTTGAAGATACAAATCAAGAAAAACTATCAGTGAAAAGTACCTGGTAATCCTGTCGATTTATTACTAGGCTGAGTCTGAATGGTTTCTACAGAGGATCGTGTGGTCTGAGGGGTCTTGAGAGCCGGTCTTTTACGAGTTGGCGGCTGTAGTCCTGATGGTTTCATTTGCTGTATTCCAGAGCCTGAAGGTTTTGCAACTGCAATCACATTACAGTTTACAGAATACATAATTGATATTTATAATACAACAAGCAGCTAGCAAACAAACAAAACAGATATGTACCATTACTGTTCAAAAGTTTGGGTTGTTATGCTCTTTATCAAAAATATAGTAAAAACAGTAATACTGTGAAATATCATTATAATTTAAAAAGTATAAGCTTTCATTTTTTATATACTCTAGCAGGTAATCTATTCCTGTGATTGCAACACTGAACAGCAGCGATTACTTCAGTGTCACATGGACCTTCAGAAATCATTCTAATGTGCTGATTTGTTGCTCAAGAAACACGTCTTATTATTAATGTTTAAAAACAGTTGCGTTGCTTAATATTTACATTACATTTAGTCATTTAGCAGACGCTTTTATCCAAAGTGACTTACAAAGGAAGTAATGAAAATCAACAAGAGAGTAATGATATACAAGTGCTATATATACAAGTGCTATAACAAGTCTAAGTTAGCTTAACACAGTACACGTAGCAAGGGGCTTTTTTATATTGCATAATAAATAAAAAGAAAACCGAAAGAATAGAAAACGAACAGAGCGAGCCAAGTGTTAGAGGCCTTTTTTGCTTTTTGTGAATTGTATAATAAATAAAAAAAACACACATAAGAATACAAAAAAAAAAATGAAGAAAAACGAGCAAGTCTTTTTTAAAGAATGGAATTAGAATAAAGAGTGCTAGAGTTAGAGGGTCAAATAAAGATGGAAGAGATATGTTTTAAGCCGATTCTTGAAGATGGCTAAGGACTAAGCTATTTATGATGATCATATTTATGATGGAAACTTAATATCAGAATTATTTGAATGAACAGCAAGTAAAAAAAAAAAAAAAAAAAAAAAAACAGCATTTATTTGAAATTGAATTTTTTCTGTAACATTACAAATGTATTTACGGTCACTTTGACCTCAAACGCTTTAACAATAATATAATTACGCAAATGTATGAAATGTGTACCATTGTGTACAAGCCACTCACCAGCAGTGAAGTTATATCCAGTGACGGGAGAAACCATAGAGGTCTGTTTTAAATAAAGAAAAAACAAAAATATACAAGATCAATGTTTGTAACCAGCTGACTGACTCATAGCAACATAAAGCATTGAGTTTCATACCTTAACAGTGCCAGTTGATGCTATGTTCTTGATAGGAGCGATGTTCTTGCCCTTGTTCATCTGTAGCGTCTTCCTGTTGCCAAGCAGGGTGGTGGATGATGCGTCAGGCTGATGCGGGGCCGGCGGCCCTTGGAGAGTCTTTGGTTTGACAGCTACCGTGGAGTTCACTGACAACTGAGGCCTTGGAGGAAGACTGGATTTGGGATAACTCAGCTTAGAGGAAAGCTGAGGAAGCTGTCTTTTGATTGGAAGTTTTGTGGGACGCTTGTTCTCATTAGCTGGTTCTGATGCACAGTGACTTAAAGTGCATGCTGCTGAGACTTTCTGACCCTGACTCGAGCTCTCAGTCGCCTGCACAGCATCAGTTCCATCGTGATTACTTGCACAAACAAGCTCATCATTCGACTGGGCCTCGATGCTGTTGATCACAGACAGCCTCTTTCTGGGCTTCACGTCTCTCATGATCTCAAATCTGGATTCTTTGCCAAAAACGATAGGCGTGGATGTAACCAGGAAGCTTGTCTTCAGGTCTAATGTGTCATCTAAACAAAAAATACTATTCCTGCTGATATTTCCCGTATCAGAAGAGGGAACAGACTCAGCGTCCGCCGATCCAGGACTTGATGTTTTTTTGTGATGCTCCTCTGATGCTTGAAGCTCAGGAGCATCATCAGGAGCGTCGACAGAGCAAACAAATGCTGTGGTGCTTATCTCAGCTTCTGTTTCTCTGATGTTAGAGGTTGGTTGAGTGACACCCTCAGAGTTAGAAGCATCATTAACCTGGTCAGCTAATTCTATACTCAAGGGCATTATTTCAACAGTGGTGTCCTTCAAAACTAGATTTTCTGGGGGGATAAGATCAGTGGTTGTATTATGTTTAATCATCTCAAGTGGTTTTATAGGAACAGAGTTTGATTGTTCGACCTCACCAGAGGGTTGAAGAGGAGCACTGGCTATTTGCTCCACAATATCAACAGTTTCATTGATGTTGAAATGAGCTTCCTCTGTGTTTTTTATTGTATTAACCTCAGTAGAGTTAATACTAGCATCCAGTTTTTCTTGTGGCTGTATGTCTATAGTTCCTTCAAGGTTTTCATTTGGCTGTTCTGTAGTAGTAGTAGTGTTTAATGGTACAGTGTTATCATCACATGCATTAGTTTTAGATTGTGCTCTGTCTAGAAGAGGAATATCCACAGTTGTATTAACCCCAGTGTCAGGTCCCTCTTTAGGGTCATGTGACTGGACCAGTTCAACAGTGGTGTTTCCGGTCTCTGTCTTTGTATTAGGGTCATCAATATCGACTGTTGAATTAAGTATAGGGTCAGACCCCTCCTTTGGCTCCTGAGACTCAAAAATGCTGTTCTTCTTACTGATGTTGTGTAGATCAACAGTTGCATTAATACCAGCGTCAGACCGTTCTTTCGAGTCATGGGACACTTCAAAAGTGCTGTTCTTCAACTCTACACTAATTAAATCAGATTTCCCTAAAGATGTAATGGATGCCGTAGCATCATTGCAGTCACCATCTGCTTTGCCCGCTGTTGCACTGGTAATGTCTTTCTCATTCTGTGGCGATCTAGTAGACATGCTTACATTTGCCGACTGACAATGTGCTCCAAGAGAGCAATTAAGGCCAGAGTCATTGGTAGCCTCTTTTCTTGGAGCTAAAACTCCTTCATCCTTATTTTTTGCATGATTTTCTGATGGCGTGCAAGCAGGGGAATTCAACACAGTTCCTGTTTCATTTAAAAGAAAGGATGGGCCGACGGTGTCATCAAGAAATCCAGACACTTGAGGAAAAGGTTCATCTGCAATTGAATAGAAACTAGAACACAAATCTGGCAATTTGATAGGCTGGTAAGAGGAAACAGGTTTTTGAAGAGATGAGCCGGCCTGGGCAAGCTTCCGCCTTAGAAAGCTCTCCATTTCAATAGCAGGCGGGTCTCTGAAAGGAATTCGGACTTTGATTTATTATGTAGCTTCCTGAAACCTACTTACTGACAATCACACATTTCACAATGGATGACACATTTGTTACATAAGGAAGCACGAGGCTGAATTCCCTGAAAACTGGTCTAAATATAAACACCAAACTATCAAATTTACCATAGAACAGTATAGTTAAGTAATATGAGCATGTCTGATGATTACGTTACACAACAGAACAAAAATGCTAGAAGAAACAACTGCAAGGAATGTTTTGCTATGGTGACACAAATATAACCGTTGACACGGAATATTAGTAATAAGCCACATCCGAAAATCAACAAAAAAACGATATAGATTCTAAAAAATGATAATAATAAGCAGATCAAAACCTTTAGAAAGCATTATCATCATCTTACCAGGTCTCTAATCACCAGGCCGAGCGTTTTCAGAGTAGATTTGAAAACGGTGACATGCTAGTCATTGGATGAGGCGCTCAGTTCTCGACCAATCAGAGCGACGATCTGTGCGGCGTCAGAAATGTCACAGCGCCCCCCAGTGCTGGCTGTCCCACACAACAATCACTATTATTTATTTCTTTATTCATTATTATACTAGAACTTTGCCAATAATTAGTCAAATTATGAAATTCTCTTTAAAAAACAAAGGCTATGAAATATCAATATTATGTAGCTTAATCAATGTAGTCTTTTTTAACACATTGCTCAGTTTCACTTACTGTATATCCTCCAAATATTCCTTTCGCTTGAAAATTAAGAGGCTGGGAGGACACTTTAAACCAGCGATAGATGTGGAATATGTATATTTAATAAGTAATAAATCACTCCCACAAAATAATGGTAACCTAGTCAGTGATTTATACATAGTGATTTATTAACTTAGTTATGCAAATTTTCTGAAGTATCATATCCGCATACATTCAACACAAACCATAATATATATATATATATATATATATATATATATATATATATATATATATAATTAAATAAGTAAATACATGACATCACAACTGGCCAGTCAAATTAATTAAGCAATAAGAATTTTATTGAATTTATTTTGGAAACATTTATGCATTGAAGATAATCAGAAATGACTGTTTGGAAAAAGGTAAAATTGTGAAGTAATTTACTCCACTTTGACTGATTAATGTTTATGTAACATCATCGGGCAAGTTAGGGAAGAAATGTAAATCTAGACGTATATTTCCACCACAAAATTATGATTTCTATTATTTAATTTCACGTTTCTGTCATTCTGCAATAATGACTTTTTGTAGGCCTACTTTTATGCATAACTTTTTTTTTTTTTAAATGCACACACACTATAACGTGGATTGTATATTTAGTCAAAGGAAACAAAAAAATTATCAATTAAAATGATATCTAAATTAATACAACTACTTAATCAGACAACAAAAGGCTGAAGAATTGCATCATACTTTGTGTTCTCTACCGCCCACAGCAATTCTGGGAACAGGGGTAATGCCTGGGAAGGTCCTGTGGGTATTGTAGTTCTCCTGGCTGATCCCTATACATTTAAAAACTTGCATATGAGCAACAGCTGACCTAAAAAAGAACAATGCATTTTCGAGTAAAATTCAGATTTAACATGACTAAATTCAAATGAGGATAGACAACCCCACTGAGGGGGCATGCACATTTAATGTATGACTTTCATTTAAAAACTACCTAAGAAATCAAACCACGTGAGGATTTCAGATAATGACGACTCTTCATTACATCGTCTCTCTGATGTAAACATCTTCTAATATAAAAATAGCTTTCATCCACTTTATCTTAATTAAAAAATGAGATTGCAGTTTCATCGAAAAAACATGTGGGCGGCATGAGGTCAGGGGATCGCGCACAAGGCATTCCTTCATTAGATTTGGGAATCTCCTCCTCCTTCATAACAACCTAGAGATCCTAAAATGACAAAAAATTGCCCCAGCCAGGACCCACTGTCGCACAAACACACTTCTTGAGAAACTATTACATAACATTTTGCGTGCTCAGTCTTTTTTCGGGATCCCGGACCGGTTTCCCCCGGTCGTGTTTACGGTGCACAACCTATCCCAAGACTGACTACATTTCCCATCAACACTCTCGGCGCATGCGCACGCCGCGTTGTCTGGCAGTGGTAAACAGACGTCAGAAGGGAGTCTTCGCCTCGAGTCAAAACAAAACAAAACAAGAAAGATCTACGAGGAATAGCTGTTTGTTTATCTTCATTAACAGCAGAAGAGAAGCGATTCCGCGGTAATTTCAACAAACCGCCAAGTTATTGAAGAGAAGCGGGTTTCTTCGACTTTTACCGGAGGGATAATAACTCATAAAAACTGGAGTTGGCTAACTAGGTGACCATCTAGTTACTCTCGCAGTAGTAAAACTACGCTTTTGAGTTTTGTCCCAGAGGCCGAGTAGCCGGCGATCGAGTTCAAGAAGCGGACAGGCGGCGCCTTTTTGTCTTTTCGGAGAACACATCGACCGTTATTGGCATACTGGAAGCCTTCAACGGAACGGATTCGCTCGGCGCGAGCGAGCATCGTGTGTAGCCGCGTCTCGAGGAACATGGCAGATGGTGGCACGCGCCAGCACACAGCGTGGAGGACCGTGCACACTTGAACGAAAATAACACAGCTTTTTTATTGTATGGTAAAAACTACCCGTTATGATAGCGCACTCCTGTAGGATATTGTCTTTGTACTTTTTATTTTTTTTTAAATGTAAAATTTTGATCGTTATGATTTAAGTTTTACGTACGGATTATTTTGGCGATTTAACAATCTTGCTTAACGCATTTAAGTGGGGTGCACTTAAATCATTTTAAACCTATATTTTTTATGTTTTTAACCTCGGAATGGATCCCGATTAATTAAATAACGTGACTTTGTTGACTTTGACAGGCAGCTGTAACAAGTAATTCCCATCCACTTGAATTCGTTTACAAGGACAGTATTCTTACATAGTATAGAAATACACTCAGTTTACAGGAAAGATTAGTGTACGACTTGATGCGATCATATTAAGGTGATTTATTGCTCTTTTTGTTGAGTTTGTAAGCTGGTTTACTCGTTTTTTCCTGTCTAAAGTCTAATTGCGAAAGCCAATCAACCATTAGCTGCTATAATAGGAACCAGTGGGAGGTGGTTATTTTAGCAATTACAGCGCATCTTATGATTGGTTTTGCGATTTCACCTACTTCAATGCCTCAATTAGATTTTTTTTTTCGGTAAAAGAGTGTTTAATTATATACAACAGTTCATAGCTCATCCTTTGTCACTCCAGGGCGTCCTCCTTTACTGTGGTTTATCTTTTGACAATCCAGCTGTTTTGATGTGTAGTGAATTTCCTTTGTTCTTTCTCCATTAAACAAAGAGACCCCCTTCTATCCTCGTTTCCTCTATGTAAATCAGAAGGTTTATGTTAGTTACTATTAAGGAGATTATTTGGCCCCTTTAATCTCCAATCTGAGGATTAACTGACGCTATATTGGTGTGTTCAGATTATTACGAATGTGCTCCGTTACGCTCCAGACAGTCGCAGTTAAATTCAGTACGGATGATTTATACTGTAGTGTAATATATTAAAGAAGAAAAAATATTTTAAAAACAAGATTATTTTACTTTTGGTATAAATAGTCGTACTCTTACTTTTCATCGGCCAGTCTTTTTTTTTTATTTTTTTTTTACTTCTCATCAAAACTTGTTCAGTGAAATCCAGCCTTTCTCTGAAATTATCTGGATTGCATCTCATAATGGAGGACGAAAACATACCCCCGATTGACCCAGATTTTGAGCCGCAGAGCAGACCGAGGTCATGTACATGGCCGCTGCCTAGACCCGACATCTCAGCTGTCAAAACTGGGGGGGCCGACGGCTCAGAGTCTGCTGCTGGAACTCCACCCACCGAGGAAGATAAACACGAGCCTCAGCCAATCATATCCGAGCCTGAGAAAGTTGCGGTCTTGGAAGGCGGGATTATCGCTGGAGTGGGCGGAGCTACGCCTCGGAAAGGCTCTTCCAGGCGTAATGCCTGGGGTAATCAGTCCTACGCGGATCTGATCAGCCAGGCGATTGAAAACTCGCCAGAAAAACGACTTACTCTGGCGCAGATCTACGATTGGATGGTCAAAACAGTGCCTTATTTTAAGGACAAAGGAGATAGTAACAGTTCTGCTGGGTGGAAGGTACGTCTAAACAAGATTAAGAGTTAATAATAATTATAATGAGGGTTTGAAATTAACTTCTTCACTCACCTGGCAATTTGTCAACTAAAATTTAAAATACTGGCCATTCAGAACATAAATAAATCAATAAATAAAATATAATTTTCCTGCTGAAATCAAGTTACTGACTTTTCAGAACTTATACTAGCCAAAACATAATTATCACAAATAAAACACATGATGAAACTCAGAACTTTTTTATTCAGGAGTCAACATTTGAAGTAGATCAAAAAGGTTAATCAAAGTTGTCATAAAGACAAGAACGGGTATTGTTTTAGTTCTAGGACCAGTTTTATGAAAGGTTTTGATCCACTTTAAACGTTGACTACTACATATTTGTATTTGTATAACTGGGCTGCCTATCTAATAATATATTTTGTTTATCAGATTGAAATGTTTTTACGCTGTTAAGCCTCTCCTCTGTTGACATCCATTTAAAAAACAAACCAAATAATGATAATTCATGCCGCAAACTGGCTTGTAAGTTCACAGCATTAAGTTATTTTTCGGATGTTCATTTCAAACCCTAATAGTAATATTTTCAATCATGTGCTGTTAGGTTACCGACATTAACACTTTTAGACTTGATTTATTTTTTGTCGTCCCATTTAGAACTCCATTCGCCACAATTTATCTCTCCACAACAAGTTCCTGCGAGTGCACAATGAGTCGACTGGAAAGAGCTCTTGGTGGATGCTTAACCCCGAGGGGGGCAAAACCGGCAAAGCCCCTCGCCGCCGCGCCGCCTCAATGGACAACAGCAGCAAATTGCTTAAAAGCCGTATGCGCGCAAAGCAGACTAAAAAGCAGGCCGGAGCGGCTGGGATCGGAGGCTCTGGAGGTTCCCTGCAGGGTGAGGGTGCCTCCGGAGCTGGTGGTGCGGACAGTCCCGGGTCTCAAGGTCAGTTCGGAAAGTGGGGAGTGAACAGCAGCAGCCCTTCCTCTCGTGGCAGCCTGGACGACCCGGACATGTGGACGAGTTTCAGGCCACGTACAAGCTCCAATGCTAGCACTCTGAGTGGGAGGCTTTCTCCCATAGCCACGGGGCAGGAGGACGAGGATGACCTACCTGAGGACGGTCTTCTTAGTGGCTATTCCACAGGGAATCTTCCCCCAACACTAACTGAGACGCTAATGGAAGAGCTGGATTTGATTGACGGGCTAACGTTAATGACAGGTCCGCAAGGTGGTGCGAGCCCTAGCACAGCTCCTCCTGCCCCACCTCAGCCTTTGCCCTCGGCATCCACCCTGCTGCCCCGAGTGTCCAGCTTTCCTTCATTTCGGCAGCTGCAGCAATCAAAGGCTACACAGGGATCCACTCCGCCAGGGTCGCAGAGCTCTGTTCAACCCAGTGCTGGATCGAGCACAAGCCAGTCAAGTTTTGGAAATTCGCTTTTCAGTCCTCTGCCCGGTCCGGGTCACAGTGGTTTTAGCACTCACGTGCCCTCCAGCCTCGAAGCGCTCCTGATCTCCGATTCGCCCCCACCCAGCGATGTTATGATGACCCAGATGGATCCTCTTATGCCGAGCCAAGGAGGTGGCGGGCTTTTGGGGCTTGGGGGATCTATGTCCAGCAGCCGAGCTAAGGCAGGCCAGATGTTGCTGAGCAAAGGCATTGACACAAGCGCAGTGGGGCTGATGAGCCTCCAGCCTCAACCCCAACTCCAGCACTCACAGATGGGCTTTGGAATGATGCACTCGGCCATGAGCCAGGAACCACCTCAGCTTGCAGCTATAAAGAACCAGCATCAGGTGCCAGGCGCTGGGATTCTGCAGCACGGAGGTGTCCCATCACCCGGTGGGAACGGAGGCCTGCAAGGTCTAGGCCAGTTTGCAACACCGACCTGCTTCATGCCCTCCCAGGACCGTCTGCCTACAGACTTGGATATCGACATGTTCACTGAAAACCTGGACTGTGATGTGGAATATATTATCAACAGTGATCTTATGGATGGAGAACTGGTTGACTTCAACTTTGACCCCATCATACAGGGCGGACAAGGCTATACTGGGCCAGCAACCCAACAGAGCGCCTCCCACAACTGGGTGCCCAGCTAACTTCATTATTAAAGATGGTAACAGGTATTTTAATTTTCCTTTGTTTTAAAAATACAGTTCAAGTGAAAATACAAGTTTTACCCACCCTCATAATGTTCTTAATACATTTTATTTTCTTCACGTGGACACGAAAGAAAACTTTACGAATGTGCTCTGCACTGACATTGAACATCAGTGTGATCCAATGTTTATCTGGACCCCCATTTTAATTTTAAGGGGCAAAAATGCTGTATTAAACATTCAGACACATTCAAAGTAATACAGAAACAGCATGAGGATGAGTAAATGAAAATCTCTTTTTAAAGAACTATTCTTTTAATTAAAATGATGGTTTTACATTATTCTTTATTTTGTTCCAATGTGTTAATCCCTTTTCTCATGATTTATTTACAGGATTGTAAATAAGACATCCATAAGACAACATTTAGAAACAGATGCGGCACATTGTCTGAACATATTCAAAAAATTTTGCCTCTGCATTTGCCATCGTACCTCAAATAAATAAACTGCTCAGCTAAGGACAATACACACGTCAAGTGCCAATGTCAACTGAAGAGTGTGCTGTTGAACACAGAGATCGTGGTTTTGAAACGTAAATTTTCTCTCTTTTTTTTGTCTTATATGTGCAACATTTTTTTGGCCAATCTTGGACTCCAGTAGCACACATAATAAACAGCTATTCATGTTTATCACATTTATGCCTGTGATGCATAGTGTAAGATGGAGATGGTACTCCTCCTTGGTCTTCTTCAACCTGATAATGGAACCCCTTCGGCCAGGAAGATCAAACTTTTCAGCTTTTCTTGATGTGAACTTTTGTTTGTTGAACAGAAGTGGAGAAGTCCGAGCAGCCGACATCGATAGAGTGATTTTCACAGCTGACCTGACGTTGCTGTTGTTCTCAGCCCCCTTCTGAGCATGAAAACAACATTGCACCACAAGAATGTTAAGTTGAGAACAACGTTGAGTGGCGACTGACCACAGAGCACAGCTGAACTGTTAAGGTGTGCTCGCTCTATCTCAGTGCTATGAAGCATCAAGGTTTCAAGGTGGTTTGGTGACGCTGTGGTGTTCAATGTGCAATTCGTTTGGCTTTTATGACCTCTGCTCTCACAAAGTGATGTGCTGAAGAGGCTAATAACTGAATGATGATTTAACTGTCTGCTCTTAAGTGTTTGTTAGTGATAACAACAGTATGAAGAAATGTGATTATCCATAGGGCATTTTGATGCATTTTTAATCCTGCCAACAGGTTAAATGGTATAGTGTTATAGTTGGAAACTGTGCCCTTTTGCAGAATGCAATACCTGAAGATTTACTTTGTGTGTGTGTGTGTGTGTGTGTGTGTGTGTGTGTGTGTGTGCACAGGAGGATATGTGTGTACATTTGTGTGCCTGCAAATTTGTTTAATGCTCTTAAAACTTGATTCCAACACACTGACAACAGAATTCAAGGTTACGCTGAATCATTTAAATTAAGCGCAGAAGAAAGATCTTGAAGAAACATGGCTACAATAACGAGATGTTATGGTTCCTCTGGCATGTTTGACTGTGTCCGCAGAAGCACAGAAGAAAAACTATTTTCTCCGTTTTTCATAAACGGCACTACTCCTATTTTAAATATATATATATATATATATATATATATATATATATACATTTATTATACTACAAAAACAGTTGGGCATATTAACTACAATTCTAATTTAGATTGGGGTGTTATCGTTAACAGACTAATAAGAAATAGCTGTTAATGATTTTTTAATCTGAGCAGAAGCTATTTCAGATCATTTTTAACGGTCATTTTCTATGTAATCTTTTATTTTTGTAAAAGATGAAATGCATATAGATTTTATACAATAACCAAAGGAACACTAAGAACTGCACGTTGGATGGACGGAAGCACTGCAGTGCGGATAAGCTTTACGAAACCTTTCTGAAAGATCTATGTAAACTAAATCCTAATTTGATTGATTGCATGAGGACATTTAAGAGAATACAATTCATCGAAAGTTTCCATTTGCTAGAGTTGTTTGTGCTAAACAGAAAATATATATAAATCTTGATTTGCTAGGTTGCTTTTTAATTGTCTAGGCAATGATTTCATCTCAAAATGCGAGACTGGTCCAACTGAAAATGATTAATGCAATGTTTCACTCTCAGGGTTATGAAAAATAACAATTTAAACAATTTATGCAAGCCATCATCACGTAGATATTTTAACACTGCAGAAATATATCTAATGTTGCAGTTTATTATTAGAGATTTATCTAATGTATGCATTTGTAGAGTTCCTACAAAACTTTGTAAACTGCCAATGAACACTATAGCATGTCACTCCAGAGAAAACCATTCAGTTTTAAAGCCCTTTTCTTTTCAACTTGTACCTTTAATCTGTAATAGAAAGGTTGATTTTTAATTCATTATTTGGCCAGATGGCTTTTGCGCAGTTTAAAACCAGCGTTCTTTTGGTGTATAAATTGGCTTTAATTTGAAAGCTTGATATTAGTAACTCTTATCACATCAATGTAGTGATCTGAGCACATTAGATTACTTGTTAAAGTGCTCTCTCCTTACAGAGAAATCATTGTAATCCTATTCATCGGTGCTAGATGTTAAATATGAAAATGAAAGAGGGCCATATTTGATTGGTGCATATGTAGATATCAGGGCCTTTAATAATTTTATGCAACACATATTAAGTACAATTTCTTAATGTAAAACATTGTATGAGAAATGTACCTATGTGTTTTAATTCCCAAACTCTCAGTTTTTGTATATTATAAAAGAAGCTGTGAATGGGGAAGGAGGGGCTTGGCCATCTCACGAATGGTGGAATATTTAATACAGCGATTAATCAACCGTTTACATCGATGTGCTTGTCATTTGGGGCATCTTTTCTCATGTTTTTTTAAATTTTTTATGTTTGTACATGTAAAACAGCTCCTGGATGTCTAAGAGTGATAGTTATTCCTGCCTGGTACATCTTTCAGAAAGCTTCAAGGCTGACGGTCACCTTTGACATTTTCCTGTGTCACTTGAGTGTTGATTTGAAAGTGATTTTTCGTGGTTAACACCCTGGCATTGTTTAATTTCTCAAAGTACAGATATTGAATATTGTATTCATCACAGGGCTTCTGCATGAAATGCAGGAATTCCACACCTTCCCTCTTTCCAAATCACTCTCACTTTTCTTGTTTGATATTAGCCTTCTTCCTATGGTAGTCATTCTTTAGTTCCTTTCATTTTCTAAGAGAGTTTGCTAAGTATCCCAGTTGATAACACAGAACATTAGTTTATGGTCTAGGTTGGGTTTTTTTCTCTTTTGTTTTGGGTTATATGACAGGATGTAAAACTGACGAGTTGTGCATAGCCAATATACTGTATATGTACTTGATTGCTTTTTTTTTTTTTTGCTCAATTCATTTTGTTCCCCCATATTTTGTTAGTCAGAGATCATTGAAAGCAGTTCAGCATAATAGAAATAAACCTGACCTGTTCAATGTTAAGTTGATTTTGCGTCATTGGTCCATTCATTTGACTGTGTGATGAAAAATATCGACAGAAATTAGTTTTCTGATTTATTTGTCTCTCGTTTTCGATCTTAAATCTGGGTTACAGTGAGTCTTGTTCGAAGCAATAACGAAAACTACTTTTACTAATTCTAATTTCATACGAATAGGGAAGCCACAGCACAGGACAACAGACCACCAGGGGGCACATTTGAAGAAAACACAAAGTTTTAGTTCAACTAATTGCTTTTTTAAGCTTCACATTTCTGTTTTTAAACATACTCTGAAATGTAGTAAACGATTTGAAAGAAATGTCTGAATTGCTGGTGTTATTTTCTTTTTCTCAAAGAAATACGAACACAGATGTACCACTAGATGTCAGGATGACACTAGTAGTTTCAGAAGCCATTATTAAAAATGGATTGCCAAAATGATTGACATACCAAGCGCTCATTCTAAAACTCTGAACATATAACGATTTTAAATGAGTAGACTATATGCAACCTTAAGGTTAATTTTCTAAATCTAGACTATTAAACCCATTTACTTTCATAGTTAATGACTAAATAAAAACAAGACAGACCAATGATATTGCATATCTTTATAGAAAAAATAAGCTTTCACATTTCAAAACTTTTTTTGCTTGTTTTTTCTTTTTCAAGTTTTTTTTTTTTCTTTTTTGGTCAGTTTAAATTTTTATAGTTCCTACATTTACGTGGTAAATAAACATTTTGGCAATAGCCATGCTCATTCAGTCTCCTCCGCCGAGGCACAGTCCTTAACGTCTTCCAGCTGAGGTGTTGGAAACAGTCTGGAAGTGTCCACATTTCAGGGACGTGGCAAACCTTCATTGAAGAACAAGCATTTAAGACAGTCCTGCTTAAGGTAGAACGGCCGTGCTGCAGTCCTATTCTGCTCCTGACAAACATCTGCGGATGTCCACAACCGTCGGTAGGCCCAGATAATAAACATCATCTATTATCAGCTTGAATTAATGCAGTAGCATGAGGCTTAGCTCTGAGTCCAGTTCCAACTTACCAATGAGCCGTGACTCATCAGCAGTCAAAAGGCACCGTGCGTCCAGCACAGACTGCGGCTCCTGTACACATTTCTGCTGATTTACATGCCTTAGTTTATATTCTTAACAGTTCAGACAAGAGCAAAACTGACATCATCATCATAACCCTCCCTCAAAATGACAAGACAAGGAACAAGTTGAAACAGGAACAAAAGTAATGCAATGTTTAAAAATAAACACACAAAACCAACCATAGGTGTTGCCCAAGTCATTCTGCCAACTAGATTTAACCAGACTGATGAGAGTTTAACACAGTACAGGTATTTGGCCTAAAACTGGACATTGAATATATTCATGGCATCAGAGCGGCCGTCGTCGCCTCTTCAAGCAGTTTGTAACAATGACAGCTGCCAGTTGCAACCACACTTGTAGGGTTTTGTGCAAAAGGTTCAGTGCAAAACCAAAAAAAAAAAAAAAAGATAATTTTGTGCAGGTCAGGTATGGGAAGGATAGCGACAGGCTGACCGCGAACCTTTACTCATCTTATATAGTTCTATCAGAAGTCCTTCATTTGATCTATACCAGCGCGTCAACATTAAAAATCACATTTTAAGCTTATTCTCATCCGAGCTCCTTCTCACTTACATCACTTTTAATTTTTACACGGTAAAATATTTTAAAACAAATCCTAACTGTTGCTGATACACCGGAGGCGCCAGCACAACATAAACCTAAACGCTAAATGCCGGACCTCTCAGAATCACTTCAGTGGGCCATTTCCTTCAAAATTAAAGACCTACTTTTAAATGATATTTTAACTGTTTTCCAAGTTGGTCATTCAAATACATGCGGTGTTGATTTGGCCAGTTTGTGTAGAGCAGATAAAACTGACTGTCAGCTCTAAGTAACTGAAAAACACTGAGAACCCTACCACAAATTTTTTTTTTTTTGAAAAAGTGATTCCATTCTACTTCTTTGAACCCGTCAAATATAGATCTTCACATTGTATAGCGGTTTAGATGCCTACTGAGATGAATCGGATGATAAATATGGATCCTATAAATGTACCCATTTGAATGACTTCCAGCACCCATGCAGACAGAAGAGCGTGTGGAAGATTTTGGAAAACATCAAAGCTAATAATTGATTAGATTAGATTGAACGGAGTGAAAACAGTACTTGATGACGTGCTGTGAAGCCACAGTCGAAAGCTTATTGAGATATTCTATAGATAGATACTGACTTAAAAGTGCTCATTTATAAAAGAAAGTTACAGCTGTTGAACCTTCTCTTACCCTTTGTTAAATTTTGCTCTGATCTCACTATTCCACATTCAAATGAAATATCTGGAAGCCATGTTAAGCAAAAGCCTTTGTCCAATCACTCGTTATTTTCTGTAAACAGTGACTCAAATTGGCGATGACCTTTCCAGAGCTGGATACTTTGGAAATGGACAGTTGTACACATTTTCTCTCACTCAGTTGAATAGCAACAGCAGAAAACAAACAAAACAAACAAACGGGAAAATATTACTGACAACAACCACAACTGAATAAAAATAATTGCACATTAACCATCTGATATAAAGATACTAAAAAAAAAAAAAAAAAGGTAGAAAAAGAAGAGTATGCGCACAATAGGACAAATACAGAAACAAAATGAAGTAGGAGAAACATGCAAAAAGACATTAGGGGTGAGAGCGATTGCTTTGCACCTGTTGTTTTTTTTTCTTTTTTTTTTTCTAAAGTTTCACCTTTGGCAAAGAAACGTTTCACAGCAGTACCTTACATCACACTGGTTAAACTCAGAGACAACAAATACAGAGACGGATCTCTGATTGTATTTCTTTGCCTTGACTTTCGTTGTACCGTGTCCCTCTGTGGCGCTGAACGTTCGTGTCCTATGCGATCATGTATTGAGTGATGGCTCGGAGCGCGTACAGCAGCTCGGCCTGCAGACGGGCCTCCATCACCAACAAATTTATATGAACCTAAAAGACAAAACGACAGGAATATTGGTTTTAAAACACTTATGAAATACTGTTTAGCCATTTAAAGTAGGTGGTATATTTTATTATTCTGTTCCATGGAAAGAACAAAAAAAGTCATACAATTATCAAATTAAAAAATTGTTTATTGTTGAGTGTCAAATTTGATACATCAGGCATTTACAGCTCATTTTGTATGATAGGATAATACAGAGCTCAAACTAAAGTTGTACTAAAAGGCCTTTTACTTGCTAAAAAATACAGTCAAACAACAGAATGCATGAAGTAGATTGAGTGCAAAATGTTTTTAATTTAGAGAATTTCTACATCAAATATGATACATTAGGCTTTGTGGGGTTAAGTAGATGCTATTGAGGTGTACGCAGCACAAGTTTTGATAGGAATTCACCTTCTCTGAAGCTTTGACAGTGGCCCAGGACAGTGGGCATAGAGGGGTCTTGCTGGAGTCGGGATAGCAGGCCACAGCTTTAATATAAAGTTTCAAACCACGATCCAGTAACTGGTTGACTTCCCCATAATCGTAATCATCATATCTAAAAACAAAATTGTCAATGTAAGCGCTTCCTTTTTTTTTGTGGCCTTTTTCAGCATTTTCGAAACTAGTTGTTAAGTCACAATGTGTGAGTGTGGAGTTGAAAGCTTGGCATTAGACTTAATTTCATGTTTTTGTTTTTTGCATTCAAAATGCAAACTTGTGGCAAAATGCAAAAGTGCAAAAAACCAGGGAACCAGGGTACCTGATGCCATAGATACAATGAATGTAGTTCCAGATGGCTCGTTTCAGATCGGGGCTGTGAGGGAAAGGGAGGGAGGCCACACTGCGGAATCGCTCGTCCAACAAGTGACCTATATCAGAGTAGAGCCTGTTCACCAACGAGAAGCCGTGATCCTCCCATGAATAGTCCTGCACAGAAAGATTAATAAATATAGCATTCATAACATAACACATACTGTGGTTTTTTTAAAGACTGCTATAGTGCTATAGCAGTTTCTACAATGGTTCATAAACTACCATTCAAAAGTTTGGGACCAGTAGGATGTCAATGTTTCTGAAAGAAGTCTTTATGCTCACCAAGGCTGCATCAGTAATATTGTGAAATTATATTATAATATAAAATAACCATTTCCTACTTTAAATGTGTTTTAAAATTAAATTTATTCCTGCAATGTCAAAGCCGAATTTTTAGCATGATGTCTTCAGTGTCACATTATCCTTCAGAAATTATTCTAAAACGCAGATTTGCTGCTCAAAAAAAAAGTAAAAAAAAAAAAAAAGACAGAAACGAGTAGTTTTTTTAAAAGAATCCCAAACCATTACACGTTGACGTCAACACAAAACATTAGCATATTGCCCACCCACTTAGTGGTCTTTTCGCATTGGCCTGAATGAAAATGCTAATTCATTTTGCCACTAGGTGCCATTTTTGGCACAAAGTCGGACCAAATCACCACAGATTAGAGTCACATAAAACAGCAGATTGGAAAAATTAATCGTTGAGCAAGTAAGGGAAAAATAAATGCATATTATAAGACAATTAAAGTGTTTTTTTAACTTGCATGCATGTCAACCTGTTGTTGGGGACTCCCAAAACTAAAATATGAACATCATTACCCATAATAGGAGGACTTTAAAAAAAAAAAAAAAGTTTATCTTATATTTGATCAATATAATGCATGCTTTCTGAATACAAGCATTCATTTCACACCCTAAACTTCAATATAAATTGGGATAAATAAACTGCTTTTAACTACAGGAGTTGCATACGATTCCCATTCAAATCAAATGTAGAAAGCCTACTTGAATGAAACTTGCTTTTGAGAGGATTGGCAGCGGCACAGCGCTTCCTTTTAAGGTTTTGAGAGTAACATTAAGTGCTGACAGTCTTGAGAAGGAAGGGCATGAGCTGTAATTCTGACCCTTAGTACCCCTTTATGCTACTACTTTTGGTAGGTGACACCCAATGCAAAGCCCCCACCTGCACCCGGAATACTTGGAAATGGTCCTCCTCCCGTCTGGCAAATTCCTGGTAGCCGAATTCTGGGTCTGTGACGAAGCGGGAGGGGTCTGCGGAGAACTTCGCCTCGTCCTCCTCCTCCACATCTGATATGGGGTCACATTTGAGAAAGAGAAAAGCAGGTTACGAAAGAGGGTCCATGAGGGAGCGTTATATACACAAGAAAAGGCCCTTGTGTAAAAATAACTCTCTAAACACTCATCCCAATCCAAAATTACACATCCTGTTTATAGCAGCATTGGGAAACATGGTTATACGACACACTGGCTTAAGACAAACAACATCTTACCTGTATGTAGGAGTGTCTGCGAATGGAGTCGGTCTCCTTTTCTTTCCCTGATCTCCTCCTGTGATTTTTGAATTTGTTCTCGAAGGTAAGCGACTTCACAGATGGAGTCTAAGGACTAAAAAAAAAAGAGAGCAAACAATGCAGGTTATATCTGTATTAACAGACTTCACATGTCTTGCACACTGCTTCACCTGGGTGTTTGAAAAAATATTGTTACTTATGTGCCAAGCTGATATCGGAGTAAAAAATAAACGTAAAAGAATGATATCAATCTTCCTACAGTGTTGATAGTGTCTACTCTCTTCCCAAGCATTCAAGTGGTATCACTATGATCAAATCCAGCCTATTATAAAAATTACAGAAGAACAGGAAGTGCTGTGATGTTTTGATTTTATATGCATTTTTAAAAAAAAAATTTCAAACCCATGCAAACCTAAACCTAACCTTGTTTACCAAATGAAATGAATGATCATCCGTACCCTTCGCCGTGGCACCTTCTCTGTGGGTCCAGTAGAGGGTGGCGAAAAGGTGGTGTTGCCATTGGCAGCGTCACAGAGACAGTAGCCAGGAGGTGTGCCATGATGCACTCTGGGAGTGGGAGTGGAGTCAGAGTCAGAACCAGAACCGAAAACGAAACTGCAGAGGGAGTGACAGTGGGCCAGCAGAACCACGGCCTGAACCAGCTCTGCCAGAGACCAGCACTGCTCTCCTGTCTTGAGCAGGGCCTGTATGTGAGAGCGAGCCGTGAGCCAAGGCTGATGGGCCAGGACCTTGTTGATTTGATCAAGGTGCTGTAGCCGCGGCGGTGCAGCCTTTAACCCCTGAAGCCATAACCGGTCTCCGCCAACACGCAGAAACTGAGCCGAGTGCAGAGACACCAGGTCCCTACAGTGATGCCGAGCCGCAGCCTGAAACACAAATACATTTATCATTCAACCCGAGATATTACCTGAGCCTGTGACTGACTGTAGAGCATGTTCATACCATGATGGCAATGTAGTGGCGGTAGGGCAGGGGCAATGGGCCATCCATATAGAGGATGTAGTGCTGTGTGCGCAGGAAACTCTCCAGGTACTGTGGGTGAGAGGCCATCTGCTGAGACACCGAGTCCAGACGCCCCCTGTTGACAAGAGCCTTCATACACAAGAGAGAAGCACGGTCTTTCTCAGAGTTCACCATCACCTGCCAAAAAAAACAAAAAATAAAAAATAATAAAAAAAAACACAGCAATGAGAAATGGATAAACAAAGAGGCAGATAAAAAGCACTTTGTGAATGAAAAACACCTATTCAGTGTGTGTGTTTTTAGGTTAATCTTAAAGGAACCACTTTAAAATAGCTTTCAATAGTTTTTTGCGGCATTCCTCAAATAGTTCCCAACAAAAAAATAAAAAGAAGTAAAGGAATAGTAGCAAACAAACACCGAGTCTGCCACGGGTCCTGCGGGTATCGAGGGACATTAATAGACATTCCACACTAACAGCGACCTACTGCTGTTTCAGACCAGACAGACGTCTGTCGACCTCAATCTCCTACTTTCACACCCCAAGAAGCTTAAAATACATCCAGATTATAAAAATGGCAATGGACACCATACCCATGTTTAATCACAGACACAACTTGGGAGTTGTGGCTCAATCATCCGCATTTAGCATAGGCGACTATTTTAGACAATTTGTGGAAAGGAAATCGATCTGGAAATGGCAAATACATTGTCCCGCTGTCCTTGTTTGACTGGTATTGAGGATTGAGATCTGCTGATTCATGTCTTCATGTTTTTTAATGCTGATTGTGAAGGCCAACCGAGGCCTTGTGCCTGCGCCTTTGGCCTGCTTTGTGTCTGAATGTGGGATTATGGAAATCCTGCCTACTTCCCTCCTGTCCGAGCGCCTCGCAGAGAGGCAGAGAGACAGAGAGAGAGAGAGAGTAGAGGAAGAAACAGGAGATTGGAAAATAGTGAGAGAGCAGCTGAAGGTATTTAGAAGCAGAGCTGGTGAAAACAGGCTTGATTGGACTACAAAATACAGCTTAAAAAAACTTACCCATTTACTGACATCAGTGCATAAGATTATAAATATAAAGTTAAATTTAAATAAATATAAAATATAAAGAAAGTGTTTTATAAATGTGCACCAAACTGTGGTTGCAATCTCTACTTTGAAATTACTTCATTTTTCTGTTGCTGTAACATAGGCTGCGTGGCTCGGGGGAAAAACAATTCAATTTCACAATTCCACACAGAAATGCGTCACATTATTGAAGTTCAATGCAATTTGAAGGCCATTTTTAAAGGTCAGCGACACATTTTGACACAATAGTGGTAGATATTTAATTAACTAACACTAATGGAACTACAATAGCTCTAGGGCAACAAGGGTAAAATATTACCACAATATTTTTTTCCCCACATCATTCAATATCAATATTTAAATCAATATTTATCTGATAATATAAATGGGGAAGAAAATGCTTTCCACATGTTTAAGGCCTTGAGAGCGAACGGAAACATCACTTTTTAGTTTACGAGCAAATGTCTACACTACTTTTTAATTTAGAGTCCCACAAAATCAGTTTGATTTTTTCCCCTAAATTGTGTCCAATTATTTTCTATAATTATTATTACTTTCATAAATACATTTTATTATATAATAAGTAATATAACAGTGACTTTCTTTAAGTTAAACCAAACTTTTATTTTGTCAGTTGGTCATGAAGACCTTTTGAGTTTCAGTTTGCGTTTGATAGTTTTTCAAGTGAAATGGCAAAATGCAGCTCTGCAGATGAAATTCATGTGAACTGTCCTCATATGATGAGACGACAGATGCTGAAAACATCACGACAAAACTTAAGTGACACGGACCTGATTGTCTAGATCGTCTAGTAGGCTAAATATTAATCTGCTCAAGTTTATTATGGATATTTTGGATTGTTTCCCAATTAATATTTTTTAATCTTCTACCTCTAGTCTTGGCTCTCATTTCTTGTATGTGATATGAGATCAGTTGTAATGTTTGACCGTGAGAGGGTGGCCTCCGTACTTCCTTCAAGCAAATCGTTCCTCCGTGGGTCTGGCTATAGTTAGTCATGGCGATGAACGGGTCAGTTACACTTTCTAGGCTGGGGGGAGAGAAGAGGATGAGCTCTGACTGGACGCTAACATGAATGTGGTCACGTATTGACTGAAATCTTGTTACATAGTTACGGGGGACAACTAAGAGCGGTGGCCAAAACAGCTCTGGGCCATCATAACTCTTCCTGACAGCACTGAAGATTCACACTGACAGCAGGGCACGTACAATCCCTTTGAATCACAACACATTTTGGGTCTCCAAATACCACTTAAAATCACATTAAAGAACTGTTAGCAATTAGCCAACTGAAAATCTCCATGTCTCCACAGTGCTGAGTTTTGTTGGGGAAAATATGTGGGTAATAAATTACACCCAGGTCCCAGCTCCTTCGCTCTTCATACAGTGTCTGACAGAAAAGAGAGGGTTATAAATAGTCCTAGAGGACAGCTGAGATAGCACATGCATAGATAAGTAAGAAACGCCATTCCTGCACAAGAGACACCATAAAAAAAAAAAAAAAAAAAGGGTTTTACTTGCAGGACGTCAGAAATATCTCTCCAGACAGGTTCCTCAAGTAAATGTTCATGAAAGGGAATGAACTTAAACACTAAACCGTAGGTCAATATTTGCTTCTTAACCCAATTTAACATGCAATTCAGATGAGAAGTAGTTTAGCACTGAGGTGCAGAGAGTGGATTGTCCTCTATTGGGAAAAGTGTCAGCCTAACCGGTTTACTGAGGTCTTTTAAAGTGTGAAACTTAACATTTAAAGTCATTAAAAAAAAATTATAATAAAAAGAATTACACTACATCTGGTTGATGACTAATTTTAAGAGGCAACTTGATGAAACAGGAACAAAGACACTCTCTATCAAGTAAAAAATCTGTGTCAAGGTGGCGCTGAAAGCTGTGATGTATTTCTGCCTGAGATACAGGTGTCTTGTCATTCAATTCAGTCGAGGCTTGCAAAACATGTGCAAGCAATACGTCCCTTACAAAGCATCGCAGACTAACATTACACTTACCTAGAAAGTCTGGCATTTATACTCCAGATCAAGTGCGTATCCAGATCTGTTTCTGCATAACTTCCATACATTTGTTGTGTCCCAAATGACACACCACTGCTGACTAATATATGAACTTTATAAAGTTATTTTGTCATTCAATACTGGAATCTAACAGCCAGTTTCCCGTGTTACAAAAAGAAAGGCTGCAACATTTGAAAGCAAGAAATGTTCAACATTACACACTTCATTTTTTTGGTTAAATAAGTGCATCATCTTGGTATATGTTTCTTACTGGAATTTCCAGTGTTAACATACTACTGTGAAAAAAAAAAAAAAAAAAAAAACCTTTTTCAATTAAATCAAAGATTCCAGGACACATTTTACAAGAAAATACTATTTCAGTCTTCGATTTTAAATTTTTTGCAACTGTTTGTAAAATTAACCAGCAAGTATTTATATACTATAAAATGGCATAGAAAAGCGCAGGAGTACGTGGATTGGGATGTACCTTACTGTTGAGATTTTAGAAGCATTTTGCGCTGGGAAAAGCTCTAAGAATATAGAAGTGAAAATATGGTCAACCAAGAGTCATATTGGCAATAAAGCACAAGCCACAAGGCATTTAAACAAGACTGAGATGTTGAGGTCAGGCTCAAACAGCAGTACAAACACTATTCTCCATTGGGACGCAAGTACAAGTGCACTTTCCCTGGTAAACAGATCACATGTCTCCGAGCCTGGTCGCAATGCCCAAAACTCCTCAGCGGTGACCCAGAAAAACAGGCAACTGCAAATACAGATATATTCAACATGCTATCGTGGTTCAATACAGAGTGTTCGTTTCATAACCCGTATCAGCAGCCGCAGAAAATCACAAGGGGGGAGTCTTTATCCCAGAAACGAGACAAAACAACTTGCAATTAACTACTAATGAAACTTCAGAGGGAAATTAGAGACTAATGCAAGTCATACGAGAAGCTGAGAGACACTCGCACACCCACACACACTCAATGAAATGCTGCAGCAGATGCTGGTTTTTGTGTGTATATCAAGCTGCGATCAACAAGAGATGTTGGTTAAACTTTTCAATTAGGGTATAAAGTTCATACATAACAACAGCACAGTTCATGGTCAACCGCATAAGGTTATTTTGAAACTTGGGGCGATTTTTTTTTTTCAGTACAGGATGCCTCATCAGCACCAGCAACATGCACTGACATGTCTTTACCAACAGTCAACACGAAACAGGAAGTCAGTCTCATATCCTCTTGGCGAGTCCCTCAGATTCAGCCGAAATCTTGTTTATTGGGTAAACGTGCCACATTCAGCAATCATAATTCCTGTTTCCGTGAACAATGACAGCATACACGTCCTTTACTACATAATTAAGTTATTTGTTGGGTTAAAAGTTAAAGTGCTACACGAAGCAGCATTTGTGTGATATATTAGAAAGACACACAAAAAAAGTGCAAGATCACTCCATGAACAAACAAAACAGCAGTTAGATTTGAATATATTTGCATATACTCTTGCGTTTAGATTTGAATGAGTTCATGTGTTTATTCTTGCTGGTGGTCAAATACAAAAAAAAAAAAAAAAAGAGGGGGGGGGGTGGTAGTACACCCACAATTCTGTGATCGGTTGCTCATTCTCACGTCGTACAAAAACTGTACTTCCTGCAAAGAAAGTCAATGATAACCAAAACTCTCTGGTTACCATCATTCTTTAAAATATCACTTTTTAAGTGAAATTAAGTCAAAACTACTCGGGTAAGTGACGCCAGAATTTTTATTTAAAGGTGAATGATCCCTTTAATTGGGTGACATTTCACCACTTTAATAAAACAGACAAACATAAGCCTACTGCTCATCTTTTGTCATTTGAGGACGGTCTAAACATGAGGGGGGGCGGCCTTCGGTTCAGAATAAGAGCAAGATGCGATATTCAATCTGCATTCCCAGAAGGCCTGGAGGGCTCAGTCCATGACATGCGCAAATGCCCCAATTGCTGTTGCACAAACCCCATCTCTCTCCCTCTCTACAAAGGAAACACTATTTTGGCTTGCCAACCTGGAAGCCAGGAAGAACAAAACAGCCAGCTGCACCTAACTGGGGGTTGGACTGAAACAAGGCCGGCAGCAAACACACACACACACACACACACACACACACACACACACACACACACAGGGCAAGCCACATATGGATGCAGTCATACAACCAGGAAGACTGACATTAACACAAGCAGACAGTGTGACATACATTCAGCAGCTTGCATGATGACAGATAGTGAAGTAAAGGCAGATTACTGATGAATCACATTTCCGAATGGGAAGTTCAACATTTGGTTTGCTGGTAAAATCAGTTGTCTGTTATGTTGTCATCTTTGTGCTTTTGTGGTCTTAATATTCATGGTCAGCTATACTTCAAACACATATCTATAAATAAGCTACATAATGGATTGCAATACAAGTTTAAATCCTACCGTACTGTTCGGACAATGTTACAAAAGCAGTTTGTAGTCAGGATATTAAAAATGCTCTCTATGTGAAACACATTAAGGAGCTTTGAAACGCGTCTTATAATACTTATCACCTACAGATATTTTTTTGAAGAGTATCTTTTATAAATGGACCAGTGGTTAGCTGAGGGGAAAAGAGAAAACGAGTTTTTAATGTTAACAAACCAAGTACAAGCCTAGGGTATTTTCTTATGGGCTGGCAAATGAGAGCATATTTCTGAGAAATGTTTAAAAGGCACATTCCTCCATTGTTCTCGTGTATGCGCAGGAGACAGTGCCCCCTCAGGCCACAGGAGGAACTGCGGGCAAATGGGAGAAAAACAACTTTGATTGGCAGTATATCAGCATCAAATCACACAAACGGGAGAAAGAGAAAAGACTCGCACAACAAGACCAAAAAGTCAAGCGTGAGGAAAATTCATTAATATATTTCCCCGTGCAGATTGTCGTGTCACGGTTTACGGGTTTAACTACAAAGGGCTTTGTGTTTGCCCGACGCGAACTGCGAAAAATGACACTACGACAGCGCCACAGACAAATGACAGATTGTCATTTTCACAAAAGCTTATACGCAATCAGTTGATTAAATATACTTAAAAGATGAAATAAATACAAAACGAAGGAAACATTATGAGTTGAATGATCGAGAAACGAATGCTTCTATGTCGATACGAACCCAAAAACACTCGATCAGTTGTCTTCGTGTATAAAACAGAAGATTCTTCTTACAAACAACTCAACAAAAAACTCAGACGGTATAAAACATACAAAACTTCAACATGCCAACATCAATAGAAAAGCTTATTGTCATGAAACGTTAGGTTTAGATGATTAGTGAACCCATAACCGTGACTTGATCTGCACCAACCAAAGGCTTTCAAGATTGTACTTTTAATTCCTCGTGGAGCTTTAATGTTTAAATACTGTTAATACTTGTGGTATATTTAAACAAACACATACCTTTATGAGTAGTCAACATAGTTGCAAGGACACAATGGCCATCTAAACCAAACTGAAGCATATGCACGACAAAGAAGCTTATTAAGATGATCACTCTCTGTCATCAACGCAATGGATTTGCACAGCTTTTCATTCAACAAAATACAAAAAAAAAAAAGACTAAATGTGCCATGGGATCACTATTGTTCAAACGAGTTCATAGCTGCCTAAGATTTCAGTTGAACTGCAGCACAAACCTTAACTCCAGACTGCAGCTTTAACGTTACATTGTGAAAACACTTTCATTTTGTCAAAAATGAAGTCGATATAAGGAATAATATATACTGAATACAATGAATTGGCGTTTAAAACTCTTAGCAAATGGTCATTGGTTAACAGCAGACTGATCTTTTAAATATATGTGAACGACATTCGTGTACGTTATGCTAGAAAATAACGGATATTAACGCAAGTTACTTATGGCGACGAGTCTTTTCTTTCAAAGAGCGACTTCTGAATATGTATTCAAAAATAATGACACGTATACCTCGGATAAGCGTTTTAAACACGAATGTATGAACGACATTAAAGAGTTGATGCTTTTGTTAAAGTAACGTTAGATGAACTGTCAACTTTGAAACTTCCCAGCAAGAGTCTAGATAACCTCCAGCTACGGTTTACAGTTATTATCTTGACTTCAGGTAACGTTATTTATGTTACCTGATTTTGAACGAACTGGCACTGGGTTCCAAGGCGATAGTCCATGTTTTTCGTGCAGATGATCATTTTCCTCTCTGTATGAGCATGAATGCGGCTCCTCTGGCTTTCTTGGTTCTTCTCAGCGACTCGCTAACAAAGGCCGAGCCGCTATGAGATCTACATGCCCGGACATAGAGCTGCAGTGTCACTGGGCGAAAAAACTATTGACTGACACCTCCACAACGATGGCATCCAATCAGATAGATAGGGGGGCGGGCCTAAGAGTGGAGTGCAGGCCAATCAAATTTTAGTGCGAGCCAATGAGCGTTGACATGCGGTCAGGAGCGGTGGAAAAATACCAGTTTGTTAAACACGTTAATCCCGCCTACTTTTATGACGCAATGCAGCCTGACAAAAATTACATTTTTTATTAATATAAAGTAAAATAACAATTACAATTGTAAACATAAAGACAAAGTAAAATAAAAAGAAATTTTTTTGCCAGGGTAACAAAAAACAAAAGCAGCATAATAAAATTACATCTTGATTAATGGAACTTTGTATAGTTTCCAAATATTTATCAAGGGCAATTCTGAATAACGAAAAGAAAAGTTTAGAGCCAGTAAACTTGACAACTGATTACATTACCGCACTGTCTGTGAGGATAACTTATAGCTTGTTTTGAATTAATTATTTGGCCATTGATTCACTCAACCAAAGATGTCTAAAATGTCACAGTCATTCAAAAAAAAAAAAAAAAAAAAAAACAAACATGAAATCTCACTGCTGTTTAAATTTACTCATTTGAAGCTCTATATCCTGCACTGTCATAATCTAAGCACAAATTAGAATAACCTTAAAGAGTTTTATTTCAGCAATTGGAAGAAAAATATTCCACTATCCCTGTGTCTCAATATGCATACTAGTATTCGGGAATAGTAATAGGCTACTAATACTATTTAGGGTTGAAATTATGGAAATTGGGATGCAGGCAGGGTATAATTTTTTATTTATTTAACTGAAATCATTCTTGGTCTCCAATTTTCCTCCAGTTGAGACTCTCACAGTCTTATAGGCCTGCTTTTTTTTTTTATTTATTTTTTTTACCATAACTGAAATATGCTTGAGTAATCAGGCATTTGGAAAATTGCACAATAATGCACAAAGAAACAATTCTGGGAGCTTGTGAATACAGCAGGCCCATTGCTAAAATCAAGGGGCTTAGGACAAATTTTATGGGTTAACTCTGTCCCCTAGGCCAACTGAGTAAGCTATACCATACAGGACCTTGGACCTTAGTGTTCACCTCGTCATAGAATCCAGAACAATGTTTCCGGCTGTTTCCTCTCTGAAAACAGTAGCCTACCCTCCATAAATATACTAAAAAACACTGCTTTAAACTCAGACTTACTCATTCAGTTAGTATAAATCCCCACATCTTTCAAAGGTAAACAGCTATATTTTTTGTATTCTTCCTCAGACTATTCATTTACAGCATCAGAGATTTTATTGGTTAAAACCGAATATGTAATATTTTGAATAAAACCAGATTTGGAGTTTCATATCCATCAGCTTTTATGTCACATACACTAGTACTCCTCTATAATTCACAAGGTGCTCTGTAAAGACGGTCTAGGTCTGGGAACAAACGGATACTTAAACTACATTTTATATGCCTCTAGCCTTACAGGGAAAAAACAATGGTATTTCCATTGAACAAAAAAAAAAAAAAAAAAAAAAGGAATGCATTCTGAAAACATAATGAATTGTGATTATCAGTAATATATAGGATAAAGAGGATGATATGACATTTTAATATACTCATATTTAATTGAGATTATTTAGAGCAAACACTACCATATAACATCAAAATGGAGGCTGTTTAATAGAAAGTGAGTCAGCTTTTTAATATGCTTTATTGCAGAGCGTGTCCTTAACTAGTTTGACAAAAGTGCTTATTCAGCGTGTGATGTCTTGTAGTTCTGCTCCCCTCAAGTCAGAGTAAACTTAACAAAAGCCTCCGGGCCATCATTGTCTGGACTCATTCCGTCATCTCTCAAACTATTAAATGGGCCTCTTGTTTAGGAAAAAGGTCTTTAGTATTTGGAATACAGTCAATTCTGTGCTGTTGGATAGATACATGTGACAGCTGCAGAGTGAAAGTGCATCCTGGAAACTAAAAATGTCATCTCATTATTGTTTTTATTAAAAGAGCACCAAAAAAATCATGCAAAATAATGTTTTTAGGAGGGTGGAAGTTTGAAAAAACAACAAATATTGCACTAGATTTGCATCACTGCTTGATTATCTGTGCAAAATGTAACAAACAGGACAGAATATGATTTCAGGTTTCTGCTTTTGTAATTTGAGTGTTTGCTGACATGCCATCAATGCATCTATATGGTAATTAGGGGCCAATTATTCCTCTAGTTTCAAGGGCAAGGACACTGATTAGAATGACCATATTCATCATATTATATCTGCCAACAACATCAACATCTACTGTAACTGAATGAAAGTAGTCATGCAGTATAGAAAATGTTTTGTAAATGTCTATTTTAACAACAACCTGGATGCATATCTGGTACAACATACAAGAAAGTATGAACATCAATACATGTCTTTTTAAAGCTAAAACATAATTTATGACATTTCTTAAAAAAAATTAGGACAACATCTGAAATGCATTAAAAACATTTGTGTAATATCAGATACTTCATTTCTTTGCTCTGTGTGTTAGAGCAAATCACATTTTGTTTTGTTAATCAAAGTATATTTTCCTAAATGGAGGGTGCGCTGTAAACAAATACAAGTGTCTTTCACTCTAATCTGAGGCAGAACAAGCAGTCGATTCAGCTGCCTCGCTCTTCTGGATGCCTCACAAGTGCCAGTTACTGCATCATAAGTACTGAGGGTGATCCAGAGTGCAGTGAAGGCTTAGAAAATAAGACTCTCTGTCCCACAAGCAGAAGAGACTTGTGTTTCTGTGTTAACAGACTTTTGAAAAGCCTTTGGATACATACAGAAACTCACAATAGCACAAACTGATGCATGAATAAGCAATTTATAAACCAGTATTGTTTAAAAAAAAATTACTTAATGTATTTAAATGTACTCAAAGTACATTTTGTTCATATTATTAAATATATAGATTTTTAATGATTACAGTGAGGAGTAAAATTTATATAAATTGCATACTGAGAATTGGAGAATGTGCTGGGGGAGGGGTTAATGTGGTTAATTATCATAAAAATCTAATGCAAATTTGTAAAAAAAAAATATATATTTTTGTAAATTTTTATTTTGGGTTGAAATATAATCAATGAAGAAGACTCTGAAACTAAAAATTTGAAACCTTAAAAATAACGATATTTTCACTGCTACTGCAGTTTAAGCATAGCCACAAGGGGGCAATTTATACAACTTTATTTTGAATAGTAGCACTTACACATTATTGTTTTTTTTTACATTTGTAAAAATATAATAGTTTCTTGTCTGACATTACTGTATATTTAACTTTTCTGATATTCAACAGAGCTTATTTAAAATAGAATAAGACTGTGAATACAACTTAGCAATATCATCATGACATTTCCATTTTATTCCAGCACCTATAAACACATACTGTATACATATATACACACACAATAACTTGTGAGAATGTTGAAGCCCTATAATAATATCTACAGAGACAAAGTTGACAGAGTAGGAAGTGAGACATTATACACTGACCACAGGCAAGCTGACAGCTGCGACCTTCGGTTTGTAATATAGGCCAGTAGAGTTTCAGTTCAGTCCTGTCATCCCACTCCATCTCATCATACAGTATGACTATCCTTTCTATACCACTTCCACAATAACTGACATCTCCAAATTTCACAACTAAGGTTTTAAAGGGAAAAATCAGATAGGAGTGTGCTGTACCACATATAGTGTCACGAAAGATTATAATGGCCATAGAAGGTAAAACCGCTAACTGGCATTTCACCCACTCATTCCTGTCTAATGGCTGCATTCCGCCCACATTGTGCTCTGGTGAAATGCTGAAAAGGAAAAATCTATGTGCTGAGTAACACATCATAAAGTTCCTGCACCTGCAAGGCCTACGTACGTTTTGCTGAAAGTCTGCAGCTGCATGGATGAGAGAGACAACCAAGATACTGATCTTGAATTATATTTCAAGATATCATCATGCCCCCGACATAAAACTTATTGCAAAAATACAGTTTACACCCACTCTGCATTCAGACAGCTTGATTGCTTACCAAATATAGATCCAAGCATAAAAGTGTGTTCAGTAACTACACACACACACCAATCTATAAATATTCCTCCTTAGATTCTCTCTCAATTTGCACCCAGCTGGGGAAAGCTTGGTAACAAACAGGTATTCATACTAGCCAATCACAGGCAAGACGATGACCTCATCTGTTGCTTAATTTCAAGGGACCAGTGGAAAATTCCGACATTTTTTTAGAAACAGAAATAATAAAAGACGGACAGATGAACGCATGAACATACAGACAGACAGACAGATATAGACAAACAGATAGAGACAGATAGAGACAGAGACAGACAGACAGACACACAGAGACAGACACACAGAGACAGATAGACAGACACACAGAGACAGACAGATAAAGATAGACAGACACACAGAGACAGACATACAGACACACAGAGACAGACGGACAGAGACAGACAGAGACAGACAGACAGACAGACACACACACACACAGAGACAGATAGACAGACACACAGAGACAGATAGACAGACAGACAGAGACAGACAGACACACAAAGACAGACAGAGACAGACAGACAGACAGACACACACACACACACTCACACACACACACACACACACACACACACACACACACACACACACACACACACACACACACACAGAGAAACAGACAGACAGAGACAGACAGACAGACACACAGAGACACACAGACAGAGACAGACAGAGACACAGAGACACAGAGACAGACAGACAGAGACAGACAGACAGACAGACAGACAGACAGATAGACACACACACACACAGAGACAGACAGACAGACAGACAGAGGGAATACATTTGCATTGAAACATTGCTTTATTCAATTCCTTCCTATATGTCTTCCATTCTTCTGGAGAATATAGTCTGAGTTTTATCTGTTATAAAATGAATGTAGCAACTTGAATCACCTAGTAAAAAGATCAATAGTAAAAAAAAAAAAAAAAAACAGCATTTCTGATGAAAACGTCTGTAATTTGAATGAATTAAACTGAGACTCATCATTAAGAATGAGTATGAATGCTGAATGCTGAATGTGAGGGCTTTTGTTCAGTTTCTGCTCTTCCTGTCCCCTGTGTGGCGCTGGACTTCTTCATCAGGGGCACTGGCATGTGTAACTTTCTTGCGCTTTTTAGTCTGCAGAGTCACAAGAAAATAAAACACAAGATTATAGTTCACATAAAATTATATTTCCATAAAACAAACAAAAAATTGCCTCCCATAATGGATAAAATGGTATCATTCGTATATGGTTTCTGGTCACAGTTACAGTAAATAACTTTTTTTTCCCCCTTTTTATTTTTTTACAGTGTAGCTGAATTTTAGGCGAAATAATATAAAAGTTGAGAACAGGTGAAGAAATAAGGGTACACTGTGAGGTGCAGATGTGGCTCTGAAGGACTTACAGTTTTAGTGGACAGAGCCTGAGCATTGATTTCCTCTGATGTAGCCATACGAGCCTCCACAGTATGAAGCTGCTTCAGACGAGTTTTCTCAAGATTGTCAATCTGAGTCTTCAGGGTCTCTGGAAGACATAGACATTACAAACACACATTAGCAAATAGTGTAAAAAACAATGTAAAAGCAATATACAATACAATGCAACTTTTACAAACAATTTGATATGCAGTAGAAATAAATGCATAATGATTCGTTCTGATTTCCCATTTAAATATCTAAACATTAATTCACTACATATTCTCTCTCTCTCTCTCTCTCTCTATATATATATATATATATATAGTTGTTTCAAAATATTATATAATATTATATATACTTTTCAGTGTTATTCTTCATATGTAAATTATGTTCAGATATTATAAAGAAGAAGAAGAAAATGAAGAGTTTATTTGCAAAAACTCAATTTATAGCAATTTTCAAAAATCTTTTTTCTTTGTGCATTCCAGATCTTAATCAGACTGAGGATGGATTATTCTGATTAAGTTAAAGTAACAAAAAATACAGCTACCAAACACAATAAAAAAAAATGCAATAAAAAAACATGATTTCTGAACATTTAAAAAAAAGTGAGTTAACTGTTTTTGCAAATAAACTCTTCAAATAATTAAGAAATTAATTTATTTCAGTGTACAAGCAAAGGCACCTTTTACAGCAGGGTCAATACCGGATAACAGTGATGTGACCGAGTTATAAGCCCCATCAGATGTACCTGCAAACACACACAAGAACAACCTTGACCATTTCCTTGCATTTACCTTTACTGTATCAAACTATATAGAATGAATAAGTTTCAGCTTATTTTAAATATCAAGGGACCAACTCAAACTCACGCTTAATAATGCAAACACTGAATGACTCTTTAGCCTTTAGCAGTCCACGAGCAGACTGCTGTGAATTCTGGGGCAAGAAGAGGAATTTCAGCACTCCTCGTTCATCACACAGGTCTATAAGCTCTGAAACACACACACACACACACACACACACACACACACACACACACACACACACACACACACACACACACACACAAACACACACACACACACACACACAAACACACACACACACAAACACACACACACACACACACACACAGATCTGGATGAGTAACCTTAAGGGATTTTGTTTCAAACACGTGTCTAAACTGACATGTAATACATCTATACTGTCTCTTTGCAACATTTTTGCACGCACAGACGCATTAGGGAGAAGGGCAGTGTTAATGACAGTGGTAATGAGTTCTCCATTAGTGATGGGCTGATCCCAGGTAACGTTCCTTACTACATACCACAGATGTAATCAGACACCGTTGTAGGAGTATGTGCGAAGAGAGAGTGTGAAATATTAACGTTTGAGATCTGTGACCTCCTGCGCCGAGGGCACGCCGGGTCTGACCCGAGATCTCTAGAGCATGCAACATCCCACCTGAGCTACTTTAAGAAATCCTTAGGGGCCATTCACAAAGGACTCATTTTTGGGGGTCTTGAAATCAGTAATAAGCGAGATGCTGTGAAAGACACGAGAACACATCCGTTGTAGCCAGCATTTACACAGAAAAATACTGTAACCCACATGAAAAAATACTATAGTAATTTATAGTAAATATAAATACGATAGTGTTTTTGAACGATACTATAGTCAAGTACTTTAATTAATTTGTTGTGGAAATTCTGTAGTTGCTGTGGTAAAAAAACAACTCTAGTAATATAAACACGTTACTTTATTCAATACTGTATTAAGTTTTCTACAACTATAGAGTGTATTATTATACTACAATACACCACAGTTTACTACAGTAAAGTATACTACAGTATTTATTACAGTTTATTAGTTCACTATAGTTAATACAACAGTAAGCTGTAGCATTCATTAACAAAGTGTTTTAAATTATATAATATATACAGTATAATACACTTTACTATAGTATGGTTAAAAAACTCTATACTATTTAATAAACTGTATACATATATATATGAATAAAAACACGTTCTGTGTAAACCAGACCTTATAGTGACTTACAGTAATTTCTTTGACGTTGAATATTAACTCAGAATTTGATTGACAGAAGCACATGAAAAACACTGAATGACTGGAAGTATATCCTTTAAAGTTCTTAAGAACTTAATTTGACTGATTATGTGCTTATGTTTATCCACATACCCTCGAGAAAGCTGTACATACCTGACTCAGCAAGTCCCAGCCTGGTTTTTATGTATTCAGTGAGGACAACGGTTGGACAGTTGGTGTTAACTAGGAACTGGTTATTATCTAAATACACAAACATCACATTAATATCAGCTTCTTGTCATTTACATAAAAAGATAAAACAGAGAAATTTGTTTAAGTACACAGAAAGCATATTTTGTCAGTTACGAGGCTCTATATAAATCTAAACAAAGAATGTGCATAGCCTATTGCATTAATGTTCAAGCAATTTAATTCATTTTCAAATGACAGATATGACTGAGATCCTTACCTCCATGTTTAATGTAAATAAACATTGCGGCAGAGACGAACTTGACACCTCACCGGCTGCTGTTCGGTTTTTAAGATGCTGCCTGCTGTAGCCGGGATAAGAAATGAGTGAAACAGCAGACAAAGAGTAACATAATCATCGAGACTGTGATGTCACAATGACATGGAATCAGATGAGGAAAAACACATTTAAACTAGGGCAAGAAAGTACAACAATAGTATAATATGCCCAATCAAAAGTTTTATAACCTTTTCATCCAATTTTACTAAAATGAGATGGCAGTTTTATTAATCATTATGTACATAACTTACAAATGAAAGCTGTCAAGCAATTTGAAGTGGATTTTTTATGGATTTGTATCAAACTCTGCCATTATTTTTAAAGGGTTACTCCACCCCAAAATGAAAACTTTCTTATTAATCACTCAACGACACTCCCATGTCGTTCCAAACCCATAAAAGCTTTGTTTGTTTGATTGTCTTAAGTCGCTGGGGTATATTTCTTAGCAATAGTCAAAAAATCATTGTATGGGTCAAAATTATAGATTTTTCTTTTATGCCAAAAATAATTAGGATATTAAGTAAAGATCATGTTGCATGAAGATAAATTGAAAATTTCCTACCGTAAATATATCAAAACTTAATTAGTAATATGCATTGCTGAGAATTTTTTAAGAAATCGTTTATTTCTTAAGGATGATGCAATCCCAACAAAAAAGGGTCACGATCGTGTTTTGGAACCACAGGCGGTGAGTAAAACTGCTTAAAATATCTCTACCTCCTTGTTAGTGCATCCCCTCCCATGCTGGAGACCGGGGTTCAAGCCCCGCTTGGAGCGAGTCGTTGCTGCTGCTGCTCTCGTTCTGTTTCAGCCTCGGGATCTGATTCTGGATCATAAATAAATGGCTGAATCTGACTGTTAGCCATGGTTTGTTTTGGATGATGGTTTTTTCCTCATGGTAATGTCACAACTTCCAAACGCTCTCAACGCAAAAGCTTACTGGCGCTCGTGATTCTTTAGCTCCGCCCACACGTCACACCTCCAGCCGGTCGTGTTTTTCCGGGAAAAATCGGTACAGACTATCTTTCTCTTATGAATATAATAAAACTAAAGACTTTTTGGAGTTATGAAGGATGCAGTACTACTCTATAGGTACTCAAGATTAACAGGATATTGAGTGAAAACGAGCTTTTCACCCCCCCCCCCCACCCTTTAATTTTGTAACTACAATAAATTTATCTTGATTTAAGGATATTTAGATATTTAACTTATGTTTTTAAAAAGAAGACAAAAATACAGAGAAAAATATTCATTTTGCAGTGAATGCAATCTCATATTTAAGACCTTTTAAGGGCCTAATTGTGGAAGGTCATCTGTTTAAGACCTGCAGAAACCCTGATTACATTATATTATTGCAATACAATAAACTTGAATAAAATCTGTAATATATAAATAAATGAAACAGCTTTATGTCTTTATGTTTAAGTCTTTTTAACATCTCTCACCTCTCACAATAGCACAACAAGCCCAGCGGAGACAGCAGAAGGACTGACAGGACACCACAAAACCCCTGCCACCACGTTTGCTGTTCCCTACATAACACAGAAACATGATGGGGAAAAACTGTAAGAAGACAAATGAGAGCAAATCCATTTATGTCCCTCACTATGTGATAGTAGTATCTCACCACCGGGTCAGTCCAGAGATCTGAAGCACCGCAGACATCAGCAACAGTGCTCTACACTTGTTCTTGTGAGACCTGAGACAGACTGTATGAGAGCAAAAGAGAGATGAAGACGAGACAGTTGCCAGTTTGAATGCAAAATGATCATAATATTATATCTCTTGTCTCACCTGTCTTGTGCCTTTCTGGTTGTGCACCATATAGACTACATCATTTTTTGGGAAGGGGCACCTCTGTTCCACTGCAGTGAAAGTGGGCTGTCCTGCTTATTAAACACCACTGAGAGGTTATAAGGTGGGTTTAGCTGCACTAAACAAATATAAGTACAAACAAATTGGAAGGAATTAATCATGTCTGATGATATGTAACAGACTTATTAAATATATCTAATAAAATATGGAATAATGGATCATCAAGAGTCATTATAACAGAAATCCTGATAGGGTATGAGGAAATGAATGTACTCAATTATTGGTTATTTACCAAATAATTATGTTTACATAAATATTCATTTGAGTTTAAATTAATCTATTATGCAAGAAGAAAAAGACTGTGGAGTGATAGAAGACAACTACTGTAGCAGAGCTGAAATCGGTTCCCTGGAATAATGGCCTGCTGGTCATATGAAAAATATTTGGCAAAATATGCTATGACTAACTGATAATCAAAAACATAAAGAGAGAAATAAAATAATAAAATGAATGATTCAGTGTTTGGTAAAGTCTCTTGTGCACACCAGGGCTTCATTTATTTGATCTGAAACAGGAAAACTATTTTACTATGAAATCCTACAAAGTGTTTTCTATTTTAATATATTTTAAAATGTAATTTATTTCTGTGATGTAACATCTTCCGTGTCACATGATCCACTGGTAATCATTCTAATACGCTGATTTGCTGCTCAAGAAACATTAATTATTAGTATAGATGTTATGTTATGCAGCTTAACATTTATGTGGAAACGGCCATCAATTTTGTCAGGACTCTTTGATAAATAGAAAGCTCACAAGAGCAGCATTTGTTTTTGAAAAAGTGTGGTTTCTTTCAGTGGATACATTTGTAGAAAATTGTGTAAACCTCAGATCAGGGTTTTTTAGAGGAATTCTGCAGCCTACACTGTAACTGTTCTCCATTATATATTCTGGACAGTCTTGTGAGGGATTATGTAGAAATCTGACAATAAAATAAAATAAAATCCAACTTATATCATCATCAATAATCAATATATATATATGCACACACACAGTTGATATCACAAAAAGAGAACAACCTGCAATTTGCTAAATTTCAAGATCACATATAAGTCCTATTTGAACGTATCCTATTGGGAGTAGAAGGGCAGCTTTTTGAGCATATTTCATGCACAGCATAAAAAACGTAAATTAGATATTTGAAAAATAACTGATCAAAATTGGAGAACACTTACCGAAACACCAAGAAAATTGTTACCGTGGATGTGAAAATCCAGCTGAAGTGATTTTTTTGTGATTTGATATTTTCTACATAAAAACATCTTGGATAATTTAAACACATTCTATAAATATATAATTCGATTTTGATACTTCAGCCTGGATTTAACAGACAGGGTCACAATTATAAGACAACCATATTTAACGGGCAACATTTTATTCTTACTTTTAACTGAGATTGCAAGATGGCAGGCTGCTCTAAGGTGACTGAAATTCTGCGACAGGAGGTTGTCCAGATGAAGGCCAAAGGGATGACCCTTTCAGCCAGTGCACTGTCATTTCAAATCTGTCATTTCTCAAATACTGCAGCTTTACAATGACAGGGAATTAATTCAAGTGCTCCAAAAAGGATGGCCGTCCAAGCAAGACAAATGCAAGAGAAGGCAGGATAATGCGGAGGCTCTCAATGGGGAATCCGTTCAACACTGCAGCAGGAATTGCTTGCCAGTCCATGCTGGGGAACCAGGGAAAGACTGAAGCACAAGTGTATACAGAAGCCAGTGAAAGGTGGAGTATTCTACAACAGGAGATAAGCCTCTAGTACAGATACAATTATAGAGGTACATGGCAGAGTGAACGCAAATGTTTCTCAGAACCTTCTTCAGTAACATGCAATACCTTCCCTGCAATCTCCCAGTCAGCCTACAATTTTCATGCAAGACCCTTGTCACACTGCAAAGCAGATAAAGAATTTACATTTGAACTTCATTTTCCTGCAACCCTCATAGACATAAAAATATACAGTATCAGAATCTCAAACCTCAAATCATCATCACATACACACATGAAATTCACAAGAAAAACCGTGGAAATCCCCATCCAAACGCATGTCTCAAGCTTTGTCTTTTAGAAAATCAAAACTAAATGCAAACATACAATCAGAATCCTCTTATACAAACAGTATTTACTAAGAATTATAATACCAATCTTGTGATGAATCATTTGCTCGCTTTTAGTTTTTAACCCCATTGACCACAAAAAAATCATTCAGCACAAAAAATGATGTGTAATTATATACTTACTCAAATCATGCCTGAGTGACAGATGACTGTGGTCTAATACTACACAGGATGTTCACTACTGCGTGTTTCCTTTACAACTTCCACTTCTTTACGAATAAATATCTTGATAAGGAATCTGACATTTTCACTGTGACTTCATAGAACAACATTATAAAGAACAAAACTAAGAAAAAATAACATTTTTATTAACAAATACTTTAATCTGAAATGTTAATAATAATAACAATGTTTAACTAAAATGTATTACTATTGTTAAATAACAGCTTTTTCATGTTTTATATATTTTACAGTTGCATCATACCATAATTATTCACTCCAGTGCATTTATCATCCAAGGTCAATTATTAGTTTAATAAAAACCAGTTCTTCTCAAACAACATTGTACTCCTGAGGGTCCAGTGCGTGTTTTCTCATTAAAACAGGAACCGTCCCGGCTCAAGAGAGAGCTCTCAAACAAGTCCAACAGCCTTATCTAAAAAGCTGGCGAAGTTCTCCGGTTGACCAGGTGCATAGGTTGTCAAAGCAGACAGATCCATATCCCTCAAAGTCTGAGGCAGAGTACTGTGATGAAGGGTTAAAAGCACAAAAAGATGAACATTGGCAGTCAGCATATCAATTTAACAATAACAATTAACTTAAACACTAAGACAGTTGAGAAAGTGAATGCCGATAGAGCAAACCTGCAAGTGCAGTAGATAAGATGTGAATCTGCCTGTAGCTGCTTTGCGAGCTCCAGCTGGTGATTGTCCATTAATTTATCATTGACCACAACAAGGAGAGGTTTATTTGCTCCGAGTGCTTCCAAACAGCTTCCTGCTCCTGATTAGGACACAGCAGATATTATGACATATGGGGCCGGTTGCATAAACCTTGATTTTAAGACCAGTCTCTAGTTCAGACTTTTCTTTCTTCAAGATTGTTCCATTTTTTTTTTTTTTTTTAAGTTTGTTACCGTACATAAAAAGGCAGATTGGTTTACTTGGAACTCGAAAAATAACACACATTACCCCTTGGGACACAGTCTTAACATAGTGGCTGAGTTTATGCAACTGGCCTATGATCTAAAACTGAAAGTAGGTTATTATTAATGTCAACAACAAACAAAACTATGTCAGATCAGTGGTTTTTAATCTTTAAGTCGCCAGGAAGGATCCCAAATATTATTATGCGTAGGACCCTCACATTCTAAAATTTAAAATGCATCAATATATTTCCAAGTATAAAGACCCAATTCATACTGTAAAAAATTATATTATAATATTATAAATATGTGTAAAATATTATTCAATATTTAGTCTCCCCCAGGAAACTACCGTACTGCACTGTTAGATTTATTATTTATTTTAGTAGATAAAAAAAATACAGTGGAATCAGTGGAATATCAGTGGAAACATGAATATTTTATTATCTTATATTTATATTCCTCAGTATATGACCTACTGATCTGTTATCTGATGATTATTATAAAGGTTTTCCTTAATCTGCCTGCATCAAAAACAATCAAATTAACTTGTTTAGCGTATTTATGGAAAGCAGTTTTAACATTTAATCTATAAATCATACTAGTATCTATTTTCATGCTACTAGTACTTATTTTTTAGATACTAGTAACTTTTCCATTAAGTACTAGTACTTATTCATTAGCTACTAGTGCTTATTATTTAGGTACTAGTGTATTTTGTAAAGTTACTAGTACTTATTCATTAGATTCTGTTTTCAAGATAACAAACAAACGAAGCCAGTTAACCCTACTTAACAAATTAAATAAGTATATTAATTTTTTGAATTACCATGTGGTAGTCATGTTTATTCAATAATCTGTTTAAATGAAGATATCTCCAAATACATTCTCACTAGTTCTTTGTGAAGTTGAAGATTCCTGCCATTGAAAAGGGAGTCGTAGTTAATCTGTTTTTGATAGCATCTTTTAATTTCTGACTAGTAATTATTGCAATAGTGATTGGTATCTTTTTAAATATTACTAGTAAGCATTCATTAGGTACTAGTATTTATTTATTAGATACTGGCACCAATTAATTAGATACTAGTAACTATTTAATAGATACTAGTAGTTATTCATTAGGTACTGGTACTTAATTTATTAGACACTAGTATCTTCTGTATTTACTACTAGTAACAATTCTTATCTTACTAGGTAGATCTGCTTTTTTACTTATGATTAGTCCACGTGGCTACAGCAGAGCTCAATAAAAATGTTTTACTACACTAGCAACATTATGAATAAGAACTACTATCTAATAAATGTACACTAGCATCTATTGTATAAGTACTAGCATCTGTTTAATAGGTAAAAGTATCTAATGAATGTGTACTAGTTTCTAATAAAAAAGCAATAGTACCTAATGAATAAGTACTAGTGTATATTTAATAGGTACTAGTATCTAAAAACATATGTACTAGCACCTAATGAATGACTACTGGTACATAAAAATTTAAACACTAGTCACTAGTGGAATACATACTAGTCAAAACTGAATAGTTGATATCTAAATGATGGATCTCCATAGAAGTCAATGGCAAAATTGTAAAATTGGTTACTATTAACAATATAATAATTACTAGTCACCATTGAAATAAGTACTAGTATCTAATAAATAAGTACTAGTATTTAATAAATAAGTACTAGTATTTAATCAATAAGTACTAATATCTAATGAATAAATACGAGGAAAAAGCCATAGTTAATAGTGAATAAGTTTTCCTTATTCTAAAGTGTTACCCTACTAGTATTAACAGTGCGGTTTACAGATTAAATGCTACGACGGCTTGCCATAGCGTATTCAGTGTAGTGTTTGGTCCAAAGTTAGCTCTGACCCACCAGCATGACTGATAATCAGATCTGAGTGTCTCATGTCCTCGGCGATTGAATCTTTGAAACGAAACACCTGAAGAGTCAGTCCTGGGCAGCTGTCTGGATCAGGAACAACTGAGCCTCTGCCGACCTGAAGCACCACATCTGTGTAGCCACGGCCGATTAATGCCTTCATTCAGAAACATGGAAACGGCCATATAGTGAGCCAGGATGTATTTAAAACCTCACGGCTTATTGCTTTTAAAACTAGCTCACAAATACCGACGCTCATTTCAAGTATTTTTAACATTCAGCTTACGTTTCCTTTGCAGTTCTCACTATTTATGACTGACATTCTTACCTTCACGGATTCATCTGAAGTCATAGCGCCAATCAGATCATCGAAACTTGTCGTTCCGACAGTTACAAATACAGTTTTCATTATATCAGTGACAGCCTTTACTAAATGTATCAGAAAACAGACGTGAACAAAAATGAAAAAAGAAACAGTGAAGAAAAGATAAACACGAAGGGTCTCTTAACAGTCCATGCTTCAAAATAAAAGTCCTGCGGGCCTACTAGAGTCACGTGTATGATTTTAACATAATATAGTGGTATATCAAAGTATCGAAAATTATACCCCCCCCCCCTCTTTTTCGTCCTTTTCTGGAGTTTGAAAAAAAAGATAAATAATAATAACAAATATTTATATCTACATGACCCATTCCTACACATATTTTACAGTAAACACTGCACGCTTAAAATAAATATGAAAATCATATTCTAAAAAAATTATAATAATTTATTGTAGGTGTACATTGGAAGAATTGTGTTCACTTTAAATATAATTTTTCGTAGAAAATGTCCTTTTTGACTGAACGAAGTCATATAAAAGCTCAAACTTTACCGCATAACTCCAATGACCCATTTTTCTTATTGGAGCCTTTTATATGAAATACCGTTTTCAGCACCCTTCAGGTCCAGTCAGATGCCCTCAGAATGTTTCCAAGCGAGAGGCAAAATGACTTAAAATTATTTAAATAATAATAAAAGTATCACATATAATTACGTTAAAATAACTAAAAACATAATATTTAAAGTAAATAAATGTAATTATTTCCCCCTTAATTAGTTTAGTTTGTTTTGAACATAAAGTTCTTGATATTTCTGGAATCACAAAATAAAAAATATGCTTTTTGTAGCAGTTAATTACAGCTTCAAATATTCATTAATGTTTTTTTTCTTTTCTTTTCTTTTAATAACTTTATTATCTAAATCGAATCTAAATGGGATAAAAGTGTCTACTAAATGTAATGTAAATCAGTGTCAGACTGGAAAGTAAACTCTGGGTGACCTATGAGTATTCAGACTCCAGAAGCCACACTCATGATCACAAGCCTTGGAATACAGAAGTGTCTTGACAAGACACTCAGCCACAGCTATCTGATCAATTGCTGCAGATGGTCATCTTTCCAGCAGGTTTTCCCATCTCCACACAGAATGTTGCAGCTGTTACACTAGTCATATTGTTCTTGCCCATTTCCTAGACCACAGATGAGCAAAAGACTGAAGCTTGGTTTTTAAACATTGTTAACACACTCCTGAACTTCAGTCATATGTGCATGACAAAACATTATGTATTTATGGCTTAAGCCCTACCCATGTCAAAATGTAACCTTTTTAAGAAGAAATTGAATGTTTTAGTTGGAAAACACTCTCTTCATCTGCTTAACTCTGCAACATCTGCTTAACTCTTTCTTCAAGCTCATCATGAGATCCTCACATTTCAGACATTGGGTTTCCCCCACAATAAGACAGTCTGATGGGAATTGATAATGGCTGATTTCCAGGCAATTCAAAGGTCATTATCAAAAGCCTATTATGAGGTATTGCATGCATTGATTTGAAAGTTCTTTATTTAGTTGTTTTGGTTCAAATGTCTCAAAAATGTCAACGATAACCAACTTTGGCATTTGTACATTTTATGTGCTTACAGTGTTAAATTGTCAGCAGTCCATTCAGCACAGCATTGTGGATGTTGCTTTTGGCTTTTAAATTTCTATTGAAGCAGTGGTTGGAAACATGCCCAAAACATAACTGCAACTTCATGGGCACAAATGATATACAAGAGCCATGTTAGAAATGAAATGAGAAAACAGGAAAAGAAGTGACTCAAAAGGGGTTTCAGACTGGAATCATTTAAGGCATCATCAATGCTGTACTTTAGAAACAATGCATACTGTAGCCACAAAAAGCCAAAACAGCCAACAGAATATAAAAATGCAATATTTATCTATCTCTGTAATTAAAGACTTTAATAAATAGAGTCCTAGAAGAGAAAGCATACATACCAGTAGTTTAAAAATAATCAAAAGGGGGAAAAAAAAAAGAAACGTTAGATACTGAGGTCTCAAACCTGCATAATGGCTGTTACAACTTAATAATTAGATATCAAACTTAATATGTTAAAAGAAAAAACAGGGAACATTTATAACGGAGCATCACCAGGGGTATTATAGCCCTGAGCTTAACTGCTCGTCATAACCCTTTTCCCTATATAAGAAAAATAGCTATTAATAGCCCTGTCACAGATATACCCATTCCCAAAAGTTTTCTGTGCTCCAGTTCACAGACTTGATTTGTTTCCAGGTAACCAAAACATAACTTGAAGATAGTGTATATGTGCTCTACAATCCAGACCCGGTGGATTTGAGTTTTGAAGACCCTGCGATGATTTATTTCCAGACAGCCAAGCCAAGCCTCGGCCAGATGTCTTCAGTGTCAGAGTTCAAGGGGCTCAGTGGCACAGGCGTGGCTCAGAGGGTCGTACGAACAGAGAATGGTTCAAGAGAGCGTCCGTCTGGATCATGTGTCTAAGAAACACAGAAATGACAAATGTGCTGTAGTCACAAGAAAAAAAAACACAGATCCAAGAGTGGGCATGGCCATTTCTAACTTTAATGTGCTTGGGCGTTACCTTGGATGTATAAAACACTTTTGTTTTTCTCCTTGATATTGCAAACTGGTTTGTTATTCTCCTTGATATCGCAAACTGGTATTTCTTATTATTGTAAATTCTTGTAATCATTCTTAAAGGGACAGTTCACCCCCAAAAAAGAAAATTTACATTTATTCACTCTCAGGTTGTTTGAAACCTGAAGTTTATTTTTTCTGCTGAAAACAAAAGATGATATTTTGAAGAATGTTGGTAGCAAAACAGTTGCCGGTAGCCATTGACTTTCATTCTATGAAAAACAAACAAACAATGGAAGTCAATGGCTACCAGCAACTGTTTGTCTACCAACATTTTTTTAAATGTTGTCTTCATAACATCGCTTTAACACATTGGTTTGTAGCACAAATATGTTGACCATTTGCTGAATTTTATTATTCTATATTTATTTATCCATAGTGGCTAATGTACAGGAATTTAAGAACATTCACGTAAAAAAAAAAAAAACCTAACTTCTGAAGGTGGATAAAATGAGATCTATAGCATTGATGATACTATGAACATGATACTATGCATGGTCTTTGGAATTTAACTTACAAATAAATAAACCGGTTTGATGTAAAATCTGTTTGACTTGGATCCTCTTACATAACGTTTGAATAAGACTATAAAAAACTGTTTACATAAAGACGCCTTTAAAATGGCACTTCTGGTTCATCCTAAAATTCTCCAGAAGACCATTTCCTGTTTTGCGACATCACTTTCCATTCAGGATGTTCTGTTTTCCTCTTTATTCACAAAGATTGTCCCTGTTCTCATGTGCCTGAGTGCTTGTTCAGACAGCGCTGTTTCTTCATGCTTCACCTCATTGGTATTGGGATTAAGCAATTTAACTCTTCATGCCACATTCTTGGTGTGATGCAATGATAACAGAGTTGAGTCAGCCTAGAGAGCTGCTATCCTCAATTTTAATTTCTATATATGAAATATCAAGCATCATAACATATGAATGCACCAGAAAGCCTGAATGTTGGTTTGTTTTTTTCCCTCATGTTTCTGTGCTTTCATACCTGGACTGAAAGTAAGTCCAGGCCGCTCATTGCACGACGCAGGCGGTGCAGCATTGCTCTTGCTTCTCGGGCAAAGTGGTGTAGTTCATCTGCCTCACAATCTCAGCGAACAGCTCATCAACCATGCTCTTGCTCTTGGCCGAGGTCTCTATGAAGGGGCAGCCCCACTCTTGTGCGAGGGCACGTCCGTCAGTGCCCGCCACCTCCCGCTCGGACTCCAGGTCCACCTTATTCCCCACCAAGATCAGAGGCACCTTCTCGAAGCGCTTCACACGAACGATCTGGTCCCGCATGGGTCTGATGTCCTGCGGAGCAGAGAGAGAGGGTAATGTATAATACATAAGAAATGTAAAACTCAGGACACCAAATAAGTCAGTTTATGGAGAAATTAACAGTCTTAAAGTTGCAGATCTTTTCTTCTGTATTGTAACGTGCAACCAAGGGAAACAGATTAATTTTGGGGCGGGGCCTTGGTTCTGTGATTTGATTTTGAGAGAAATACACACAAACACACACCCATATATATATATATATATATATATATATATATACACATATATATATATATATATATATATAGAGAGAGAGAGAGAGAGAGAGAGAGAGAGAGAGAGAGAGAGAGAGAGAGAGAATGACAAAAAGTGGATCTGTCAGATCATCAGGGGTGGGAATAGTGCATTTGAATATAAGAAGTTTCAACCTGTTGCATGCATGTCATAAAATACTCTAAAATAAGACATATTTTTGATTTCCTGTCATGTACAGTTTGCCAGAGATGACTAAGATCTGGTGTTCTCCTAAATCACAGAAATCTCCTTGCCGAAGTGGTTTTCTGACTTCAGTTGTGGTAATATGGCAATAGCGGTAAGGATGTCCTAATCTAAACCTCAAAAGTCTATTTGTTGTACTAGCTGAGCCAGACATGAGATGCAATACTCACCTGAAATGACTGCTGATTGACAAGGCTGTAGACTAGAATGAAGCCTTGCCCATTTTTGATGTACAGATCTCTCATGGACGCGAACTGCTCGGTCCCAGCGGTGTCCAGGATCTCCAGCACCGAGGGGGACGAATCCACCTCGATCTCCTTCCTATAGAAGTCCTCAATGGTCGGGTCATATTTCTCTATGAATGTCCCGGTCACAAACTGGACCGTGAGTGCGGATTTGCCCACGCCGCCGCTGCCCAACACAACCACCTTATACTCCTTCATTTGCAATGGTCCAGGATTAAGCTACAGCTAACTTTATCTGTTCAACAACGGCCATAAAAACATAAAAATCCCACTGCACTTCTTATCGCGGCGTTTTCTGAGCAAAACAACAACGGGGGAGCACTTTTATCGGTTTAGAGGAAATCAAAGCCACAGATTCAACAACGGACGAGAGTGTTTTCTCTGGGTGAATGTCTAGCTAAATCCACAACGCCCCTCCATCTGAGCTCTATCGCCATTCGGATGTTTTCATCCGAGAGTTTGTTAGCCACAGAGGCGATGTAAAACACATATATTGTGTAAAGTCGTGTCCATGTTTGGCGTTCGTGTGAATGGAGCGCTACATGACTAGCGTTAGCTGGCTAACGTTAGTGGTTCGCAAAGAGAGCGAGGCTACACTCACATAAAAACGGTCGTTTCTTGCTTTAATGCCGCTTTTGAGTGACCGGGTCTAGTTTTTTTTGCTCTTATGTCCTTAACTCATACACGCCGCCTCGGAGTCCTGGATTTCCTTCCTTTCTTTTGCCTCTTTTCACCGGCCCGCCTATGCTGATCGGCCCCAGACAGCAGCAGTGGCGCTCCTCTCTCACGCGAGCGTGAACAACGAACTGGTCGGTTGAGTCGAATCTCTTCAGTGAATCGGTTGAATTGATTCACGGATTAGGCGAATCGGACTGAATTGGGCCCAAGTGGTTCTCGGGTAAATTTTGAATAGGTCAGTACATTTAAAACATGTTCAATTTGTAATAGCATTTTGAAACAAGGGTTTGATTAATGCTTGATTATACCAATAATGCATATTTATCTTTTACATGACTTTGTTTAATAAAGAAAACTCATTATAGAACCTATTGGCTATTAGAAAACTTTTTTTGGTTGTTTTAAGGACGTTATGACGCAATTAAGCTCTGACACCAACGGATAGGTTTTTTGAATCGGTTCTTTGAAACGAAGTGTTTGAAAGAACCGATTCGCGGAAATAAGGCGGCCCCTCCGAGGAGCTTCTCTTTCTCAAACTGACCAATAAACATCCGCCGGAAATCACATCACTCTAACAAAAATGTGAGTTAGAGGATGGCAATTTTAAAAGAATTTAAATTAATTTCATTTTTGTGAATCAATCCACTATCATCTTAAGGGAAATTAGTGGCAACATTTTTAAATTAGTATATACAGTATGTTTGCTAAACCTGGAATCTAATTACTGTATATGACTTATTAAATAATTAATATAATTCATAATAATATTGGTATTTTTAGTGTTATTTTTGTATTAATAAAAAAAAAATATATATATAAAACCCTCCAATATATTCTACACTGAGACTATATTTACAGACAGATAAAGTGTAACTATTTAGGAATAAGTATTTTATAATCTGAGGCCTTTATAGCTGGAAGGAAACCTAAGCTGAACATGTCCAAGACACAATCATATTGTAAAATAAGATCAAAGAAAAGAAAAATGGTAAACAAGCCATCAATGAACATACTGTATATTGTTAATATCGCTGGCAATTGAAAGCATATGGTTAAAGACCGGCCTCTTTTAGTGGACTCACCTTGTGAATCAGGAAAATGTTACAACTAATGACATTATCTTGGCATTTCCAGTGTTTGGAATAGTTTTGTACAGTTAATAAAATTAACTTAAGACACTGTAATTCTTAAATCCAATTATTTGTTTTGTTGACGTCTCTGTAGAGCACTCTGTGAATACAACCAGGAAAAACACACAGCAAACACGGTCCAAAAGTGCCTTTAAGTGCTTTATTAAAATGTCAAACAAAAAAGAACAGAAATCTTAAGTATGTATATATTCCATACATTTATATCGCAAAGGGATTGACAAGAAGCACAGTTCTTGAAGCACATACAAGCACAATAAGCTAAATAGAAAGAGAAGCATTTCATATAAAGAGTCAAAGCATTCAGTTGTATCTTGTCCTACAGTGGGAGAGAGAGGAATCTATTACATATGGCTTTGAAACAATGTAGACATTCTTTGAACGGTTCCACACACACAATAGCATTTACACAGGCATCAGCGTCTGTCACCGAACGTCAGCCGATGCCTTTAAAGGGACATAACCTCTGCATCAATGAGCGATTTCATTCGAAACTATACAGCTTTGTACAACATTAATGTGATGCTCCGGTCTCAGGGACTTCTACACGTTAAAACAAGAACCATTGATGTTAGGGTTCCAGTCACAGAAATGATGATGACGTGACTGAATGCAGAGCACAGTTATGTGGAAGTCTAACCTGAATGGCTTTCTCGACAGACCAGTCCTTTCACATCACACCGAATGTTTAGGCACAGGATAATGGACAGCAGAAGAGTGTTTGTCGATTTTCTCTGTCAAGCACAGTGGTAAAAGGAGCACCCCTATGTTTGCATTCAGCTTCTGGATGCAAGTCGGGACCCTTTAGTCTATGCTAAGTCCTAAGTGCTACCTCAGCTTTACAGTCAAAAGGCTGAGGACCATAATCGATTGGTCCAAAGGTGCGTCAATATGCAAGAACCTACAAAAGACTCAGTCTCTCCCTCACTAATAGGGCAAGTGCCATGGCAACAAAATCATTGGCTTCCAAAGCAACTGTAGAGCACAGAATGTACAAGTTTTCTTCAACAGAGGGTTCTGTCTGGCGATTTCACATCGGATTTTTGGAGCAATTTTGATTGAGGATATCCTGTGAGATTTTCAGGTTATTTGTTGGTCTTGGTGAGTGCACAAGAATGGAAAACTGAAGTATGTTATTTTGTGTAACCTGCAGCAATGCTATCCAGCTGCGGTCTGACCCTGAGGTGCTCTTTACGCTGCCCTCCTGGTCTTTCTGTAGGGGGAAGATTGTTATTACCCCCCCCCCACTTTCAGCGCGTCGAAACACGTTGGCTGTTCTTTGGTTTCTGGACCTCAGGATCAGACGCGAGCGGGCACAGTGCTCAGGACGCTGCGCTTTTGTAAGCTACGCAAAACTACAAAGCCTTTTTTGACATCATTTTCTCCGCAAAATGCAGTATCATGCTTAACGATGAGAACGAGGGCATCAGCAAACAGAACAAACAACAAATTCCTCGACACCCCAGCGAAACAGCATCTATCTCCTCGACAACCCTTTAAAAGGATAACTGTTTACCTGTATTTCGAACGATACAGACATTTGATTTGAATCTGCTCTTCTACATATATATATTTATTCATCTATGTATATTCAAAATAAATTCTGAATATTTTGAATCAGATATGTACATAAGTGCAAACAAGGTGAATAACACACATTCGTACACAGATGGGGTGACGCGAGTCACCAGGTCCCAGCACAGCTGGGGTGCAGTCTGGGTGGGCCAGAGGGGGACAGAGACTTAAATCAGGGGCTCACGTGTGGCTGATACCATCCCGTTTCTGACATCACAGGGCTACATTTTTTTTATAAAAACCGGCAAACCTTTTCAGACCAAATATGAGACTAGAAAGTCTCTTTCCCCCAAATTGATCCATCAGATTAGTTCAAAAGCTCAGATGCTGTTTACGTAAAGATCTGGTTCTTATCTAAAAGAGATCAGCAACCCCAATAGAAAAATAATAATCATTAAAACAGAAAAAACGTATGATGTCTCCAAAGGGCCTTTGGACATAAAGTATCTCACAAGTCTGTATATATATATATATATATATATATATATATATATATATATATATATATATATATATATATATATATATATATACGTTTTACAAAATAGTCAATCATCTCTTTTTCCAAGACAACTTAAGAACACAGTCCCTTTCTGAATAAGTTAACGTTGTACATTATTTCACTTGAAGTGTGAAAAAATTCACAATTAAGATATACAAAGGTAGCCATGTTGTAGTTTTGTTGCCATAGCAACAAGAACTTACTATCATAGGTAACAATGAATCTATCATTGTATTACATACAAATGTGTATATTGATATATAGATATATAGATTAGGTAATTTTTTTTACATCTTAAACCACTAACTGCACAAACTATGATGTAGGTTATTCAGATTATTTTCATTTCATGCGATGACAGACTTTACGATGTAAGGTAAGGTAAACCGAGTAACGCTAATGATCAAACTCAAACTACCATTGACAACTGTGTCAAAACAACACCGGAACATGACTGAAGTCGTGAGGGTATAGTTAAAACAGGTACTGTTACGAAGGTCAATAATGTGAAAAACTAGAATGACGTTGATGATGCATTTGTAATACGTACACAGATTATTCTAGCTAACTACTTTATGCAGGTATGCACACTTCTTAAAAAGTGAGTACTTTAAATGCTAAAGCCCCAGATGAGGCACATTGTTTTTTCTTTATCAAGTATTTCGTTGATTCCAGCTGGATTGCAGTTGGAGAAGGCATATTTCTTTATATGAGAGAGAGAGAGAGAGACAGAGAAAGGAGCTTCTACACCTTGGCTGGGCAAAGGAACTGAATTACAAAACACAATCCAAAACATCAATAAACAGTAGAGATCGTTCCTAAAGGAATCCACACGTACTTGCCCCAATATTTCTTAAAACAACCTTAAAACACATGAACATTATACAGAGATGTTTACAATACAGATACCACTTCAGTTATAACACACTATAGTATCATCTCGCTCTGATTTCGTCTTGGTGCAGACTACCGCTGTATGATATCATTTAACTTGTGTTTGGCCTACATAGTGTGTGTGCTGGTCAGAAAAAAAAGTTGCAATGATGTTTTTAGGTCATAAAATCAGCTTTATGACTCTCTCTCTTGGGGTTGCGCCATTGAAACAACATGGCTGTCCCAAAGGAGACAATAGTTTAGAGAAGGGTCTTTGAGATAAGTGATGAAAAACGCTTTTTCTGTCTCTTTTTGTACATCAACAGTGGGATGGCATTGGGAGGCTTTCACTTCCTTGATATGTTGAGAAAGGTTGTAGGTTTTTTTTCGAGAGAAATGGTGAGACAGGCATCCAAAACCTCTCGTGACATTCTCGCTGTCTTAAATGTCACATTCATATATGCATGTAAAGGCCCACGGATGGGGTTCGTAAATGAAGCTTTGGCTGATGAGGGCCTTCTCTAAGTACCCAGTCTGAAAAGAATCAAAATTTTTCCTTTAATTGTAACATGTCTACACGAGAGCCGTAGCTTTCGGCTCACAGTCCAAATATTCAGATGTCACACGGTCATCTACGCCCTTGCATTTTAGAGTCTGCCGACTTGTGAAAGTAAGGACACAGTCAGTGATTTAAACCTGTTCGCACATGAACACAACAAACACAAGAACAACTTATAGAGTTCAATCGGCCGTCTATCTCAAAGTCAAAATGGGCAAAGAAACTCCACTAATGGATTGCAGACCTCTTTGTATCATCCATCTGACACAGTTTTTCATGTTTCCTCCATGGATAAACTATCAATAATGTATTACGGCAATAATCTAATAGAGCTCTTGGTTGGCACAGACTGGAACTCTATTAGCGGTTGCACACTGATGCAGTAATAAAAACAGCTGCTGGAAACCACCCTACTGTCAGTTTCCCAACTGTAGGACTCGCCTAATGAACGGGGGCGATAACGGAGATGTTTCAAAACAAAGCACAAGATAATAGCTTGCTCCAATAGGTTTAGATTTGTCGCTTGGGTGGGCACATTTGCAATATTGCAATTTGAATCCATCTGGCTCATGACCTTGGCATGTCAAGGCCTGATTGTGCAGTCTGAGATCTCCAGTGATTGGCACAAGGCGACCTGTCTGGAAGTCACTGGCACTAAAGCAGTGCACTTGACACGTCTGCGAAGGGGGTCGCATATGCTGCTGAATACAGCAAACTAATGGGAGAGTCGCTGGATATTCAAATCAGGTACCAGTCTGAGACTTCTAGAAAGGATTTTGCATATCTTGTAATTTAATAATCGGGATTTAACATATGTGTGCCAATCTGTTATAAATATAAGTGTGTAAAACACTAAGCATGGAATTTAAAGAATCATTTTGTCAACTAATGGACACTGAAAACTGATCTTAGAGTAATCAGGGATGAACCAATCATGGCTGAACAAAAAGAGACGAACAGACTGTCACACAGCAGGTGGGGCAGAGCATGGATTTGGGCAGAGACAGTCCAGCCATCAGAAGGGGTTTGTCTACAAGAGACAGACATAGCAATAGGGTGAATCTTATGAAAATGTCACATTTCACACCAAAATCAAAACGATGAAAATTCGGTTTTGCATCTCCCTCTTTTTAAATTTTCATGACAATTAAACTAGGTTTCCGTAATGCATATGTTTTTGCATTGGAGAAATTGCATTTGTTTTTATCCTCTATAATTTTCACTACTACAACATTTTTTACTACTTTAAAATTTTTCTCTTTTTTGTAATATAATTGCTTTTAGTATTATATTTTGTTAACAACAGGATTAGAACAAATGTAACCGTGATACTTAAAAAAATATTTCTTTGTAATTATGTAGTTATTTATTGCACATTACAGTGATAAAATTGAGATTTGTTGTATTATGGTAATGACAATAGGACTGCTTAATTATCATAATAGTTTTTTTTGTCTGCTTTTGGCATGAAATATGACTGGGAATATGACTTTTTGATGAAATTCACCTAATGACTAAAAAAAAAAGGACATATATATTCTACAAAGGAAATATATATTCTACAAAGTAAATAAGCATTACTATTTCTTTTAAATCATTTGAATATCCAGGACATCAGACAATAAGAAATATTTGCAAGAAACATTCCAGCTGGAATAAAAATAAAGTCCAGTTAAAATGTTCTCAACGAGATATACATCCTGAAGGCCTGCAATCAGACCTTAAATTTCAGTGTGCATCACACTGCGCAACAGGAAGTGCTCACATTTAGTCTGCTTAAGGCAGTTCTATTTTTAAAATGCAGGTATGAGTATGTGAGATGTGAGATCTCGATGTGGAGCTTGAAATGCGAGGTGAGATACTTCAGGCATGAATAGTAACACTTATCTCAATAGACCAGTTTTAGCCTGTTGGAAAGTCATTAAACAAATAATACTCTTTCAAGAAAAACTCACAACAACATACATCCCTAAGTTGATGGAGGAACGACACATTGATTCTGAAAGGCTACACAGGTATACTTTCTTAGTCTATGATAAAATGTGAGTCAGCTGAGTACAGAAGAACTGGGGGGGGGGGGGAAAGACGTCCACACACTTCAGAACAACGACATTTTGAAAACCTCTTAACGAAAAACCTAAATCAGTTATCATGAGAATCAGTATCAGATTATCTTACAAAAGTGTCACTCATTTTTTGACATTTTGAAATGCAAACATGAAATAAAACATGCCATGTTCATCAATCATAATTAAATGTGAAAGAAATTCCCACCACCACCAACACAATGTAAAATTTCTTTAGGTGTCGCTCTCACACACTCTGGGTTTTCACATTCTACGACGGAGAAACATTCTGCTGATGATCCGCAACGACTCCACCTCTTACCGTACATCAAACGAGTCGGCTCTGAAATCTAATGTTCACCTCAAGAGAATTCACTCTTCTCAGCTAATTGGTTTGCATGTATTCATATGGCTGTGAGTTACGAGAGCGCTCCATCTCCTGATTCAGCATCCGCCTGCTCCTTGCATCGAGATGGCATGCTTCCTTAAACAGTTGTAGGTCCAAGCTTAAGTATTGCCTGTTTCAATATCAACAAACCTCTGTTGACGTCAAATGAAGTGAGAATCTCTGATATGAGGATGAATGTATTGCCCGTTAAGGATGTACAGATTAGGCACACGTTTTGTTGCATTCATTTTTCTGTTGTTTGGGCACATGTTGCATGAGAGATGGGCCTGATTAGGTTGTGGGATTGTGGGAGAGGCTTACTGGATTCAGCGTCATTGGTGCAGCCACCAGGAGTTTAGGAACGGGACAGAAATGGGCCTCCATGGGAACGCACTGGAGGTCGATGGGGTCGGCGCTCAGTACCTCGGCGGCGTCTACTGGAAGACAGGTACAGACAGCCCAGAGATAAGGAGGTGAACCGCAAAGAATATGCAAAGAGAATATAGTCAATTCTTATCTTATCTACTCCAACATCGAATCCGCAGTTCATTTCGAAAATGAGAAAAATAATTACAAGAGTATGAATAAATATTGTGCCATATGATCAAATAATGCATCAGTTATCTTGCAGACCTGCATTTCCACAATCGTAATTTTGTGAGACGCATTTCGGCAAAAAAAGCAAGCTAAGCCGGAAATGAGTGCGGACACCTCAGGTCTGTGCAGCATTATTGGTCTTTACCTGAACTCCAGAATTACTATTACATGCTAAACTAGAGCTGAAAACCACACCGCCAAAACATTTTGGCAGCTTACATAATGCTCAACACAGGGTTCCTACGCATTTTCCCTTTCATAGTAAAAAATATGATTAAAAAGAAATGATTCCCAATATTGAATTCACAATTTGCTGCTCTCACAAAAACTAGCATTACCTAAATGTCTCTAGTCAGTACTAATAGCAGTAGAATTAAATGGTTCTTGGTACCATAGGAAAAACTATTGGAACTACTTAACTGTTTTATTTAGCTATTCGAGTTAATACATTAAAACAGCATGTAGACTGATTATTTAATTAAGAAAACACTACTTTAAAAATGTCAAGTAAAAGCCACTAATGAAATGAAGAACAAAATAACTCATTATATAGGACTAGTGGCAAGTCTATTACTTTTCATTTACACCTCAAGATTTCAGTTTTTTTCTACCATCCGCTGCTATGGTTATCACGGTGACAATCACAATTTCAGATTCAATCCCAGATTTAAATATGATTATCACTCCTAAAAAAATGTCTATGCTCAACAAACATATTTTTGATTGGCTAAATGCTTAAAAAACAATTGTAAATAGAAACATTTGACACTCTTCACAAACACGCCAAGCACCTGAATAGAAATATTTATAATTTGTTTATGTTTGACACATTTTCACACTTTTTATGAAAAACAGAATAGGGAAAATTATCTGGAAAAAACGTTTTCTTTTTTTCTATATATACTGTATCTAGACCTGAAAATTACTAAAACCAAATTCTATACTTTTCTAAACTGCGTAGGAACCCTGTAAACAATCCACAATGTAGCTCTTTAAGAAATAAAGAGGCAAACAAAACATGTTTTTTCGGAAAGTTTGTCCAGGTCAGGCTTGTGGCTTGCCTATGAATCTGCAGAACACACGAACTAAACAGACTAAATGGTGAACTTCAATTTCCCTTAAAGGTACATTTTAGACAATGAAGGAAGGAAAGACAAACAGAAATTCAGAGAACTGTCATCTAAAAATAGACACCCACATCATATTCACAGAAAAACGCAGAGGACACAAATACCATCTCACTCTATGTGAGCCACAGAAACAACTTGCTCCAGTGCAGAATTCCTAAAACACGGTGAAGGGGGAAGAAAAGACAATGAGCTTTTGAAATTTATCACTTAAAGGGATAGTTTGTTCAAAAATATACATTCTGTCATCATTTACTTGCCCTCATGTTGTTACGACTTAACAAACGACCGCAAAAATGATCAATTAAACCACTTAGAATCAAATCAGTACAATTCATAATTCAACCATTCAACTGATTTACTGAAGAGAATGAACTAAAAAAGAATAATCATTTACATTAAGTCATTTAGAAGAAGCTTTTATCCAAAGCAACTTACAAATGTGGACAATAGAAGCAATCAAAAATAAAATAAAGTCATTTGAGAATCCGATCAAATAGTTTACTGAAAAGAACTGAAACAAGATTCATTCAATTATCATTTAAGTAATCTGGGAATCTAATAAAACTGGCTATTTTATCATATAAGCTAACATTTAACTTCAGAAAACTTGACATAAAATGGTACAGTGCCTTGCTGTTATTTATTTTCCTTTAATGTGGTCGCTATAAACTGTTGTTGTATGCAAAGAGCTGGCTAATGATTCATTATTAATGTCTAATGTTGTGAATGAAAACAATAACAGCATACAGGTTTGAAACAACATGAGGGTGAGTAATTAATGACAGAAATGTTATTTTGGGTGAACTATCCCTTTAAATGTAGCTGTTTGCTCTCTAACACAGCGAAGAGACTGAAACAGACAGACAGAAATGTGAACACACGGACACATGGTGGAACCGGGACATTGTGCTCCTCACTGGTCCATAGAGAACTCAAGGACATTGGAATCGTTTGGAAATTCCATTTGGAATTGGAGAACAGTTGCATTAACATTATCTTTACTTGGATAACACAATCAGAGTTTGCATTTCGATTTTCAAGTCTATATATAAAAACAAAAGCATTATTGTCTATGGACCAGAGTTGGATGCTTTACAGCTGTAAAAAGGAGAGGCCAAAATGAAGGGGCAAACCTGGTTGGAGGTGGCTGATTCAGCAAAAGGAACATTGGTGACTGGGGTCGTAGCCGACGAAACAGTGGAAGTGGTGGCACCGTGCATCATGGGAACTTTTTTCAGGCGAGTCAGACAAGAAACAAGGGAAGGGGGAAGGTGGAGGGGAGGAGGAATGTTATGAGTACCATGACATAATATGCCAGAGTCATGGCAGCTACGTCTTCATGTACTGCAAAGATGATGTATTCACTCGAGTACAAACATGCAAACAGAACTTCAAAACATCTTGTTTCGTTACCTTTTAGCTTAGAGAGTTTTATCCGATCACAGTTACATTTAGATAAAACTATTAAGGGTAAAATAAAAACATGGCCATCATCAAAATCACAAACATTTGGAACAGACGGGAACGTCTGACTGTCATATTTTGATGGTGGCAGACAATGGATAAATATACAGTAAGGAAAGAAGGGAAATGTAAATATGCAGTTCATTCCCATTCAAGATTGCCTTAAAATAATATGACACTTTAATTCTTTGGTTGAGAGTTAACCTGATAATGAAAGACACAAACGTTCTACAATACTTGTAATCAAATACAAGTATTAAATCTAATAAAACCAGTTGAAGTTAAAGAGATAAAGGTCATATTATAAGGAAAACTGCAAATTAACACAGCATGGTATGTACACAGCATACAGTGCATCACGGATGTCAAATAATGTCATAAAACTTAAAAATACAGGCACAGGCACTCACTGGCACACTCACTGGTTCAGCACAGATCTAGTGTTTTGACCGGATTGTTACCAGCTAAACGACTGTAAAGGACAAATTTAACTTGGCCAGCTAAGAAAGGAGAGCATTGTTCATCTATGGGCTTGGAAGTGTGTGTGCAACTGCATTTCTGGTAGGGTTATTTTGGGTTTGTTAACACTGAAAGTGAGCAGGGCTGATTTCTACCTTTCTAAACAGGTGAATGGTAAGTTTGTGTGTGTGTTTGTGAGGGGAGGGGACCTAGACTCTACCCTCACCAGTATGTCCAGGCCCTGACAGGTAACGGCTTTGGGGGGCCCTGCAGCTGGTCCAGTCCCGCCTCTCCCAGCGGCCCTCTGTCATTGGGCCTGGGGGTTTGAAAAGGCCTATAACAGATTTCAGGAGGTGAGGGAGAGGAGAGGAGGAGGAGGAAAGGGCACAAAGAAAAAGGAACCAGTCTTAATGAGTCACTCTGAAGGCTTTGGCCTTGCTTGTTTGTGCCTGCACTGTGCCGTCAGCTGCACACAAAATCACACGCTCACATGCATGCACAAACGCACACGACAAGCCGAAATAATGAGAAAATGATAGGAAGCAGTGAAAGCAGACAGGTTGGGTGTAAACGCAGTGACAGACGGGTTGGGCCTCCAGTTTGAGACCTAATGAAAATGACTGTGTAAAGTGCACACGTTAAGTCCTTGTCAATTTCAGTCCTGACCATTACATATATCTTGTGATGATGTAAGAAGTGTTTCTTTTGACTATGAGCACTTTTTTCTCCTGAAAGTCAATAGTCATGTTTTGTGTTTAACAGTACTTTTTGGTAAAAATGAATGCGACGGAAATAAATTGCTAAAAAAAAGAAAAAAAGAAAGATTACAAATAAAATATTCTGTTTATGAGTGATATATTTTAGTGGCTATGAACAATAGAATCAAAATGTATAAATATATATATATATATATATATATATATCAAAACAATCAAAATATTTTGTCCAAAAGTGATATTTAATGTTGTCTACTTTTATTTATTTGATTAGCATCTGTAAACAATGTACTTATAATGTGTTTAAAAATTATATTATATATATAATTGATTTGAATTAATGATTTGTAATTATTTTCTCAATTATTAAGGAAATGATTTATGGTCAGTTATATTTATAAATGTTTATAATATTACTTGTTTTTTTAGATTTACCATACATGGGAAATGATGTAATTCATGTTGTTTCATGTTATAATGAAATTTCATTATTTGGATTGGATGTCTGGGTCTAGGACGAAAAACTAAACAAAAAAACAATGTAATCTACATGTAATAGACGTGAAAAGTTGCAAAAATAAAGGGATGGTAAGTTTTAACAAAAAACAAAACCCCAAACCGAAGGGAAACCAAAATAAGCAAAAAAAACAACATCAAACCAATAAAAAACAAAACAAAAAAAAACCGAGCAAAACAAAACCGAGCAAAACAAAACAAAACAAAACTGAGCAAAACCAAACAAAACAAAACAAAACAAAAGTGCCCAAAGCAGAAGAAACACCCCATGATACAGTGCTGGGCCTGCTGGGAGTTAATCGTGGATCACCCTCCTGTCTGCCACAGATCTGAGATGCTGCTTTAAGGAAACTGCTCATTCAGAGAGACTGGGAAGTGACCTACCAATGCCTCCAGATGGAGCCATGCAGAATACGGAGCCTGCAACACCATGCACAAAGAGCCCAGGAGAAGAGAGACCGAGGAGGATGGAGGAGTGGAAGAGATGCAGAGAAAGGGGAGTGAAAGCAGCATGAGAACAAGACAAAACAACTCTGAGTTAGTGACACACAGCGAAAGAGAAATGACCGTCATTATGGGCGAATTGGTGGCGAGATGGAGACTCGGACACAAAGCAGGGAGAAACCAAGAGCAAATGAATCACGCTGGTAGAAAGATCCTCATCAGGAGGGGGATGTTAACCTGGCCGTTGTTGTGCTGATACGCTTTCTTGTCTCATCAGCTGATTAGCCTAATGCTAACAAGTCGAACTTAGTGCTTGATTTTTGGACCAGCAATTACAGAACATTTACTTTCGAAATGTGCATTACATTGGAGTTAAACAGAAAATTCAGTGGGATCAAATATAGGATTGAGCTTCAATTCATCCATCATGAATCAGGAAGGTGAATATCAGCAAGGCTATGTTACAGCTATTGTCATGCCAACAGAAAAATAAAAAGCAATTCTAAAAGCAGAGAAGACTATTTTCTTGCCTTAAAATAACATGCACTGCATTATCAAGCATAAAACATTTACATAAAAAAATTAAAAGGGCCCATTTTGATTTCATGTTGCTTAAAAAGACCTCAAGAAATGGCATTTTTCTTTCCTGTGCTGCTGAGGTATTTCCACTGAAACAAAATGTTTGGGTGGGGTATTTTTATACCGTCAATATGTAGTTCACGTCACAGCTGTGAAACATTATTTGCTACACGCTAATGTCAGTAAACGGCAGTAAACGCCATTTTTAATTTAAGGAGCATCTTATTGGGAATAAAATTTTTTTTTTGTTTATTTTCACAGAAGAGAAAAAAAGCATATATATATATATATATAGGAATCAAATGTAATGTCAATATAATCTCAAATGTAATCAAGTGCAGCAGGTATTGTATATTTTTGTAGACCACAACCCCAAAACTAGTTATCATTTTTAGTATGTCTGCCTTTAGAGCCTCATTTCATTAATAATCACTCTCTCGCTAGCTACTACTTTTTTTTAAGCTTCAAAATACCTAAATTGTGTTAATTTCTGAAGATTATCATGATGAACAAAATGTGTAATACAAAAAGGGGTTATATATCAATATTGATCAAAGAGCTTATTATATGCAATTTTCCAAAACCAAATGAAGAATCCTATTGGGTTCTTAACAAGGGAACCAGGGTGATGCTAACTTTGTGTCAAAATGACAATCACTGCAGTGCTCTAGATTTGGACTAAACCCACAGAACTCCTATTTTAAATTTCACTTGGTCTTTTAAACTCTCCTCTGCGTGTCAAACGTCCTGTAACTATCCTCTCAGAGCCTCTTTATAAGGCAGAAGGGTTGCTGCTACAGTCATTTAGGCAAAATACAATCTAGCTTTTTACTGATTATGTGAGAACAGTGAACATAGTGCAGTGCGGCATCAGACAAAAAGAAGCTAATGCTCAGGTGCAGGTGCATGAGGAGATGTATGCATCATGGGACTAATTAGCATGCCATGTGCATAGTAGGGTGGACTACTACGAGATAAAGAGAGCAAGTGGGCTTACAGGGAGAGAGATGGCAAGCAGAAAAAGTGCTCAAGTCCTCGTCTAGCCAGGCACTTTGTCTTTAAAGTGCTGTATTAATGCAAGCCAAACTATTACAGGAATACAGTGATATTAGATCAGAGCACAGGGGAATCATCTGTCTGCATGAGCTGACCTGTGGGAATGAACGCTGGCTGCTGCTGCAGCTGCATGCTGGCCAAAGCCTGCTGGTAGTGGAACATGCTGGGGTTGAAGATGGCAGCCGCACCGTTAGTCTTCTCCAGGGTCGGTCTCTTTGGTTGCATGGCTCCTGGTGGCAAAGCCTGAAGTGATCGGAAAAAACAAAACAAAAAGAAAGATGGAGGGCAGAAAGAAACGTTAAAGATAGCCATGATACTGAACTACAGGAAACTTTGTACAGTGTGTGTTCATGTCCAGTTATGCCAATAAATCTGACAGTGTTTGTCAAAATGGGTCAATGGGTCAAATAAGGGTACATTTTTGGAAATTTAGATTTATACATCATCTGACAGCTGTGTAAATAAGCTTTCCGTTGATGCATGGTTTGCTAGGATTGGACAACTATTTAAAAATCTGGAATCTGAGGGTGCAAAAAAATCTAAATATCAAGAATATCGCCTTTAAAGTTGTCCAAATGAAGTTCTTAGCAATGCATATTACTAATCAAAAATTAAGTGATGATATATTTACCGTAAGACATTTACGAAATATCTTCATCGAACATGTTTTTTAGTTAATATCCTAAGGATTTTTGGCATTAAAAAGTTATATATTGTTTTGACCCATACAATGTATTTTTGCCTATTGCTACAAATATACCCCATCGACTTAAGACTGGTTTTGTGCTCAGTCCAGGGTGACAAATTATCTTTTTTATCATATGTGTGCGTGTGTGAAGTTCAAACTTTTATACAGTACCGAGTATACTCATACTTCCGATCAGTGTTGGGGTAAAGCTTTACAAGTCAAATAGATTTCTTGTAAAGTAATGCATTATTTTTAAATTTACAATGAAAATTCTAAACTACTTTTTCAATCCCAGCCCAGGTGACAAAAAGTAACCCAAAAGTAACAATGAATTAAGTGTAACTTCGTAGCACAATTAGTTACTTTTTTATGGAGTAACGCAATATTGTGATGCATTACTTTTAAAAGTAGCTTTCCCCAACACTGCTACCAATATATAATCATATATACAGCTATGGCTAGAATTATGAACCCCCTTAATAAATATTATCAAAGAAGATTGGTGAAATAAATCTGTATTGTTTATTATTTTGATCATTCTTTCAAAATACACAGAAAAATCCAACCTTTAATTGATGCAAAACAACTAAAGTAAGGGAAACTTTCATCATGAAATAAATGTTTTTTACAAGGTACATCTTGGCCATAATTATTAGCCCCATTTTATTGCATTTGTTTATCAACTTCCATTTGCTGAGATAAGAGCCAAGTAAAAGCCTATAATGCCTTGAAGAATTTGGAGAATACCTGACAATAGATCAGAAACCATTCTTATAAAAATATAAGATATATTACAATCTAAAAATATTTTGTTGCACATCAGAACTATATTCTTTGACTTTACTAATTGAAATGTAAGATTAAGGGAAATTAGCAGGACATGGCAGGACAATACCATGTTTGTAGTCACCCTGGTGTTCCAAAAAAATGTAAATATGAATGGCAATATGAAGAGGTGATAATAATTGTGGCAAAACATTTTTATTCACACTGAAAACATCTGTATATTTCCATTCTAATACATGGTTTCCAGAATAAATATTAGTGGTAATTGTTTAAAACTATAACAAGAAATGTCCTTGAGCAGCAAACCAGCATATTAGAATAATTTCTGTAGGATCATGTGACACTGAAGACTGGAGTAATGTTGCTATTAACATCAAAGGATTAAACTGCATTTTAAAATGTATGCAAACAGAAAACAGCTACATAACAGTATTTAATTTTTTATTAGAAATGTAATAATTATTTGCCTAGGATTAATAGTATTTTAAATGGTTAGTCCACTCAAAAATGAATATTAGCTTATATAAAGTGAGTCTGAGTGAAAGTGAAAGTGACATAAAGCCAAGTATGGTGACCTATACTCTGGTATATTGTGCTCTGCATTTAACCCACCCAAAGTGCACAAACACAGTTGTGAACACACACACACACACACACACTGTGAACACACACCCGGAGCTTGGGGAATATTAGCCCGACCTCATATGTCATCCGCCCGGAGCTGCTCCCGTGTACAGCAGTGAGCGCAAGCTAGATTAAGGGTATTATTAGGTTTTTAATATGGCATAGTTTCACTAAAGAAGGACTTTGTATAATATGCTTTGTTCACCCCCGTGTGAGACATTTTTTTTTAATGGATGGGCTTTTTATTTAACTTCTTTTGGACTGATGCATGCAACACCCGCTGAGTGGCAATAAACAGCTTGAAAGATTAAAGACAACTTTTTATATAACTCCGACTGGATTTGTCTGAAAGAAGAAAGTCATATACACCTAGGATGACTTGAGGGGGCTAATTTTCATTTTACGGCACACTAACCCTTTAAGTTGTTTTTTTTTTAATCATCTAGATTTTTAGGGTTAGCTTGTTTGTGACCGCTAGTGCTTATCACCTGTATGTTCATCAACTACATTGTATTCTGTGAAGATTTTTTCATTAATGATATGCTGTGCTTCCTTCTCTGACAAATGTCTGGGGGTGCTTCTCCATTTTTCTAAATGGCCATCAGAAGTATGCAGCCTTGCATGAGGAAGAGCGATATCAGAAAGAGAAACAGAGGTGAGGCCTCTGATAATTAAACACAGAATGCTCAGTCTAGATGAAGGCATAATGAGGAGGATGTGCGGCTGTCTTCCACTGTGTAATTCTGTCTGAATAATGATATGCAACATGATAAGAGAGCAAGGTCAGCAGGAAAGAGGATATCTGTGTGATCCACTAACCGAGGGAAGATGGGGGAGCAGTCGGACCTCATGATTTACACGAGTGAACTCAATCCCACAACCCAATAATAATGTGCTGTACTGTATACAGCTCAACAGTCGGGTTTCTGAAGTAAAAATCTCAATCCAAATCTCCACAGTGAGACTGATATTAAACAATGCATAAACCTTTCCAGAAAGACCACCTATGAGCTCTAAGCTTATGAAGACGGTGGTATATGTTTCTGTAGATTGCATAAGCCAGTGATTTAAACTTCACTGAAAACAATTGCTTATCTGCTGAATTAATTACAGATGAGGTATTGCGCTACCCACAATTCTGTAGCGAGATTCACCAATCAGAAGTTGTTGTTTCCATGGCAATGAGAACTGCAAACCCCACAAAATATTTTTTGTATCTATATTAGTTACATAGCTACTTATCTTGTTAGTTATTAATAGATGTTGTAATGTAAGAGCAAAAAATATGTATTCCAATAAGGAAACACATTAAAAAGTTCATTAATCACGCACCCTTATGTCATTACAAATCTGAATGGAGCATTTTTTTTTTAGAAATGTCTCAGTGTTTTTTCTTCCATACAATGGAAGTCAATGGTCACCAACACGGTTTGTTTTCCAACATTGAGAAGAAATAAATACATACAAGTTTGGAATGACATGAAGGTGAGTAATTGATGACAAATCTCTTTAAAACAAAACATGATTCAACAGTGGAACAAGTATTAAATTATCCCTAATTAAAAAAAAAAAATATGATATTAAATTCCTGACCAATGCTTATAAGATGAAAACTATTTTCATGTTTAACCTCTAAAACGCAGATGCTAAAATTCAGTCTAAATAAGTTAAAAATAAATATAAAAAACTAAAATCAACCATTGTTAACACTTTATTTTAAGGTGTCCTTGTTGCACATTACATGCACTTACTATTATAACAACACTTAATTATGCATATTTATATGCAAATAACCCTAAACCCTAACCCTATAGTAAGTACATGTATTTAATTAATATTACTGTACAATAAACACTGTAACAAAGACACCTTAAAATAAAGTGCAACCCAATCATTTTAAATGCTACAATCTGAATTTGCACAACATTATAATGTACAGCAAGAAAATTTATATTTATTTTGAGATTTGCTTTTTTGCTTATTTTGACAAAGGCAATCTAAATGTAACAATAGAATATTAATATGTAAAGAACTATAACTGGATGACAAGCAATATGGTACTCATATAAACGTATTTTGCATCACTATTAAAGATACATTATTGCATCCTTTTTCCGATTTTCAAAATCGAATCAACTGAGCTAGTTGGTTTACTTTACATTTTTTGATTTTCTGAAGTGCCTGTGGAGAAAAGTATTGAGAAATATATTTTTAGAATCCAGACCACAAATGTATTCAGTTTCATTTAACTTCTAAGACAATGATTAGTTTACACAGAGTTTGTGGCTGGTTTCTTGCAGCATTAATGCTTTCATCCAAAACACAAACTGAGCTATTAGAAATGATCAAATCTGCAAACAAAATGAAAAAAGATAAAAAAAAAAAATGGGTGAAAGATTAAAGTACCAGATTGAAAGTTGGTTGCAGGCTGCGCTTCAGAGGACGCTCTGAGGGCTGGGTAAGCGAGCAGTGACCACATGACGATGGCAAACCAATCAACGACAGTAGACATAAACATGAGACAAGAGAATGAGCCGTGAAGGAACAGATGCAGCTGAGGTTAGAGAGAGAGCTGGGTAATAAGCTTGTAGGACAACAAAGAGAGCTGTGAGGATGTAAAGACAATCAAGCAGTGTTTAAAAAGAATGACAGCATGATTCAAGAGGGAGTCAAATAAAGCCAACATATGATAAAGCCTCGGGCAGACCAGGTGACTGCAAGAAGCAGAGGAGGATTTTTGGATAAAGTCCCCAAATCTGTGCACTGTAAATAAACCTTGGTAAAAATGTTACACGAAAAGACTTGGGAGACTGGGAAAAAAATGATACATTATGAAAGAGAAACTGTCTGCAGTACACTCTTGGGTGGGAGGCTGCTAACTAGTGGAGGTTTCTGTGGGAATGAATTGCTTGTTTTTTCCTTTCTTATCATTTGTCTCTCCTGCACCTGCACTGCAGACACTGTCTGTAACCCATCACTGAGCCCAGGTCTCCATACATTACATAGAAGACAAAGAGCTCGCCTGCAGACACACACACACACACACACACCCTCCTGCGGGGATCTGAATTAGTTAATACACTCCTGAATCTCACATTGAAGGTGTGTGGAAAGTGAGTTATAAATACACACACTTTCATCTGACACTTGTAAAGCTTACTGAAAATGGCACACTGGCTAAAACTAAGGCTGCTGGTCACTTAGTTTACTCCAGGGGGACTGTTCCTGTAAAAAGTTGCCTTGGATAAAACCACATGCTAAAATGGCTACTTACTTACTAAAATGGCCCAGTATGACATGAGATTTGATGAATTACTAGCCACATATTACAAAAAGATCTAACTCTAGTTTCCATTGAAATAGTGTGGTGATGTAGCTTACTACATAACACTGTGCATCGCTGTTATGTGAACTTGAAAACAAATGTGAACAAATGTGAATAATGAATGGTATTGGAATTTAATAATAATGAAAAAATAAATGATTCACTCACTCGTTATTCATTTTAACATTCATTCAAGTGCCTTGAGTTTGCAAGTCATTCTTTGATTAAGTTTGATTTGTGCCAAATGTGACTGAATGGTCAGAAGTTATTTCTAATAACAAATTCAATTAATAGCAATGTCTATGTTATATGATATTTGTAAAGAAATTTATTTTAGATGGATGAATAAAATAAAGCATTTTTAACAAATGAATATGTCGCTTAATTATCAATATGTTGCCATATTGGCTGAAGGCATCATCTTCCGTACTGTGATGTGTGTTTGTTATAATCGTGAGAATTAGTGCTTGTGATGTCATTGTAATGGGATCGTCTCAGTAACTCACCATGGCCGCAGCATTCTGGCTGGCTTGGTGCTGCGCCGCCTTTATCCGGGCCTGTAAGTGAGCTGGAGGGTGAAAGTACTTGCATTTGTCACGGGTGCATCGGCCCTTGATGTAATCCATGCAAACAATGACGGAGTTCTCACTGCCGTCCACCATGGCGGCTTCCATCGGGTGAGCATAGCGGCAGTCGTTCTCCCCGCGTGTGCAGTTGCCCCGCTGGAATTCTCGACACACCTGAGAGCAGAACAGCAGAGATTTACTATCACCCATTAGTCACGCTGACAGTCATTACAATTCTTATCTTGACACAATAACATTACAAACTAGATTCTTACATTTGGTAAGAAGTGTGTGAGCCTTGCTCAATTCTACATTGAATGTATGGTTGCCAGGATGTTTCTATTAGGGATATAGATTCTTTAAATATGTTGCTTTGTAGTTGCTAGGGTGTTTGTTAGGTGTTCGCTCATTGGCCCAGGTCGAAATACGCCCAGTCTCAAGTCTACATCATATTCTGGCGTATATTTTTGACTCATCCAATAGAAATCTATAGGGTTTTTGGTAAGACTTTATAATAACTACAGTATATGAATGATCATATATTAATGTCTAAATTAAATATCAAAACTTATCTTAACTATGACATGAATCATATAAATTCATGTGTGAATAACAACTGCCTTGACTATATGTTAGTTCATATTTGTTAAAGTATTCAAGTAACACTTTACACATGAATTCATAAGACTCGTGTTGTAGTTAAGATTAGTTCTTGATTAATACATGCCATAACTCATCAACAATTTGTATTAAAAAAATATTTTATTTAGGTATATGATTATTAATGTACTGTTATTTTGAAGTGTTACCGAATTGGTTCACCGTTTGCGCTTGTTTTATCGCCAAACATGGTCTAACTATGGTCTGAAGTCTGATGACTAAAAGCGGGAATACACGTCATGACTTTCAAGCAGATTTTTGCCCTGATTGACAGTCTGGACGAGTCAGCGCTAGATGCCAAAAGTCAGACCCCGGATTGCAGATTTTGGGCAGTCAGATGACTGACAAAATTGCATGAAGTGCATGAAGATTTCTTTTAGCTTCAGACAATGATTCCATAGTCTAAGGATATCAAACACATTTGGGACATGAAGGGGTCATGAACTTAGAAATCAAAATTCCCTTGATCTTTTAATATATTAGAGGTCATTGCGCTATAAAAATATTCGTTAAGTTTCAGAAGTCAAAACTTTCCGGTAAGTCTAAAAACAGCTTATACCGAAGCCAGTCTGCCGAAACGACAGGTTTTGGAATGTGTTACTTTATTATGTAATATTATGGCTGAACACCGCCTACAACACTGCCTGTTTAGCCCCGCCCACTGATTTGTACATGTGGTGTAAATAACGTAACGAGAGAGGTAAACGCAGGTCTATGCAGAAACCAAACGATTAACTTATTTGATGAATTTTATTTTTAATGAAGTTCCAGACCGCATAAGTAAGAACTTGGTCCTTTGTTCCCTTCATTTTACTGTGGATTGGTTTCCAAACAAAGCACAGTTCGATGCAGGATTTTCAGAAATATTGAAACTAAAAGACGATGCTGTGCATCATATATATTGGATCTGACAGTATTGTCTCACCACACAAGTGTGAGTAACTGTTTTCATTATGTGATCTCTATTGCTTTGTCTGTTAAATAGATCATTTGATATGTATTTATGTGTTTTTAACCTAAGACACAGCACATCCATCTAGAAAGGCAAAAAAAGGGACAAAACAAGACAGAAATAGCCTATTACTTCTAAATTATGTTTTTATATATATATATATATATATATATATAATGTATAAATCTTGATAACAATATAAGTTGACCTCAAAGAACAGTTCAAAATAATAAAAAAGGCAGTTCATGACCCCTTCAAGCAATGAGGCACATTTTCCTGCACAAGTTTTTTACGTTCCTTTAGTGTACGATGCCCAGTTTTTCCTCTGTAAACACTAATAATGTGTATGTGAAGCCTAGTGTTTAAAAATGTTTTGCAAAAAGTTGTGTAGTATATTCCAGCCTTTAGAAAAGTGAGTTTAGAAAAGTCTGTAGCACAAAGGGTTTAGAATGAGTTACATGCCGAATACATGTTTAGCAAGATATTACTAGAGACTGTGTTTAACACCTCAAGCTTGTCTGTGCGAACATGCTTCTGCGTTGAATTTCCGTTGCCCATGGCGATGCCGGTGGGGCTCCCCGGGACCAGCACGGGGGCGCTGGGCAGAAGTTCGGGCATGAGACTGATGCCCGGGCTCATGTGGCTCAGGTACGGGCCGAAAGCCATGCTTGGACTGTTGGCCAAGGAATGCGTTACCGGGAACGATGTCTGGATGAGACACACAAAGACAACGACGGATAATGAAGCAACATTTTCAAGTCAAAATGGTGGTGATGTTGTTGGTTAATAATATGGGCTCTCACTATGGGCTGCAGCTGAGTTCCAGGCATCATGAACTGCATCTGCTGGGCCAGCATGGCGGCTGCGGTCTTCTGCTGGATCAGGTTGTTCCTGCCATTTATCTCCAGCTGGGTCTTGAGATGAGGCGGAGGATGCAGGTACTTACAGTTATCACGTGTACAGCGACCCTTAGAGGGGTTGAAGAGGGAGACACAAAGAGAGAGAGAGAGACAGAGAGATGAATTACACTGAATCTCAGCTACTAAAAGATCCAAGAATGCGTGAGAGGACGATAAGGGCTCTGTGATTGAGCGGATAAATTAAACGGGAATCCCTAGACATTCAAGCATACTGATTCCAACTTTCCACTATAATAGAAACATCCAAAACCCTATCTAATGAAAAGAAAACAGCATAATCTCAAGAGTGCTGGAAGGTCTGAATTTCAAACGATCAGAGGAAACGGCAAAAACGACAGCATTGGGACACGGGCGGAAAAATTTTCACTACCTCCAAATGAATTGACAGTGTCTTTTCTTTCTGTCTGTCTGTTCGCATCAACAGTCTGCCTGTCTGTGCGGCTGACAGATTATTAAGCCCTTGTGGCTTTTGTATATGCTCATACTACATATGGATCGGACATATAGTATTATGTTTATCACCCAGCTGTCCGGGTAACAATTTGAATGGCGAGCTGCAGAAACAGTTTAATACACACACCAAACGTTCATGAGCAGGGTCGATTAGCTGCGAGACAAACTCAATGAACCCATGGAGCAACGCCACTTGCTCTGCAATGCGTAAGGTACTGTAATTACCCAGTAGAGAAGGATGTCATTCCATCAGTCCAGCAGTTACATATTTCTGCTGATGGTCTGATGATAAACCGTGTCTATTTCCTTTAACAAACCTTTCTTTTGTTCATCCAGGTCAAGGGAGGATAGAGAGTTTCAATAAGTAAATTCAAAAAATATTAATTACTAAAAAAACATGTCTAATTAGTTGAAATCATGAAACAATTTTACAGAAATGTATCAAAAGTTTAACAAAAATTACTTTTTTAAGGTCCAATGTAATACTTTATTTTTTTAGCGAATTCTGTTTTCCATTCATTTTCTGGATTCCGTTTGAACAATTTCATTCAATTTTAATTATAAAAAGCATCTCTAATTAATGAATCAAACCATAAACTGTGCATCAGTGCCATTCATTCACACAAAAAAGCATTTTTTCATTTTAATATTCACAGATACTAGTCCATATCCAAGACATTTTTTATTTTTATAAATGGATTCTGGGATTCTGCTTGCATTTTCCACCTCACAGAAATCATAGGGCCCTACTAGAGAATGGTCACAATGGTTGGTTAATTGATTAAAATGCAAAAGTAATGCCTGCAGTGCATACTGATATAACTGCTCTGTAAATGTTTTTTTTATTGCAACGTTTTGACCATCAGGTCTTCATCAGGCACGGTGCATTTTTGATTAATCGATTCGCCATCAAACTTTAAAGGTTAGTTCAACCAAAAATGAAAATTCCATCATTAATCCTTTTTTTTTGCACACAAAAAGGATTCTCGTAACTTTGTAAAATTACGGTTGAACCCCTGATGTCACATGGACTATTTAACTGATGTCCTTGCTACATTTCTGTGTGTTGATCGTGGTAATATGGTTGTCTATGGAGGGTCAGAGAACTCACAGATACCATCAAAAATATCTTAATTTGTGTTCCGAAGATGAATGAAAGTCTCATGGGTTTGGAACGACATGAGGGTGAGCAATTAATGACAGAATTTTAATTTTTGGATTAACTATCTCTTTAAAGCTTAAATGATTTAGACTATTTTTAATAGTTAAATAGTTTAAGTACAGGGATAAGTCACTGATGACATCAGCTAAAAAGGAACAGTGACATTTTAGAAATATTTTCATAAAAATGACAAACAAATGATTTTGATAGATTACTCGTACACATTCTTTCTTAAAGGGACAGTGCAGGCAAAAATACAAATTCTATCATCATTTAGTCTTCCTAATGTTTTTCTTTGTGTACATAGAAGACATGACCCGCTTATCTTTTATACTCAATGATAATAGATGGTTAGATGGGGGGTTGGATAATTTTTACTTATGTAATTGCAGCTTTAATGGGTTGTTGGGCTCACAAATCCGAATTGAGCTGCTTATCAAGGAAGGCATGATTCCAACAGAATGGAATCTAAATGGAATCCCAATGCATTCCAAATGGAATTTGCGGAAACACTAAATCCCAATGGTATCTGTGCAATGCTAACAGTTCAGACGGAATGTCAAAGTGCCATTCCATATGACTCAGATCTGTGACTGTCCACCACTCACAGCAATTTAAGCACTTGCCTGTGTCTTCAGCAGCCCCAGGGCAGCTTTTAACAGTGATGAAGTCCAAACAAAATTTGAAGTGAGCGAGTGTGGGGGTGTCTCCTTGCTGACCAGTGTGATGTGGTGCACTCAATGGAGATGAACGTGGGTGTCTGGAGTGTCAGCGTGCAGGGACAGCATGATCAATGTGTGCTGTCGAGGTCTTGGAGATGGTCCACCAACCAACTGCTGCATCATTCAATGAAACTCCCACACATGCAGCTCTATACAACACCTAGTCACACGTAGCCAGACCTTTGACTAAATGGCATAAAGCCTGGTCCACACTGTAGCCGGTGTTCTGTCAATTTGTCCTACTCTGTCAAATTTTGCTACCTCCCATTAAAACAGTGGGTAGTACAATTCGACAACGAAAATTGCTACATGTAAAGTTACGGTTTATTTACATCTACTGTACACCTACCACAACCCCAAACCTACCCTTACAGTAATGCAAATACAGTAATTATGTGTTCTATTCGTGGTTGTAGCTAGAAGGGATAAAGCTACACGAAAACAACAATAAATATTTTTTCTACCAATTAGATTGTGTTTTATTAAAGTGCACACCTACCCCAACCCTAAACCTACCATTACAGTAATGCAGATTGATTAAATATTGTTGTTCAACATGAGAAATAGGATGCAATATTTATGTGCGTATGCGCAGTAAATCCTGGTAGGAAAATCGGAAGGAAAAAATGTCAGGAAACCGGTTTTGGCAAAGAACTGCTTAATAAAGCAGCTTAACATAATCAGAGTTGGAGCGTTTCTCTATAATAAAGTTTACATTTACTGCAAAACACTGTGATAGTGTTTTAAAGTACAACATGACAATAAGCAATGTTCATCTGTCTCCCAGAATGATCCCATCTGAGAATCATGCCAGTGCTCAATGGACCAGTATGCAGCTGAAAATCTCACCTGAAATCTCACTGTGACCAATGTTATGCACTGGATTCACACTGTTTGGTATCTTTTAACTTCAATTTAAAGTCTAATGTCCAAATATGTGAATATTGTATCTACACAAACATTGTTGTTAAATGTATTAAATAATTACTTAATGCATACTAAACTTAGTTTAAATGTAGCAAAATATAGTGGATAGAAAGTAATTTGTACATTTTAAAAGTTTAGGGGTTTTTTTTATTTACATTTTAGTATATATCTTACCAAGTATGTGTAAAAATACAGTAATATCGGTAATATTGTGATAGTTATAGAACTGTTTTCTGGTTTAATATATCTAAAAAATAATAAAATAATTATAATACAGTAATATCGGTAATATAATTATTCCTGTGATGACAAAGCTGATTTTTTTTGTAGTAATTACTTCAGTTTTCAGTAGGGATGCTGCGAAATGAAAAATCTTGGAACGAAAACCTGAAAAAACTGAACAAATTGAAAAACTGGGCCGAAGGCCGAATACCAAACAAATTTTTTTCACCACTGCATAAATTATAGATAGAGCGCCCTCTCGTGGCTGGAGATGGTAATGTTTTCTATTGGTTCATTTCTCTTGGTTCATGTCAAATTAATTTTGATAAATAAGTCGCACCTGACTATAAGTCGCAGGACCAGCCAAACTATGAAAAAAAGTGTGACTTATAGTCCGGAAATACGGTACTAATATTTACCTAACATTAGGGCTGCACGATGTGTCGTTTAAGCATTGATATCGCGGTGTACGAATCCACGATAGTCACATTGCCGGATGTGCGATGCAGGCTGTCTTAGTTGATCTGTTATTCATTAACTGTACAGGCCAGCTGCTCCCCGGCCCTTGACGAATGTGATTCGCGGATTAATTGCACAGCTTAAGCATCATAGAGTGAAAGTTTATCATTTGCATGTGTTTTTAAGTCCTGTCAGTTTAACAAGGCAGAGAGAGAGAGCGCGAGAGAGAGAGAGAGAGAGAGCGCGAGAGACAGAGGGAGAGAGAGAGAGAGAGAGAGAAAGAGAGAGAGAGAGAGAGAGAGAGAGAGAGAGCGAGCAAGCCCCGGCCGCACGCTCACAGACTTCAAACAACACGAGCGCTGTCTTTCTCTCTCGCGCATATTAATCAATTGACACGATGGTGTCGATGTTTAAATCATTTAAAATGAGAATGTAAGTGTGCTCACCCCATTTTTGTTTGTAAGAAAAAACTATATTAGATAAAAAGATAAAATGACAATTCTAACATTTGTGAATGTTGATGGACTTATCTAAAGTTAAATTATTTAGGCAAAAACCCACTGGAAGAACTCAGTGTATCTTTTAATTGACAACAGCAGATTCATAAATGATTCTCAATACAAATTTCGGAAGATGTTTGTTGCCCATATCACATTGTTAAAATAATATATTTTAGTAATATATTTTAGGCACAGAATTACCCAAAACTTTTCTTTTATTCAGATTAGAGCTTGCCAAGTCAAGAAAGTACTTTTGTGGGCAATATGCATCAGACGGTCTACCAACAGATGGCTGTAGAGGTTAATGGGACGGTCGGTGGGTGTGCCATCTGAGGCTGATGCCATACACAACAACACATCGCTACAATTCTTCTTAATAAAACAATCACAGGCACTTGCATGCAGAGATGTCACAGGTATGTGCAACATTGTTAATTGTGTGCCCTGACACTCGTACGACGCTTTCACACACTGACATTGAGCGCAATTGCATCAGCGGCGTGTGTTGTGGGAGTGTGTGGGTAATGAGCAGACCGTCTCAAAGGAGCAGACAGGTGATCCAGCCAAAGCACTCATGAGAAGCAGCCTCACAGCCAAGCTTTAACATTCTGGAAAACAGTAAGAACACGCCTCTCATTTCAATAGTACACAGAGAAACAAACAAACATGGGTCGCCACCGCAGAGAGATGTGGGAAATATGCTGAGGGCTCTGACAGCGTCCCCACGAGCCGAGAAACACAAGAGATAAAAAGCTGTAAGTCATGTTATGTAGGATGGACTAGGTCAGGGATCTCCTTTGCGTAGTCATGGTAACACACCCGGCAACCGAGAGTAAGTTTTGCCTCATACTGTCTCCTCACTACTGATTGGCCAGAGAGGAAGAAAGGGAGAGGGAGGAAGAAAAAGAGAGAAGGCACAAATGAAGAAAGCAGACTGCATATCTGATTAAACTACAATATCCTTCGATTAAAATCAATGAACCTTTTCATGGTGAATCTCCATCTACAAAAAACTAATTCCCCAGAACGGTATTTTTCCTTTACGGATTTTTAAGATTGTACACTAACAATTTTAGTGCCCAAAAACATCATCATGTTTTTCATTAAAAAAATTTAACATCATTTAAAGGCGCACTCCGTCATTTTTGTTATATGGTGGTTTCCTAGTACTTCTAGCAAGAGGAACCACTAAGCAAGTAGCATTTAACTGGTCATGCGATTTCAACATGACGGCCCCCATAAGACAACCCACTCCATGTATAATATAGTCTTAGCCTGCATACAGCACACAACATTGGAAACACTTCAGAATATTCAAAGTTGTCATCTGATTGGTTGAATTCTACAGGATTTTCTGAAGACGTGTGTGTCGCGTTCTTTAACATTCTGCCTGGAAACAGAGGTGCCACGGCGCCAAACCCACTCATGGAAGAGGTAACAATCTAACAACTGTAACAATGAGAGATTATCAGGATCAACCTAACTCTGGATTTACAAAGTATGTGAAATATGTAAAGTTCACAGCATACTCTTTCAAATATGTCCAAGAGTTTTATACACCGCTCTGTTATTGTGGAGACATTTCTACATCCCTAAATATGATGCGGCACAAAACGAAATGTGATTGGTTGCTTTGCCTGTCAGTCATATGGCCTCTTGGGCGGGCCTTAGCCATTCAAAGCAGCCAAGGTTCCCAGACCTTCAAATGTGAGACTATGCAAGACTATGTGTAATAATACTTAGCATTTATTAGACACATAGAGTTTATCTGACACAAGGGTTGTATCATTTAAAATGTTTCATATGCAACTATTCAAAATTCAAACTCATATGCAACTATTCAAAAATTTCTTTTTTTTTTAAAAAGAAATTAATACTTTTTTTTCTTGCATTTACACATTAAATTGATCAAAAGTGACAATATAGACATTTTGTTACAAACTATTATGGTACATCTATTCTGTTATTGCAAAAGGGTTAAAGTATCCTGTTTTCCATGATATGTCCCTATTAAATGTGCTTCCTGGAACAGTGTCTCTCAGTGTCCATTTAGTTGTCCTATTTCCTAAAAATAGCTTTTCAACTCATGTTCATGTGAATTAGACGCCGCCAATGACAGTACCTGCTGATTTAGTTTTTCAGACAGAAGCCTGTGCCAGTCAGTACTACATCAATAACTGAATCACATTTACATAGACCATCTGACTGCCTAAATCATGCATCTCTGATACTTTTTCAAGCTAATCAAACCAGATTAATTGTCAATGAACATCAAAACCGCTGGTGGAAGGAAGTACACAGTAGCAGCCATTAGGGGATGTCGATAAATTAGCAGAGATGTGGAGCTGTGGAGAGGCGCAGAGGAAAGAGATGCCTGGGGGGATGAGATTGGGTCTGGAGATACAGGTTGAAGATATTTTAACATAAAAATAAATCATTGATCATGACTGAAGGGGAATGCACTTAACACTTGAGATATTACACAAGATATACATAAATGTAAAAGGGGTCATCGAATGCAAAATTAACTTTTACATGCAGTTTGTTTATGAATCTTTCAAATTGCCAAATAATTTGCTAGTTAGCGAGTTCCACGGATAAATGTGGCTCAAGTTAACAGTCGCTTTTAAAAGTCAGAGAACTGCTCATCACCCCATGGAAGAGAGGGGCGGGGTGAGCAGTAGCTCATTAGCATTTAAAGGGACATTCACTGAAACGGCTCGCTGTGAACAGAGCTGTTTTTGACAAGGTATAAAGGCTGTTGATTTACACTACCATCCAGAAATTTTAATCAAAGTATGTTATAGACTTTTCACTGAGACCCTACAGAATCATATCAACTTGTGGAAAATGGTCATCCATTTTTTCTTGTAAGTGTTAAGTCTTAATAATGAAAAGATTTGCAACGCAACGAGTAAAAAAGACAATGTAAGTCATTATAATCAGTGATTATTTTCCCTCTGGATGCAACAAATTCCTCTTTTGTAATGGGTTTTATTGGTTTTGTTTCATCAGTGTCTCACACACAGTATTATGGTAAAGGATGTAACATTTCCGTCACACACTTGAGGCATTTGGCAAAACACAACGCACTGGATAGCTGACCAATCAGCGTACACCTTGCTTTTCAGAACGATGAGCTGCGTAAAAATGTACGTGTTTCAGAAAGGCGGGGCACAGAGGAGCAACAACAATGTAAAGTATGTGAAAAATCGTGTGTTTTTTAAACCCTAAACTGCATAAACACTTTGCATTACACCAAATATACAAAATAAATGTTATTTTAAGCCATGTCATATGACCCCTTTAAAATTCAGTTTAGGGGTTGGTTCAGGGTTAGTATTTAGTTATTGCCCAGTTATTCTAATTACTATAAGTAAACAGTATTTACATGCGGAACAGCATTGTAAAATAAAGTGCTACCTATCATATTTTATTCATGTGTTAGAAAACAACAATAATCCAATCAATTTGATTGGAACAGACAAAATACTTTTCCACCCTACTCTTTTTCTTGTTCAAGAACCCTTTTCACTCAGATTTGTCACAATAAAGGAGAAAAGCCTATCAAAATTTCAGTTTCATGCTGACTTTAAGCACACCTCCCCTTAGCACTTCAGCAGGCACCATTAAAACTCCTCAGAGACACACGCATATAAACATCACCAAGGATTTCTCTCGTTTATTTTTCGCTTTATTTGATCTCCCTCCCTCTCCGGCATAACAGCAATCTAACCCTGAGTTTTTAGATAGTGACAGCTTTCTGCATTTACTGCTCTGATAAAAACAATCAAACAATTGGATGGGCAAGTAATCTGCACAGGTCACTGGCGCCCAGTGCTAACAACTGTAACACGGTTCAGAGGGATTACTGTATCCAGTCGGGTGGTGTTGTTGCTAGGCCTCTTGTAGCTTTCTCTCTCACTCCTCCTCCTCCCCAGCTCCCCCACACATGCTGAACACAGCCAAAAATGGCCAAATAATACATTCTAGCTCAATAAAGGAGGAGACAGCTGCACAGAGAAGACCTTGTCTGGCTCTTTAGCTGCCCATAAACACATACACAGAGACATAAACACACAAACACATTTGCTGTGCTCATAGCTCAATACTCAGTGCCACGGTTAATGCTAGCCTGATTGAGCCACAGAGTGCTGCTGGCTGCTGCTTTCTGAGATTAACATGGAGAAATCAGAAAATAAAAGGTACAACAAATATGTGAGCTTATAAATTCATAAATCACAAACAAACATCTTTATATTTATGACAAATCATCCAAAAGTGGAAATTCTGTCGTAATTTAATGTTCAAAATCTCATTTAGAATGAGGGTTTTATTTGAATCTGATTTAAAACTCTGTTCACAATATAATTATTTGTGTCGATTTGTACTGTTTTATTGCTTGAACAGCTTTTATGCTTTTGCAATTTGTGCTTGCTTGTCTGTGCTTGTCTTATGGCGTATGTCTCGTTCTGGACGCTGCCACTTTGCTCGTATGTCTAACTCCTTCTTGTCTAGCTATGCTGTAAATATGAATATAATTGTAATGTATTTATGCCTATTAACAACTGGCCGGGGACTACAGCTGGAAATTAGCCATAGAGGCTAAAGCTGCTCTTTTTATGAAAGGAGACTGTCCACGTTATTATAAACTAATAAACTAAACTAAACTAATATTCATAAAAGAGATGTTATTTGATATTCTGTTACTTTTCATGGAATAACAATGAATGGACACTGAGGACTGCAAGCTCCAAAAGCATATAAAAACATCATAAAATGACTTGTGTGCCATATTTTATATTGCCAAGTTTTTCAGTGCCGTACAATGGATTTATGAAAGAAACATAATTTGAAGTTTTTTAGATCCACTAATCACGTGCAGTTCATTAATTAATCAGTAATTTGAGTTAGATTTTTCAGTGACTTATGAATCAGACTGACGTAGGTCCTACTTACTATTCATCATGGCTGCACTTGATTAAATATTATTACAATTCAAAGTAACTTTTCTATTTGAAAATATTATTTATTCCTGTGATGCAAAGCTGAATTTTTAGTCTCATTGAAGACTTCCGTGTCACATGATCCTTTAGAAATCATTGAAATTAGCTGATTTGCAGCTTAATTAACATTTATCATTATGAATGTTGAAAACAAGTGTGCTACTTAATATTTGCATGATTTTGATGAATAGAAAGTTCAAAAGAACAGCATTTATTTGGCACAGAAATCTTTTGTAACATACTGTGAATGTACGTACAGTAACTTTTGATGCATCTCTGTCAATAATAATAAAAAAAAGACTTACTGACCAACTTTTAATGTTGGTATATATAAAGTCACTTTTTGACACATCAAAGATGCAGTTCCCATTCTTTATAACTGCAAGGAATAAAAAGGTAAATTCCAGTAAATTCTTCATAATTCCTCGTTTTGAGTTCCACAGAAGAATGTCATAAAAGTTGAGTGACATAAGGGCTTAATAGTAATGGATTTTTTTTTTCTTGAGTTAACTGTTCCTGTTCCCTCTAAAATGACTTTATCATTCTTCCAAAGAAAAGCATTGTAGATAACCCCATTGCATTAGCATTAGCATATTTTTTTGGGATATACCATATAACACTACCAGGATTCATTGGTAGTCAATCAACATGCTTTTTTCATTGACATATTCATAAACTTTGACATTTGCTATCCCTAACCTCATCTTGAACATTTGTTGACTGTCCCATAGTGCCTTCACAGTACTATTTATCATAATTGACCAATCCATAACCAAAGGTAGCAGTGTCTTAGGCTGAATCTGACAGAAAAAAACTACATTCTAAAGCTGAGAAAGACCACTGCTCAGCAAAACAGTGATACAGTGTTACTGATATCTGACAAAATGACCAAACACCACGTGTGAATGATGAAATCTGTGGTAAAACATCAAATAATGCTCAAATGGTTAATATATCACAATGCAATAGTGAAACAAACTCAGTGTCTGCATGCACATGCATCCGGATTACCTTGAGTGAGTCGAAACAGGCGATGACGCGGCCGTTCTCCACGTGGCAGGTGCGAGAGGGGTGAGCGAACTTGCATTCGTTGTCCGAACGTGAGCAGGTTCCTCTCTGGAACTCTCTGCACACCTCCAGCGTCAGCCACTTGGTGTCGCGACCCATGGACACATTGACGGCCATGGCGATCCCTCGGCAAGCAGTGGGTGAACGGAGGGCTGGGGTGGGGCAGCCAGGCGTGATGTAGCACAAAAGCTGCAAAATATTAGCACTGGGGCAAGGAGATCCTTAGACTACCAGTCTAGAAGGGGGCATAGTCTGCTGATCAGCCAGTGAGGAAGTATGACGAGAATATGAGATCAGTTTAAAGTCAGGTAGACAGAGTGATGAATCGAGCGTGCTGAGGTGGAGTAGGTCAATGTGACATGCTGCGGTGCATCTTCGGCTGCCGTCCAGGAAAACGAGGCATTAAAAGTAGAGTAGAGCGGCACTTTGTATTTGTCTGCAGTGGTCGCCCCACTGTCTAGACTCACCCACTGGAGCTCTGGTTTTAAAATAGCCTTCTTGCATTGATGTAAAACGGACTTTCTCTAAATTTAGGCTTCCGAAACCCCCTGCCCTGTTGCCATAGACGTAGCAGTCCCTAAAGATACTCGCATGTCTGGATCGCCAGGGATGGAGAGACTGCAAAAGTGAAGACAGAGACACTTTGAACCCCAAAAGGGAAACTAATCGACTGGCGTCCTTGTATTAAAAGGTGAAATGGTGAGCAGGCGGAGCTGGAATTGAGGAACAGGGTGAAATATAACCCAAGCCAAGGCCAAGCGCAAACGCACACGCTCAAGTCAGCGGAGAAGAGAGCGCTCCAAAGCGGACACAGAGAAGGGCTTCTGCAGCATCCAGATGAGGCACTTTATGGTGATGCGAGACTTCTTTCACTTGAATCGCTTTCTCATCCCTCCTGCTCTCCCTGCGTCCCTTTCATTGTGACGTGTCCTCGCGCACTCCAAAGAGAGTCCTTTGCGGCAGGAGACCTGTCTTTGCAAATAGACACAAAAACAAAAGCAACTTGGTTAAAACTTGTCCCATTCGAAACAATTAGAAGCGATAAAACACAAGCGACAAAAGTTCAAAACAATAAATGAAATTCCTAAAGCCACAGCTGTTTAGATTGCAAACCTGTAACTGGGGAATACAGAGGTGAGCGACTAACAGAGACAGGCTGAAATCGCATGGCAGAAAGCGCGAGTGAGAGAGTGCACAAGAGGTGGAGGAGGAGTGCAGACGGGAGGCAGGCAGCAGTGCAAAGGAAAGAGCAGGCTGTGTCTTGATTAAGAGATACAGGGAGGGAGGGAAAAGAGGGAGGAGGCAGGAAAAGGGACACAGAGTGAGAGAGAGAGAGAGCACATGGGAGACAGCAACGTCACTTTAAGACTTCGGGGCAACAGAGTCAGCTCAAAACAAAACAGCGAGGCCATAAACCACGCGCCGATCGCATGCTCCCAGAGTTCAGAATCTAAACATGGCTTTTGTGATTGGAAAGGAAGTAGAGTAGCCGACAGTACGGGCAAATCCCCATAGCTGCAGCTGCGGAGCATGGAACACTGCAACAGCCAATCGGCAGCTGCGATGCAACCGGGCAATGTGGATCGACCAATCAGGAGGAGCCTAATATATTGATTATTAGTCTCCCCACCCTCTTTGTCATTGCATTGCTCCTTGGCTGAATCCGAAGGAGAGTGGCTCTTCAGCTTTCCTAGAGCGTTATCGGGGTACAGGCCATCACCGGCGGGAAAAGAAAGGAGAAGTGAATGGATGGTTTAGCCATTCATTCTACATGGGAAGTTGTGAGGGGTGGAGATGTGAAACACAGGGAGTGGTGCCACAGGGGGATGTGAGTGGGTGTCTTGGGTGGGTCTGACAGCTGATATGCCATCCCTTGAGAGAGAGGCAGAATAATCAATGGCGTGATGACCAAGCAAACTTGAACCAATGCAGGAGGGAGGGAGGGAGGGAGGGACGGATAAACAAATAAAAGGACAGGAAAATGAAAACAAATAAAGCAGAGGTGAACGAGCAGACATTTAGGGGATTAGAGGAGAGGTTAAGGCAGATATTATCTGTCCCCATGTCTCACAGCGACACACACAGACGGAGGAGGCGGCAGGTGGAAGGGCTGGTGGGGGGGGGTTGGTGAGCGCGTGATCGCAGCACGCAGACAGACGGTCCAGAACGAGAGCAATGCAGTGAGGGAGATCAGGAGAGAAAACGACAGAGAGAAGATGGAAATTGAATTAATGACACCCACCTCCAAATACAAGAACAAAGGCACTAAATACAGCGCAACCTAACACCGTGCAAAGCAGAAAGTAGGTTTTACAGCAGGCTGATGTGTGCACCCTCCCCCAATATCAGCCCTACAGTAAGATCGATGAAGACGCCTCCCCGGGGAACGCGGACCTGCATTGAGCTGTTCGTCAGCACTGAAGTTAGCACATCTCTGTCTCAGAACAGAGCAGAGCGCAGCAGCATGGTACCTCAGCCACACCTGCTTCCTGCACACAAAGCGAAAGGCCAATTATCTCATTTATATTTAGGCAGGTGAATAGAGAGGTGATCCGCGAAGAGAACATGTGGCCTGTCTGAGTCCCTCCACAGACACTGTTTACCCTAATGTGTAGTACATGTGTCGCCCACCCGATGATTTTTATCTTCACGGCTTGTAGAGCTAACGATCACACACTGCCCGAAACAATGAGACCGGTTATAAATAGAAGTCTCGAACTGATTTCCCCAATGTGATTAAGTAAATTATTAATGCAAAGTGGACCGACGAAACACAGCCTGGCTAGTTGTTGTATGTCTGGCCTAGTTATTAGAAGCTGTAGTGACTGTACAGGCATAAAAGCATATAACGCTAAAAGAAAGGTGTATTGTTTCATCTAGAAGGATGGCTGATTGAAAAGTGAAAAAGCAAAGCACTTTGACAATAGCTTGCCAAGTTCACTTATAACCGGTTTAAGCACAGCCAAGATATTTTATTGAGAAGATAGTTATTTACACTACAGGTGACTAAAAACAAGCTAAGTACAATCTAGTAACTTAAAGGGGCAATATCTTAGAAAAACAGAATAACGGTGCATAATATATTGGGACCACATGGGTTATTGGCTTACATTTAATTTTTTTTATTAAGTTTATCTGTATCAGTCTATATTGAATGTATAGGCCATTTTTTTGGATTTACAGTCACAATGAAACTGAAGCAGGGATTTTTATTTTCTTCTGTAATGTGAAATGCATTAACAAGAGTGAAATGGATTTTTGTAAAAGAAAGAAATGTGTAGGCTGTGGACTTTCCAGAGGTTTTTGTTTGGTTGGAGGCTGATCTGAATGCAAGCTTGCAATCGACTGTTAGAAAGGTGCAAACTAATTGATTGGGGAAGTCCAGCATACATCACCAGATAAAAGTCTGTCAGTTCACTTAATTAAAAATGACTTACTAACCCTAAGGTCAAATTTTTTACAATGAAATCTGTAGCATGCATTTAGTAAAAAGTTTAATTATTGATGCTCATTTCCACCATTTTTAATTTTCATTTATTTTAATTTCAAGTGATCAAAAGATCGGTAAAGATAATCTAAAAGAAAAAATAAGGGGCATTTACAATTAAAATGTAATATCAGCCAATATATATGTCTAATGTCAGACGATAATTGACATGGTACTGATATATAATGCACCTCCAATATTTGACTCTAACAAAGAAATACAATGATACCAGGGACTGTAATCAGTTTATTTATGGTTTCATAAACCATCTGAACGAATTCCCTCAGCTTGCTCAGTCTGAGCATGCAATAAACTATGACATTCAATACAGCAATGCAGCGTTTTTAATGCACGTTTTGGAAAAACTAGCCATTAATGGAAAAGCCACACTATTTTGAAAAGAGCTACTAACACACTACTGAAAAATGTAATAGCTAGATTAGACACAGCAAAACTGGCACTAACCCTGGAAAGAAAATAAAGGGGTCATATGATGCGATTCCAAGCTTTCCTCTCTCTTTGGAGTGATACAAGCTGTTTGTGCATAGATAAGATCCCTAAAGTTGCAAAGACTAGTCCAAACCCTCCTAAAATGCCTCATTTAAACCCGCCCCCACGTCTGCGTCACTGTGTGGGAAGATTTGCATAACACCACCCAAATATTCATGCAAAGAAAGTAGTAACTTTGATTCTTGCTGTAATATTGTTGATGCCGGCGCCATGTCGTGGCAACGCTGTGTGTTTTGTTGTGAAAGCTAAACTACTTTGTTTGGTCTTCCAAAAAAGGACACAACTAGAAATCAGTGGTTAAGTTGTATTTACAACACTGTTCCAGAACAGTTCAAACCAAATATTTGTATGTGCAACGCATTTAACCAAGAACTGTTTCCTGAACCTACAATGCTGGCTGTTCTTACTCGCAACCTGAAAGTATGTTTTCATATTTAAAGAATTTGCCACTGGTGATTCAAACGCGAGTTTTGAGCAGTGTAGTGTAGCGCTTGTTGTTTGTAATTTCTCCAATCACAAATGCAGACATGGTTTTATGTTTAGGTGACGTGATATGCAACGCAACGCATAAAAACCCTATATAAGTCATTATAATCCACAATTTTGTCCCCACTGGATGCACCAAATGCCTAGTTTGTAATGTTTTTTTCGTCTCATTGCGCAGCATCACAGTATGGTTAGAGGTGTAGCATTTCCATCACACTGTTGAGGTATTTGGCCAATCACAATGTACTGAACAGCTTGCCAATAAGAGCACACCTCACTTTTCAGAACGATAAGCTATGTAAAAATCTATGCGTTTCAGAAAGGCGTGGCATCGAGGAGCAACAATAATGTACAGTATGTGGAAAATAATGTGTTTTTTTAACCTTAAACTACGTAAACACATTGCATTACACCAAATACACCTAATAATGTTCTTTTTTGCAACGTCATATGATCCCTTTAAAAATAAAAAAACTAGATAGACTTCAGAGAGAATGAATATATCTAATGTAGAGACAAGAAGACAAATAACCTTTTGCTCAATGCTAGTAATGTCAGCTATATGTAGTACAATTGTTATACAGGCTAGTGTAAGTGCTGGTTGTGTTTACTTTGATGTTCTACAGCAGGCTTGGTGGAGGATAACAGCATGGCATACGTGTGTGTGTTTCTGACGTAGATCTATAAAGAAGGCTGTAAATATCAGAAGTGTGGAGGTGGCGAGTGTGTACTGTTTCTACAAGGTCACGGAGATGTATACTCATTGCACTTGTAGCAGTGTCCTTCAGACACTGCATGTGCATGCACTAGAATCAAAGACAACGTCAATAACTGGGATGTATAGCAGAAGACAAGGCATCTGAGAAACAAATATCTTTTAACAGCACTTGGCTGTTGTGTGTAGTGTGCTGTTCAGGGCCGCGCCATTTAAAAAGTCAACAGAAATCTACTGTCTATCTGGGAGAAATTACAAAATTGACCTGCTAAATTAAATTATATATTCAATATGCTTGAAGTTGGCATGAAATTCAGTCTATATTGTAAATGTATGTTACTGATCTTATCGTAAATGATTCTTCTGTGTAGGGCTGAAACGATTAGTCGACATTATCGACAACATCGGCAATAAAAATAGCTGACATAATTTTGTTTTCGAGTAGTCATTGAAATTACGTAATGTAAGAGCTTGCTATAATGTAATGCATCTCATTTTGTTTGCCAAATTTATTTATTTGTATAAATTAATTATATAGCAATTGTAATTAAATAATAGGATTTCCACAAAAGCTAAGGTGATTACCTTTATATATGTTAGATTATGTATAACTCAATATTTTAACTAATTACAAAAATGCTGAATAATCAGTCAAATAATTTTTTTAATAATCAACCATTAGTCGATTAATTGTTCGAATAATAGTTATATAAATCAGTTATCAAAATAACTTACCTACCTCTGTCCATGTTTCATTTTTTTATAAATCGTTTTGACTTCAGTTTCATCACGACATTAAAGAGATAAAATAAAAAAATACTGTCAATTTATTCACCCTCATGTTGTTCCAAACCTACGTATATTTGACTTACTTTCATCTGTTTAACGTAAAATAAGTGTTGAAAAAAACGTGTTAAAAGTCATCAGTTTCCAAAACAACATCAGATCCCTTTGACCTTCATTGCATGGAGACTTTTCTCAAATGATCTTCTGCTGTGTTCCACAGAACACCCCCCCCCCCCAAACAAAATAATTTACCCATCCTACTATCCTAAACTATCCCTTTAAAACTAGAAAAGCAGTCTCTAGAGTTTGTCGTCTTTTCAAGATACACTTTGCTGAACGAGCTAATTTTAGATCTTGGAATTATCGATTTTACAGATCAATATGACAACAGCTGCCCTAGGTGTAATAATTACAGTGATCACTACAGCCATTTAGCGTTCTTCTGAGGTCTATTTTAACCATTTTCAAGAAGTCTTTGACGGTAACTCATGTCCTGAATCGACAGAATCAATCTTTTGTGTGTAATAGGAGGAATATTCATTAAATAGAAGTAAACAAACAGACTACAACAATACAGTAAAAACTGGTTGACCAATATAATTTAAAAGCCAACGCTAACTAGTAGCTTGATAAAGCAACATTCTGCAGACATTTCTCTTTTCAGGTCCCAACGGAGTGCAACATTTTGCTTATGTAAATAAAACAAAGGCCACAAGGCCTTTCGTATGTTTTATTTTCATGGAAGCTCACGGTCTTTGGGACATGACTCACGTGCGAATGGGGAAAAAAAGAACAACGCGGCACTTCCATGCAAATAATCATAAAGCTGACCTTGAATTGCTGGGAAGATGACGACAGGCAAACAGTCGCTGCATTCAAATGACAAGCATTTTCAATACGGGCTGCCACTCCGCCAGTATGTGGCACTGGGTTCCCAAATAAGCCCAGAAAAGCAAGTGAAGTAACTACATTGGAATGACATGCAGAACCAACGTATGATTGAATCTGGTTCTCCGCCTCTGCCACGCTCGTCTGCAGAGACACCAGTGGGAGTGTGAGGGTCAGTTGGCAGAGGTCAGGGCAGGAAAGAGAGAAGTCTGCTGTTCCAACGCACTGCAGCGCTCAGCAGCACTGGAGCGCCACAACATAACCTTCATACCACAGAGCTGACGCATGCAGGCGAGCCCATGCGGCTTGCAGCTCCACCAGCACAGCACATGCTCCCCACATGCATTCTGCTTGCTGCAGCTTGTACTGCAGCATTTCTCACGGCTAGGAGACAGTTCAGTTGCTTACAGTTAACCTATGCACTGCTTCATAGTGACAGTAATCATTTAGGTTCTTTACTCACCCTCATTTCATTCCAAACCTGTACATTCTTTCTTCCGTGGAACATAAAAGAAGATATTTTAAGAAATAATCTTTTGTCTATACAGTTGAAGTCAACGGTGACCAAAATGGCTTGGTTGCCAACATTCTTTCAAAATATGTTCTTTTGTGTTCTGCAGAAGATAAAAAGTCATATAGGTTTGGAATGGCATTAGGGCGAGTAAATGGTGACAGGCTTTTTATTATCGGGTGAACTGTCTCTTTAAATGTCTCTTGTGCACTGCTTATCCTGCTGAGGTGAAATCGTGGGCAAACAGATTTAAAGTAGAAGGAGAAATGAAACTGAATCCACATTTATTCTCAGAGTCTTGCTTTGAGAAATTTGAGATTTTAACAAGGTTTGGCGTTTTAATGATTTCAAATAGTTGTTTATTCATCGTTTAATTTATTTAAAGTGACAGTACACCCAGTTATGGCATTATTTTCTCACCCTCATATCATTAAAAACCTGATTCTCCTGGTCACTCTTTTCAAAACTGAATGAAGACGGTTTTGCATGAGGAACAGACTAAAATTTTAGTCATTACTCATTGGAAATCTTCACATCCACCCTAGGTGTCCTTGATGTGTTCATGAGAGGAGTAGCGATGACTGATTCATGAGTCTTTTCAACTAATTTGGTTGATTAGGTGCACAAAACTGGAGTATTTACAAAGCCACTCTCTGAACTGGTTCACAGTGCACAGGAGTGGAAAAATATCAGCAAATAACAACTTAAATTTCACCCTGTTACTCAATTATAGTGTGCAAGTCATATGGACTACTTATTACTTTCAAAGTGCTTTTTTGGTGAAATTGGAGCTTGATAGCCTCATTTAACCTTCAGAAATTCACTATATGTGTACAGGTTTTTAATGAAATGATAGTAAATGATGGCAGCATTATATTGTTTGGGTGGACTGTTCCTTTAAGAAGAGTTTTAACAAAAAGATGCATGGGTATTTAAATGTTTGAATCTTTTACTTTTTTTTAAACAAATAGTTCAGCCAATAATGATTCGTTCATTAACAGACTGATCCACTTCTCAAGATCTGATGTCCTGTCTGCAATAGTTAATAATCCATCAGAATCGAAGAGTATTAAATAAATACATTTTGCTGTCATTCAAAGATATCAAATGACTTAATTAAATTATAGTAACCGAGTCACATAAACTACTTTAAATTACACTTTTATTGTGCTTTTGTCACATTGGAGATCAACAACTTAAATTATACTTCAAAAAATATATATTTTTGTAGTTCCTTCCTTTAAGATGAGTTTTAGTCAGTGTAAGATGGCTGCATACTTCTTTAAAAGTTTGAATCTTATGAATAGATACACTGTCCTGGCCATTACAGGGAACAAACTGTCTGAATGACATTTAAAGGACAAGGCTGATCAGTGCAGAGAATCTCATGCAGAAGTACGACCCAAATGTAACCGATATTAAGCTATGTATGCACTTCCCTTAATGAAAGGAAGCAATGCAAAAATACATGGACACTTAGTTCTCTGTTCCCCACAGCCAAAACGGCAAGTTCACTAAAGAAAATGGACAGTTCGTACAGCTTAAGTTGGAGACGTGCAGGGCCTAAGATGGAGAGAGGTTTTGAGACAGAAGAACTCATGAGACAAGACTGGCAGAGGAGAAAAGCCCCCAGCCACAGGGAAAAATAATTAGGTTAAGTATATATAATCCTTTCAGCCTATTACAGCCCCACTGCCTCCATTCATAAAAACATGCAGCTGCCCAAGCTCGCTCACAAACTCACAGTAAGGACAGAGACACGTACAGTGCTCTGGAGAGCACAAACAAACTCTAAAATCATAGGCTTAGAGATACATGACACATTACAACAGGCTGAGCCTCTTCCCCTCTGCCCAGCTCAGTGTAATGTTGCAACAACAAACTGATGAAACAAGACAACTGTGAGGAGCAAGTGCGCTATCGAAGAAGATATTTTTATGTACTTTTTAAAAAAACTGGTGCAGATTTTCAATGTCAGAAAGCAATTTATGGAATATATTAATTTAAACTCCCGTCTTGAGAAAACATCTTGAAAATGTCATGCAAAATACACACACACACACACACACAACTATATCTAAACAGTGAAATATTTTAGAGTATAACAAAAGAATGTTAACGCTTTACAAATACGTTCAACTGGTTGGCCTTTGCTAATGTACATCAGGTATAATGAACTATATAACCAGCATAAGCATTTATAAATCTAGATAATAATCCTTAAAGCACATATTAATGCCTTATTTTACATGATCATATTTTAAATCGCTCAAATGCCATACAACTTAACAACAACTACCTTACCACAGTAGCTATAAATATGCAGCAAATTAGGAGTTTATGGAGGCAAAACTCATTTGTAACGGGGAGCCCCCCTCAAAATGCAATTGGGCTAGTTTTGGTTACCAATTGAGCAGGTTTTGTTATGAAAACCTGGCAACCCTGGTTGCTGCCTTACATTTTCATGAAGTATAATCAACTTTGTTCTGCAAGACAATTTAAATGAAACTGGCTAGAAAAAAATCAATCATATAATTTCAGTGTGCAGAAACAAGACATGATGGCAAGATGGCAACTACATCTTTTTTAATGCAATTATACACATCCAGAGGCATTTAAAAGCAGGTTGACTGCTTTAAATCAAGCACAGACTTGGCAAATCCTCATTTGAGTTCGTGCAAATGTGACCCAAATGATATTTACTCTGACAAATGGTGCATTGCACTTTACAGAATAGTGGTTAAAAGCTCATTTGTGAGTAACACAATCCAAGCGTGTCATAGCCTACTTGCGAAAAAACAGGGCAGTGGCCATATTTATAGAACCCAATAGTCTAGTTCTTATAGATTCGGTAGAGATCCCATATTTACAGCAAGCTAGCTAAATATGACAGCTCAATAAAATATTATGTAGGCACTCAGTGTTTGATCATTTGTACATGGTGTTGCTTTATCAACCCAGCACCACGTTTTATTGCCATTTCAAAGCATAAGGCATAACGTACCATATTTGGACCAGCAAAGCGGGAGAGAGGAAATTAGGACATGTGCTTTGTGTATACAGTAACCTCACTGTCTGCTCTTATCATTAATTTTATAGGGTGAATGAAAGCGAGAGCAAAGTCCACAACGGCGGAGGCAAACGTGCCTGAACCTGTGGTGCAGTATCAGCACATGCAGCAATATGCAGATGTGAGGTGCAAGCGTGTGCACGTAGGACCATCAAGGGGCTTCCCTAATATCCCTGTATGCTCCCTGTGTGGTGATGGGTTATTGCCATCTTAGCAGCTCACCTGATTTAAACCCACAAGTTCGACACGGATAGCTTTCATTTTCTCACATCTGGGACTTCCTGACCAGTCGTGACCACCGGGAACTAATGAAGCTTGTCATCCCAAAGCTTTCTGTCTCACCGTATGTAGGTCTAATTCTAGTTTAAATCAGGAAGTGAAGGATAAACAGACCCCTTTGGGAGAAGCAGAGTACGTGCCGAGTATTGCCATCAAGATATATGACTTGTCAGCCATGTGAGGACCTTTAAATCGCAGACTAACTAAAGGGCAGCAATGCCACTGAAGTCTGACAGACACCAGGCCTCTAAAGCAGCAGGACTCCTGCGACCTGACCTTTGACAGTGCACATCATAAGGTGTGAAATCAAACAGAATGTCAACCGCCATTCACACGACTGCAGGTGCTCTCACGCCATGACCGTAGGGTATATGTTATGCACTTGACTTGAAAGCAACTGTATTGTCATGTGCATATAAAATGTGATATTCTTTGCACAAAACCAATGGCCTATAACCAAATAAGATGACATTTTTAATATGAAGCCATTTCTAAAAGCAATGCAACAACTGGCAGGTTCACGGACGTGACTTTCCAGACCTCAATAGCTCTACGGTTTTAATTTGTGTATAGGTAAATAAAACATACTCTGGGTTCACATACCTTTTGAGAGTGAATTTCATTTAATATGGATCTTCAGATTTTCAATGTCAGATTTAGTTTTCAAACGTCTCTTCCTGAGAAGACATCTTGAAACTTGAACATAATATCCAGCCAATTAAATACTTTCAAGTATAACTAACACAATGGTAAAACTTAAAATTACGTTATTAACTATTAATGTATAATTAACAAGCAATTAACATTTTTGTGCATTTATTAATTTAGGTTCAAGTTAATACCTATACTTTAACTATTTTTCCATTTTAATTTATATTTGTTCATAACATATTAACTAATGAAAATTAATGCAACCTGAAATGTTAAAAATAAATATTTGTGTATGTAAAAAATTATAAAATTGCTATTGCATTATAGCTAATGTCAACATATATAACCTTATAGTAAAGTATTAGTATAAATACACTTCACAAATGTTTGTGAATTTTAATAACTTGTTAATATCATGACTGTGGGAACCCGGTTACTAAAAAGTTACCATAAACAGGCTTGACATTGCAAAATAAAGGTTATCAGACTCCTTTTTTAAGGAATGCACACGCCTATCGATTTTTATGCCACAACTCCAATATGGGCCACAAAATAAACTAAAGCATTCAGCTTTAGACAGTTGTCTGCTGGCAAATGTCCGATGATGTTAAGGGTTAGCAGGACAAAGGACACTTAACTTCAGCTCAGTAAAAAGAAACAAAACCACCCTCACCCACTTTTCCAGTACAAATTTTAAATGTTCCAGGAACCCAAGGACAAATTCAGCTCCTACCGTGGGTGAACACCTTATGTTTGGGACTGCACCCAGCCCTGGCCATGATAATTAAAATGTCAGTGTGACAGCATTACTAGTTTTAGAAGCCAGACACACAAATACAGCATCAGAAGAGATATATACAGGCCACTGCACCTGACTATTACAGGAGCTAGTGACATGTGAGAGAGTTTGAGCTCCATCCACCCTGTTTACAAACTCAGGGCACCACAGCATTGAAGGGAAGCTCAACAGCTGTCAGCAAGTGTATGATCAATGCGTGACACGCAGCTGCGTTACTGGCGTTTTATTATAAGTGAAGGCGCTTTATGCGCATTAAGGTCAAATGCTTTGCTACTAAGCATATGGAACATTTTTAATTCTAGACTTCTAGATGCGTCACGGTGCGAAGAGGCCATGTGCGCAAACGCAAAGGTTACAGATGGAGACCCATAAACGAGCGAGTCAGTCGTGACAGCGAGCAATGCATTATATCAATCACATTTGCAATGAGCGTGCGGCAAGATTGGCTAAAGGACGTAAAATATTGGGCTTTACGAAAGTAGACGACTCACCTGTGCAGACAGCGCGTGGCATCAAATGCAGCGCAAAGCGAAATAAAGATTTGTCAATAACTACGTCACGATCACTGGCTGATGTGAGGCGCGCGCTTTGGTTGCAAAAGTTCCACCGTTGAACTGAGAGCTTTTGAACGCGCGGCTTGCTGCGTAAAGCCTCGGACGATGACCAGCGGCTGCGGGGTGTTTCGAGTTGAACGACGAAGCTAGCGATGGGGAAGCGTGAAGCGAACTTGCTAGCTGCTGCTAGGCAGAAGACGAGACGAGGGAGGGCAGAAGGGAGGAGTAGAGCGAAAGTGTGCACGGCCCTACGTGCATTCCCATGTATTGCCTCCATTTTAGGGGGATTCCCACTCGACCTCAGCGCAAACTGCGCCTTATGGATGAGGTGAGGACACCTTGTGATTAGAAATATTTGACTAAAGGCTTTAGGATTTAAATGCATTTAATAAATATTGTACAGTACAGCGCCTATGTAAATATTTAGGTATGAAGATACGCCCTCACTCTATAAATTACACTTTGCTTATGAGTAAATGGTGGTTTACATGTGCACTTAGCCTTTTTTAAAACGAGAAAACTTTACACAGTAAATAACGGAATCTAAATATGATTAAAATATGTATACTAACATGATATGAAGTACCCCAGACATATTCTTCTAGAAAAAATCATTTAACTCTACGTGGAGCGGGTCGCCCTCTCGTGGACGCAGCCATGATGACATCACGTGCCCTGACGTGTCACACAATCGTCTAATTACTGTTAAAAATAAATTATTTACTATATTGTAGCGCAAGCATATACATGAGCCAGGTCCCAAAAAAAAGTTTGTGCAACTTCAAAACCACTGGTACTTTGGGAGCAAACAGGAACTAAAAAAATAATAACCTTAGCTTTAAGATATTCAGTTTTCTCGGCTCATGCATTTTACTTCTCAGGTTGGTTAATGGAACAAACTACACGCCTTTTTGAAAAACGTAAAAAAAAAAAAAAGTTCATTCTCAATTTTAATTAGTTGTCCTTGTTCTATAAGACCCATACATACAATTATGAGGGAAAGGGAATGATAATCTAACAACAAGCATATTTATTTTTAGCTTTAATACAATGGATCACTAGGTTTTCCTACTGGTCCCAAATCTGACAACTGAAAACTTTCAGAACCTACAAACCTGAAAAATTAATTTGTCACAAATGTTACCAATAGGATAAAATACAATTATCCAACCCCATAACAAAATGAGCAGTTTTTTCTACCGATCAAGGGAGTTTACTGTAAGCTTCATTTGTAAGCAGTGAGTGTTACTTTGGCTCCATCTGCTGTAGAGAGAAAAAAAGCAAAAATTAAGACTCGCCCATTCAGAGGTAGTTTAACCAGCCACAATCAACTTGGATTATTATAGAAATTTGTATTTATTAGGATTCACAAATTGTATTAATTTATTTCCCAAGTAGAGCAAGCTTGCTCCTCAGTACAACCTATGGTGTGGTATAAATCATAAGATGAGGTGATCAACAATGGCTTTTTATTTTCAAGTAACAAAATATTAAGAGCCAACCCATAACCTGTGATCCTATGAGCAAACATATAAATAAAAGGTATTAGAATTAAATCTACAAAAACATCTTAAATCAAAAAAATAATCCAAAGAAAAGTGTTGGACTTCAACATAAGGCTGATTTGTGATGTGCATGGGATTGTAATGGCTGAAGACACTTGAAAAAATAAAATTAAAAATTAGGCAATATTTGAAATCTCACATTACAGGAATGTAAATTAAAAACATGCTGCCACCAGATTCTTCCTCAGAACCGCAAGGTCAGAAATGGCATTTCTGAAACATTCCAATCTTTGGCTTTCAGGATAAGCAGATGCTTTGTTTTTTTATCCATAGTGATTTTCAGTACATTAATTGCAGGGACGATTTCCCTGGTGCAACCTGGAGTCATAATGCCCTCTCTCAAGGGCAGAGTGGTGATGCGACAGTGAATATGATCATCTTTCAGTTCACAAATCAAAAGACACAAGTAAGGCTGCAAGACGATAATTCAAATATGATATCTGACAGAAAACTGGTGCTAACAGATGTTCCACAAAACACATTTGTCACAGAAAGAGCAACCTGCAATTAACAACCCGTATATGCTAATATTTAGCAGTGATTTGGGCTTAAAGGATTATAGGTACCCCCATTTTCTAGTCCGGTATTGAGTTCAACCCTTTTCCCAAATAGCTGGTGGCTACCGCCACTGCTCTACGTTTTCTAAATAGTCCAGTATGGTTTCACGGTCATCCTCCACTAACCAGTTGTCCTCTACCTGTCCTTCTGTCTCGCTCTCCAGTGTTTGTCCAGCATCTGTTTGTTTTTCTTCAGAAAATATGGGAGATTGTTCTGTCATTGGTGGCTCCTTGGTGGGTTTAAAAACAGTTTTTCCAGTCACCCCCCACCAAGACTTCACCTTGGCACGTAACTTGCGCCTCTCCTCCAGGCGTCGCTGCCGGGCCTCCCTGCGCTCCTGCTGCCTGGCGTACTGGAAGCGCTGGAGGAAAAGGTCCCGTGCGTATTCGTACAGCTCCACGTCCCACTGGTTAAGCTCTCGAATCCTGCGCTGGGTCTCCGGTTCCACCTCTACGCTCGCAGCACGCGTGCCGTTGAGCTGCGTGAACGGTGCGATGAAGGACAGGCGGAACGTGTGCTCGAAGAGGTACTGCGTCTTCCGCTGATACTCGGTCAGACCAAAAAAGGCCATGTTTCGCAAGTTGCGTTTGGCACTTTCCAACAGCATGGCCCAGCGCTGGCTCTCATTCATGATGGAGAGGTTATAGCAGCCCACCAGGCTGAGGTCGGCCAGCATACGGGTCTGTCTGTTGTTGGCCAGGTTGTAAGGACACACCATGAATTCCTCCAACGAACAACCCGACCAGTCGTCACCACTGTAACAGTTGGGCAGCTCGGACAGGGTGGGTAAACGGCCATCACACATGTGTTTAGAGGCCTTCCAGGTGGCACCACGCTGAACGTGCCTCCATTCACTCAGGTACCGCCACACCGGATCCCTCAAGATCGTGATGTAGTAGTAATTCCTACTATAGGAGACAGGAAAGGGAAGAGTTTAAGAAAAAGAGCTCAAAATAAAGTAGTCACAAATTGACTAGAAACAAAATGAAAAGCAATATTGCGTATGAATCATTAACTTGGGTAAAGCTGTCATAATTTGTGCATGTTCACATTGACAGAATTATTCATGGCGCAGTTTCTGTTGGAGCATGTCAGGGGAGCGATCTTGATGGAAAACGGAATGAATTATTGCTGGTTGACTGTAATTATGGGCATTTCAGCATAATGAGAATCATCATCTTTCGGCTCACATCCAGAACATTTTCCATATGAATATCAATTAAGAGCGTCTGGACAGATGCATTCAACAACAGCAGAGAGGAAGTCTCTGGAGAGCATCAACTTTTCCTTTACTTACAAGCCAAAGATGAGCCCATGGGATTTTGATTTGATCTAATTGTGTCCATTTGAAAAGCAGGCCTTTCATGGTTCATATCTGTATGGATCAGTCTGCATATTTAACAGTGCATGCTCATTTCCCTCATTTATACATTTAGACTACATTCTCATAATGTTAATATTTAAAATACACTAAGAATTTGAAAACACTTTTAAGATCTCAAAATTAATATCCATTTTTTTTTACATGAATTAGTGTTGAAACCCAAATTCAGCTGTAAAATGGCGGTTTTTAATTCTTAGCGTTTTATTTGTAATTAGGTTCATCAGAATTTCACCATCTAGTAAGGTACATCAACCATAACACTTTTAAAAACAGCCAGAAACCTTGCAGTTATGATTGATGATCTGCTGGCTTTCTCAGACCACATTGCTAACACTGTCCGGTCCTGCAGATTTGCTTTATTCAACATCAAGAAGATCAGGCACTTTCTTTCGGAACATGCTGCACAACGACATGTTCAAGCTCTTGTTCTTTCCAGGCTGCACTACTGCAATGCTCTCTTCCAGCCAGTTCTATCAAACCTTTACAATTAATCCAGAACGCTGCAGCAAGATTACTTTTTAATGAGCCAAAAAGGATACACACCTGTCACACATCTGTTTATCAATCTGCACTGGCTTCCAATAGCTGCTCGCATAAAATCAAGACATTGATGTTTGCCTACAAAACCAGCACTGACCCTGCACCCCTTAACCTAAATTCAATACTTCAGACTTATGTGCCCTCTAGAAGCTTGCGTTCTGCAAGTGTATGTCACTTTATTTTGCCATCCCAAAGAGACATAAAATCACTTTCACAGACTTTTAAATTAAATGTTTCCTCCTGGTGGAATGACCTGCCAGACTCAATCCGAGCATCTTCAAGAATTGGCTTAAGACACATCTCTTCCAGCTTTATTTGACCCTCTAACTCTAGCATGTTTTATTCTAATTCTATTCTTAAAAAAAACTTTACTTTGTTCATTTACTGCTCGTTCTCTTTAATAAAAAAAACTAGCTTTTCTAATCTTTTTGTATTCTATTTTTTCCCTATTAATTTATTATACAATTATCAAAAGCAAAAAAAGCCTCTAACACTTGCTTGCTCCATTCTGTTTTCTTTTTATTGAGTAATAATAATAATTAAAATAATAAACTTTCGACGTGCGTACTGCATTCTGCAAACTGAGACTTGTTAAAGCACTTGCATATTATTGCTCTTTTGTTGACTTTGATTGCTTCTATTGTCCTCATTTGTAAGTCGCTTGGATAAATGACTAAATGTAAATGTCAATTTTTACTATCCGTCATCCATTGGTTATTAACCGAAACAGAATAAACTAACATAACTTGGGGAACTCATTCCAAGCCTCACCCCTCAAAAAGCAACCATCAAGCAGGGCTCAGGGTAAACTAAAGATGATTATTGGTTAGTGCTTAAATGAAGATTCAAACTGAAGTGCATTATTTTAAAAAAGGATGGACATCAGTATTCAAAAGTTTGGCTTAGTTTCTTAATGTTTTTTAAAGAAGTATCTACACTGCATTCATTTGAAAAAAAAAAGTACAGTAAAAACAGTAATATTATGAAATGCATCAAACCATTAAAAATATTTTACTTGATGGCCAAGCTAAATTACTCCAGTCTTCAGTGTTGCGTGATCCTTCATAAATCATTCTAAATATGCTGATTTGCTGCTTAAGAAACCTTTCTTATTATTATTGTTGAAAACCTATACATTAATACATTTTTTAACATTCTTAAATGAAGAGAGACCAAAATAACGTTGATTTGAAATAGAATTATTTTGTACATTTAAAAACACTATCAACCTACTACACTCAAAACACTGCACTTATTCAATCAAATCCGATTCATCCCAAAGCAAACATTATTAGACACTGTTGATCCCATGCTATGGGGCGTTTGTTTAAAGGACAAGCCTGAGAGAATGGCAGATGTTCTGGTGCCAGCAGGCTGTCTGCCCTCCAGGGCATCTGAAAGGGTGAATGATTATCATGATTGGTCCCCTGTTGGAGGAATGTGCTGAATGAAAGCAGACTCTCCAGGGCTGAGGCAGACCTGTTAGAGGCTTTTGTCTCCGAAAAATGACTTGCCAAGAGGCTTCAGCACTGAACTGAACGAGAACAATATGAAGAGAAGGAGTGGCACCACACAACACACAATATCATAACAAAAGAAATAAGTTTGTGTACCAAGACGCATTTCAGTCCATTATAGACACTGAAATTAGTTCGATATATTGATAAAAACCAATTAGACTCTCACCTGGGTGTCCTGCGCCTTTCCTGAGACTCCCGGTTGCCCATGAAGGAAGGCACGCAGCTGGTGAGCTCCGTCCAGTCCGCGTGCAGCCCGCAGCTCCAGCCGGTGGAGAACCGGGAGAACAGCCAGGTGTCCCGTTTGCCCGGCCGGTAACAGGTACACTTCTTTTGGCCCGCATGGCACTCGCACGGTCTCTCCAGCTGGATGTTGCGGACAAGGTGACGACCGAACGTGGTCCCTCCGGTTTTCTGAATGTGGAGGAACACTATAACATCGTTCCCCTTGATGTTGAAATCTACAGCGCGATCAAGGTCTTTAGTGGTGAAGTTAAAGCGGGGCACGAATCGAACTAAAGCACCGTCCTCGGAGCTGTAGGGATCTCCCGCACCGGCTCCGTTCACGCGATCCCCACGCGCGCGACTCCCTAGTCTCGAGGACAATGATGCCAGGTGGAGCAACTGGCAATCGGAAGTAGGGCAGATGTATTGTAATACAATAACGCCAAAACACAGGACCATCAGGAGTGCGATGAGGAGCCGGCTGTAGTGGGATTTTTCATCCATCTTCTCGCTGGAAATGTGGAAGCATTACTCAGTTGTGCGGTTCCCCCGTCGCGTCGCGTCGACCAGGAGCAATGTTGAACAAAACGTGAGACTCGAGTCTCTTCAGCACATCAAAACATGAACACGCCCAGAGCTCTTTCTGGATGCTTGTCTGCTCGTGATTAACGTAGTTTACGTCTACATGTTTCCACGAAGCTTTCCTGCATCGTATTTCTTATAAATCTTCAGATAACTTCTGCTGTTTACCTCTGCCACAATTTGGTACTCGCTCTTCCCCGTTCCTCGTTTTCCCAGTAGTCCACACCCGCCCCCATTACCGTTCCCCTATTCACAATAAAAGCCCTCTTTAGGACCGCTATTTTGGAAATCACAACTGATATGTTTTTAAATTCTACACTTCTTTTTTCTACTTCAATATTTTATTGCTTATCATATGCACGCCAAAGGCAATATATGTGTATAAATAGAAACAAAATCGTGATATTGATACGCATTTTCATGAGACCGGCCTTTTTTAATGCAATGTTGTACCATAAAAGTAATTTTAAGTAAAAAAAAAAAAAAAAAAAAGTTAATTCAGTGATTTGTGTTTGATATTATTTGTCTTTATTTACTTTGATTTATGTGGATTTCTTAACGTGATAAATTAAAGGATTTAGCTATGTTAAAATAACAACGAACAATAACATATTTTTACATCTATGCAAATGCATGTACAATATTTGTAACTTAAATATGTAATAATAACATACCGAGAGTAACATTTGTACACTTACAGGTACAACTGACCCTTTGATGGCAGCCATATGCTGAAGTGGTCCTCATTAAAACCCTGGGACTTTGCCATAAACCTACCCCTCACATAAAACTTTCATTAGGACATAAATGAGTAAGGTGCCCACAATGTAAATTTTTACTAGTATAATAATATTTTTGATCTCTATAACATAGGGAATGCAGGGCCACACACTCATCTTTATCTGATTTACAGAATATTGCTTTACAGACAAAACCAATGTTATTATGCTGGTTGATGTTGTCTTAGGCTCTTATATATGCAAAACACTAGTGCTATAATAAATACTTATTCAAAATAACATACAAAAATACTAGCTAACATTTATTAACTATCAGATATACATTTCAGATTAATACTATCCCATACTGGTTTTCTTTAATGTGAGAATATTTCAACATCAGGAATCTAAGCTAACACTAATTCATATTTCACTTAGATTTGACTATATTTGTATTTTGTGTAATAAGCCTGTGGAGGTGTAGTTTTCTTTATATACTGTTTCTATCACATTTATATTCTGTACTGTTGGAAGAAAATAACAAGGGCTGATTATTTTTGAGGTACCTATCAAATATGAATAGTCTGGCAGTCTTCATCTCATCTTGCCAGTTTGTTGATTTAATAACACACATGTAGATTAAAGGAAGATTTGACACTGCAGTTTAATTAATGGCTGTGATTAATCAGTGTTCATGATTGTCTCAACTCATCCTTTGTTTTCTTTTGTGTTTTACTAAATGGTCTCTCAAAGAGACTTTCAAAGCATTTCAGTAAAACTAATACCTTAAAGCAGAAATGACTCACGACACACCACATTTAAATATCTGCAGTCTTTATTTCAACAAGACTAAGAAATGTTTAATATAACTTTTTTCTTACATTTTTAGCATCTATCTCTTTGTTTCGCCCATATTAAGCACATACTCTGAATGGGTAAAATCTGATGAACATCTCTCAGAGACCACTAAAACGACTGCTCATTATTTACAATTTTTTTCTTTCTTTTCTTTTCTTTCTTCAGTCTCTCTCACTCCTCATTGCAGATGACTCCACTGATGTACAGGCCTGCAGGCCTGCGATCTGTCCACCTGAAGGTCAGCGATCAATCTAAAGATGACATTGCAGAGGTTCATTTAAGAGTCCATATCATCTTCACACTGATTCGTAGTAGCTGGACATACTAAACACAAGACACTTCCTTTCCTGGTCATTGCATCAGAGCCATCTTAACATGTGACAGTGGGAAGCTTTGGGTCAGAAGTATAGAAAACACCTATTGCTTTCTATTCCTGGCAGCACATCAGACTAGAAAAATACATAACTGATCTGAGGTGCGTAGCATTGCTGTAGAGATCAGGCTAACGAAACCCTGACGATGTCTGAGGACTGGCCATTCATCCATAGATACTGAATGAACCTCCAAACGAATCAAGAAAAATGAACGTAAAAAGTATGCATGCTGCAGATACGATTAAAAGCATCATTTAAAACTCTCTTGCCGTGAGGTATTTGAATGCCAATTAAAAGTGCATGTGGCATCAGGAACGATCAAGGACCGATGGCCAGCCCTGTCCTTGCATCAGCTTGTACAATTTTCACAATCCCCTTACATAAAACTGTAACGACAAAACAAATGCTTACGGTAGCCCAGTTTACAAAATTCAAATATTATGTAACATGAAATTCGAAGCCAATTTAAAACCATCTGTTAAACTGTGAATTCATTAGAACGCATTCATCTACAGACATAAATATTTTGAATAGTGAAATCAAGATAGCTAGGAAAAGCGATGCCTGCGAATGACTTTTAAAGAGATGTGTGGTTAAATAACTTACTGTACAAGAGCGAGGAGAGCTAGTATTTCTGAGAGGTGGGTGAAAAGCCCTTTTAAATCAACGAGCACTTGTCTGACATCTGAATGGGAAAGCGCATACATAGCCACTTTTGAAATTAATGTTGAAACCCACCGTACATGCACGCAGCCTATTGCTCTATATGAGAAATGGTTTTAAAAAGTGTACCGACTTCAATGGATATCAACAGAGAATGGGGAGAAGGCTGGATGTTTTAGGTTACAAACAGAAATAAAAGTAAGAAAAATGTAAAGAGGCCATCCAACCTCTCAAATCAGCACCGTCTGTTACCGTGTAGTGAAATCTGTAGCAGTACCGATCATAGATTTATACCTTACAATACACTTCTAGCAAAATAAAAACCTCCACATAAAACCCTGTGTAAAATTCCTCTTGACAGCTCAGTCTTAAGCCATCTTCAGCATACGCTTGTATCCACCCGGTCCAGTAAAAAACAACTTTACTCAGGCCACAAAGTCCACATCATGCAGAATACATGATCTTCTTTGAGGGAACCATCGAGGCCTATTCAATGCATCAACTTTAGACAGACCTTACCTAACCCAAACTCCTTCCTTATCACACACTATTAAGTTATTACTGAAGACTATATTCTCAAGTTATATATTATACTGCCAAAAACACTTGGGATGATGATACGGGGGCTGTGAAAAAAAGTTACAGAAAAAAAACAAATAACAAAAAAAAAAACACTTTGTGTCTGGGATCCTCTAGTTTTGACTTCACTCAAAAGGCAGCATTGCATACATTTTTGTTGGTTGCAACCCTATTTATGAATGAGTTTTTATCATGCTCAAATTCAGGAACGTATATACGATCTGCAGCCAACCAAAGCCTCCATGCACACCAAATGTATTAAAAAAAATCTGAGTACTTCATACAGATTTGCTTAAATCATACGTGTTATATGGGTTGATTAATTGTTAAACTTTTATAAAAAGCGCTTGGATGATATATACAGCCAATCGTACACACCATCCACCCAAGCACATACTCAATCTGACTTACTTTCCAACTAACACTTATTTAAACCATAACTGAAAAAAATCACGATGAGTCGTCAATGATTCTGGACACTACAGACACGGAGGAATAAAGCCCAGCGGCCGTGAGATGCAGCGTGGAAACGTATAGCTGTACATAAATGAAGTCCGTTCTTATAAACACAAAAAAATACACTGAAGGGAAGTTATTTGAGGATTAATAACTTGAGTGTCTTCCCCAGATGGCAGGCAGACGGAGATCCTGAAAGCAGTGTCTTTAATGTCCTAAGGCAGTTTTCTGCTCTCTTGTTCAAATTCGTACAAACACACATCCTCTTCCTCTCTGGGCCGGTCTTATCTCATGTGTGGAGCGAGCAGGGCGAGCAGGAGTGCCGTCGCAGCCAGGGTCAGGCTGAAAGGTGCCAACCGTGTACCACTAGAGGGCTGTTTGTTAGGTTGAACATCGATAATGCGAGGTTTAATGGGCGTTGGGGTGGAGAAGTAGATGTCCCCGTCACTGTCACAAGGGGCCGAGTCACAGCCACTTCCACTTTCCTCTCCACTGCCGGCATCCTCTGAAGAAAAATAGATAAATGTTAAAAACAGGCTTGTATGATGTCATCTTGACATTTCATACTGAATTCATTTTGAACTGAACCACAAGCGATGCCTCGTACCATTGACAAATGAGATGTCAGTGCCAGTGTAAGCAGCCTTAAGCCGACTGGTCATTTCCTTCAGCACTGCTATCTGTCGCCGAATCACCATGTCTGGTTTGGTGATGTCAACTTCCACATCTGGATTAGACACCTGATTGGCTAAGCCATTGCCTATGACAACAGATTCGTACCTGCATGTGAAAAAAAGGTAGGGAAAGTTGAGAGGACGGCCAATGTTGAAGGTTAAGGTAGGAATGAAATGGAGGAATTCGACTGTATCTGGGTAAGCAAGCAATAAGCGTGTCTTTTAAAAACTCGTGGAAAAATTTCAATATAATGCCATGTGGTTTAACAAGTTAAAAGTAACACCTTATTTTCCTTACACTAGTGTAAGTGTTCACACCTTAATTCATTTTTCAAAACAAAATGTTGAATTCAATTCAAATTTGCAGTGAGTTGTACCACATGACCTTGCTTTGTCATAAAAATATCTAATTATTTGATTTGCCTTTTTTTATTAGGATACAACAGTATATGAGACAGGAAGTGTAGTAGGAGAAAAAGAGGGGGACAGGATCAGGAAGTTTCTGACTTTATACATTTTTCGATGTAATGACTTTAAAATACCTCAGATATAAAGAGAACATATAAATTGCATTTAAAAGCAATTTTGATCGAAAATTGGGTGCTTCATGTCATTGACCCACCTGCTTTTGGCTGTACCATTCCAGCATTCATCACCGACAGCAATTCGCTCTCCAACACACACAGTGTCAGGCAGGGTGGACCAGAACTTCTTGGCATGCTTCAGTTTCTTCTTAACATCAGTCAACTAGGAAACACAGAGTTTGTGTTACAAACAATACATTCTGATCTGGCAAAATCAGTTGACATCTTTTTAAAGAAAACAGAAGTGATGAGTGACAGGAAGGATGCCCATTATCCTTACCAGTCGGTCCAGACTAGTGCCAGCGGCGGTGGTGGGTCTGGCATCAGGACTATAGGGTCGGAAACGCCCGGGGAAGCCCGAGTCTTTTGTAGAGCGCCTGGAGCGGAAAGCCATGTTGGGTTTGGGCTGCCCACATCCCTGAAACACCTGAAACAGAAAAATATCTGTCAATATATATGCACCACAATCACACCAAATAATAATAATAATACAAAACATGCATTCCACATGTGACATTTTGAAAAGAAATTAAAAACCTACCTTCTGTGAGACCTGTATGCTGTTTTCCTGCATGTTCATGATGGCGTCTGAAATCTTCACGTCTATGGGATCTATTACTGACTCAAAGTTAAAGGGTCCCTCTAGTCTCTCAGCAAGACCAACCATGGAATCTGAAATTCAGAATATATAAAATAAATGCATTAATAAAGGGAACACCCTTAAAGCAATGCATGACATCAATGCTTTCAATTACCCATGCTCAAAAAATGCAGTCATTTCCAGCACTAGAGGGCAGCATACAGTCATCTGTGCAGGCTAAGCTCTTAAAGAAATGTAGGCTGTTGTGCGAACAGCTCGTTAAACAGTCAGAGGCCTGAACAAGGCGCCCCAATTAAGGTTCCCCACAAAGCTGACAGGCAGGGTGAGCAAAGCCAGTCCCAGTGTCCCACGAGCCAGGAACACTTTGCAAGAGAGCATGAGAATGTGTGACGGGACCTGAGACCACACGGCCTTCAGAGTCACCAGAGGCCCAAAACACTTCATGAAACACATGCGTGGATAAAAACAGAGCCGCTCCCCAGTGTTCACTCCTAATCCAAGTCGACTCCAACTCTGCTTTCAAGCTGAGGCTTCATATAAATTGTTTTGGCCTCAGAGCAAGTGGAAACCATTTCAATGTGACCTGTTCATTTTTAATCTGTGCTTATGATACTCCTCTGCTTAGTGTGGAAAACTGGCTCCATTACATTAAGTAATGGCTGAGTAATAAATCAATTACTTGAGCTATTTAACACTCTCTTACCAAGGAAGTTATTCCACTCTGTGTCCAGATCGGCCTGATTGGCCAGGCAGCCTCGCATGACGTTGAGACAGTAGTTCTTGCAGGGCTTCAGAGCCACCTGACCGGTACAGTACGGACAGTATAACATCTTCATAGCCGCACGCACACAACTCGGAGAGGAACTAACCTGAAAGAGAGGACGAACAAGAAGATTGAGCAGAGTCAGCAAAACAGACACAGGAGGGAAAGGTTAATGAGTCCGTAACCTAATTCATATGCCTGATGCTGCTGATAAAACTCTGAACAAAGAGCATAAGGTCACTGCCGAAGCTGTGTTTGCGTAATTTATCATTGCAGGTTCAATTGCTTCTACTAACCCAACTACACACAACGAGAAGCCTTGGCCTCTGATCTTTTAATGCTGGAAGATAAGCCTTGATTGGTCCATCCAGGTGTCCACCTTCACAGACTGATAAACCCTATAGAAAACCTGTACTTTCGATCTCTGCTGTCCCTGATCTCTGACTTGCTTAGTAAACAAGTCGCCATGTTAGCCACAGTCAACTCTAGGCCTGGGTATTGATGAAGATTTCCCCATTTCAATCTGTTTCTGATTTACAAACTCTTGCATTTTATTTTATTCTGATTCGCTGGAGTGTATGTCAATTATGATTTTACTTCCATAAAGACATCCTCTGTTTGCTAAAGTTTTAATCAGGCCAGTGTTTCAGACTGATTCAAACTTAATTAAACAGACCTTTTTGAACTATTCAATAAAATAATCTGTTTATAAGCAGAGTTATCTTCAACTAATACAAAAAGGTAAAAAAAAAAAAAAAGAAAAAAAAATGTGTTAATTAAAATAAGTGCAATTTTTTTTTTTTAGATCTGATTAGTCAGTTGCTGGAAATAATTAAACTGAAATAAAGTGAAAAAAAAAATATATATAGTAACATTTTAAATATATAAAGAAAAAAGCTCATATCATTTCTATAAAATTTAAGTAAAATTTAAAGGAAAATTTATAAACCAACTCAAAAATATGAAAAAAATAAACCTAATACTAAAATAACAGTTCATAAGAGTTGTTCATTTCTTGAATCAGGCTACTCTGATTGTGAAGTATGTTTTTAATTCCCTAAAAGAACTGACTTGGATCTTCTTGAATCAAACTACATTAGTCATGCTTTTAGTTATGATTTTTAATGCACTACAAGAAATAATTATTAGTCACATGTTTCTGGATCAGACTACATTGGTAACACTGTATTGTTTTGCATGCAGCCCTTAAGGACAGATTACTTTTCTTGCCATTATTTTGTCTTAGTATTGTATCACATTCAATGAATAATTTTATTTTTATTTTTTGAAAATGTAATCTTATTTACTTCTCCCAAATCAAAGTAACATTAAAAAAATGAAGACAGCTTCTCACCGTGGAGACTTTGTCCACCACATCAGGCATTAGTGCCAGGCCGTGTGTGAACGTGCGAACTGCGATGAAGGACCGGGTCAACTGCAGGCGCAGCTTGCGTGGAACATCGCCGAAGGGTTTTAGCTGGTCCATGTGCCTGCTGACGCACTCCATGTATGATTCGTTGAACTCATACTGCACATTGACCAGTCGGAACATGCGCTCCAAAAGCTCCGTCCAGAAATCCGTTAGCATGTCGTCCAGGTTGACGGCGATGCTCCCACGGTTGTAGTAGTTGCGTAGCTCACTGAAGAAACGCTCAAAGAGCTCGGCGTTCTTCACATACATCAAGCCGTAGGTCCGCACGAACATGTCATTGAGAGATTTCTCTGCATTGTTTAACAGCTCTCTGAAGAACTCTGAAAAGAGGGACAATAATGAGAGAGTTAGTTGTAAATGTCAAAGGTGATACATTTTCAAGTGTATTCCTTATATGTTCCAATAAGTTTCCAAACAAGCTTCCAAATATTAAATGCATATTGTGTGTGTGTGTCTGTTTATGTATAATATATATATATATATATATATATATATATATATATATATATATATAAGGTGATATTATCAATGAAAAAAGTTTTACACAAAAAGTATTACACTTAACATACTTGAGAACAACAAAAAATGCACTTTGTAATCATGTCAAATTACAAATTTTACTTTAAGCTACACTATTAATCGTCTTAATATTTTTTGAACACTTATATTGTTGACTAGTATTAAAGCACATGAAAAGTATGCGATTATAATTTTAATTTTGGCACTTTACTTGATAAGTAGATTAAAAGTTTCAATTTTAAATATGCTACATTTCAGTTTCATCATTAACTGTCAAACTCCAAAAAGGACCAATAAAAAAACAAAAAACAAAACACTAAAAAGGACCCAAATGTAGTCTATGTACAATATTCTTAGTCTTATGAAGCCATATGATAGGTTTATGCAAGGAACAGTTTGACAGTGATTTTTCACTCAATTGAAAATATAGTGCAGGTTTGACATCATGATGCTTTGTTATGAGTAGTGTTGCACGGTGCACCGATACTTCAAAAGTATTGCGATTCTCGGGAAAATAAAAACGTCACGATTCCAAAATTTATTAGTATCGATAAGGTTTTCTTGCATAATTAACATTTTAATTGTTTGGTCAGAAAGTTCATATATAATATTCACATTAATCAGGGATTAAATGTGAAGTTATGTTCTGTATGCTAAATATGAAAACGAGCGTATCTGCACAGCATCTATAACTGCGCTTTGTATCTGCTGATTGCTGATCGAGATTTACATGCTTGGTTCACTGACCCTGTCATTTCGTTCATAAACGAGATGTGTCAGTTCATTCAACTCATTAACGAATGAGAAGATCTCTCGATCTCGTTCTGTGAAGGGCGTATGGGTTCACTACATTCAACAAATCACATGCTCCGTCACATCTTGAGTAACTCTCTGACAGGATGAAACAGTTCACAGAGCTGTTAACGAGCTGCGCATGTACTGCTATAAGCGCCGTGCTCGCGTTTTTCTAATCGCGCTTCTCTGCTCGCGTGCTGCTGTGGAGAGAGGAACTTCAGTGAGTGAATGAGAAATAGGAGTCAGTGGATTACCTGAACGAGAACGATTCGTTCACCTAAAAGATTCGTTCACGGACGAACCATCACTAGTGCAATTTCATATATCCTATATTAAATATTTGGAATATATATTTTCATATTTTGTAAGGTTCTTTGATTAGGTTAAGAAGCAAGTAGCAACGTATCTTCCGTGATGTCCATGATGCGTGGGTCAGGGTGGGTAAAGAAATGTTACTTTATTTGCGGGCTGGGGCGGGCCAAATAATTTCATAATAGCGGAACCCGCGGGTTGAAAAAAAAAACAGACCCGCGCATCACGCTGCATGAATGTCATTGCTCTAATAAATTTTTTATATTTTGATATTTCATAATTTGTTCAAATGTTTAATATATCTGCTGTTCATATGTTCATTTATTAGTGTGTTATATGATTATGATATTTGAGAGTGTATTTTCCCTATTCAGGAAAAGTATTGGAAAAGTATCGAAACACCAATTCTTGACTAGGTATCTGTATCGAACCAATAATTTTGGTATCGTGACAACACTAGTTATGAGACGCTCAAAATTCAGTAACGATTGATGAAGTTAAAAAGTTTAACTTTTTTTAAGTATAAAAGTTATTGTCTTCAAAAGACCTGGAATACAGGAAAAGTCATCCTGACTGCATTTACAGTGCTTGTTTTGTGTCTTTTTTGATATGTGATAGATGTGACCACTATGAATTGTCAGAAAAGATCTGACAGAAAATGGGAAATATTTAATTTGGAACATGGCAGGAAGTAGCTAAATGATCTACCGTTTTAAGATTCATTAGCTGTACATCACGAAACTTTTGCAAATGGGAAATGCCCTATTTTTTTTAAGTATTCTTGCATGAGAAATAAGACACAAGATAAGAAATGTAATCTCTACATCTTATCTCAAAAAGAATGTGCACTTACTGGCCATGAACACAAAAATAACAGATATGAATTGGAAAACATGTGTAACATGGAACAGAGTATGCACTTCAGAAAAAGCACACAGACTGTAAACTTTAACACGTATAAAATGAATTGTTATTAACTTTGGAACGTCAGCTGGCAGCACGTCCATGACTTTGTCATTACAATGACGCTCGAGAGACAGCGATTTAGTGCTCCACATTGCCCTCCTCGGCCTAACTTGCTCTCACTGACTGGAAAACCTACCAGAATCGCAAGGGAGGCCAGAAAAGCACACGGTTATTATCTAAACAGATTAATGCATATTCCATTTGACCCAACACAAGGTTTTTACTCGCTACGTTCCAGGAAAATAACTTTTGTGTATAAGGAGAAAGAGCTGAAAGCGCAGAAAGGATGAAGGGCAGCTAACGTCTCGCCCATCAAGCCGGTTGAGGCTGACTGCTATCAATGGCATTTTCCTGTTGTCACATTCCATTCGCTTTTCTTACTCTTCGCACCGCTCCCGCTCTGTCCTTCAGAAGGCTTTTCAATAGGATTACTGAATATGCTGACCCCCCTCCCCGAAAACAGACCTGTACCCCCACGAAACCCCTCGCACTCGCTGACTCTCTCCTGCTTTCAGTTCATCAGTGGCTTCAGAAGGCTCTCTTCATTGGAGACGGGGAACAATGCCCTACTTCATCCTGAGGAATGTCAGACCCCCTTCCCTCCCAGCCTCCCCAAATAATCCAGCCCCTCTCTCCCATGAAACCCTCTCTCTCTCCCGGGCCGGCAAACGCTACTTTCTTAATCTGAACAAAATGAGAATTTCAAAGAAATGCTTCCCCTCTCTTCCCGCGCTCACTCCGCAAAGCGCACCATTTGTTCTCTGCCTTTGTATCACCTTTCTCCTCTCGCTAAAAGCCCGCCGGCCCGCAGCACAGATGCCCTGCGCATAATGAGTGAGACTTTGAAGTGTTAAGTGGCATGCATCTGTGTTCTCGTAAACCGTCTTTCACTACCCATAGGCTTCGTCGACACAAACAAGACACCTAAGGTTTATAAACAAACAAAGCACGCTGTGCCGCTGTCAATTCCACCTCAAGCTAACACAGCCAGCTGAATGACAAGAGGTGTGTGTGTGTGAGAGAGACGGACAGGGGAATGCGAGTGTATTTGGGGGCTTTTCTTAATGCCCCCATCCTGCTGTGTAACCACGGATACCGGAAACACCGCAGGCCTCGCATTTAGCTTCCCTCCCATGAGTGGCCCTCGGCCCCTGGCCCCACACAGGGAGAGATAGAAGGCACCCAGCTCCACGCTCCATTGACAGAGATTAAACCTTAAGGGCCACTGCACCCGCCTTCCTCCAGATCCCCAGGAATGCCAAAGCTGTCACAAGTTTAAAGTCAGGGGGAGGAAAGAACGAGGTGAGGATGAGGAGGAGAATATTTTCCAGGTTTGCAAGTCAGTGTGCCATTACCAAAGAAAACACGAATTTACATAAGCCACTTGTCAGAAAACCACTTCAAGGACGAGCATACTAAATCACAGTCAAGTGGAATTAATTTCTGTAGTTCTTGGAAGATTTTTGTGCATATGCATCAAGGCACAATAATTATAGACCAAGCTAGATGCAAAAAAAAACCTTGTTAAACTGCTTGTGGGTCAATGGCATGACACTTTAGTATAGGGACCAATTCTCTCTATTACTAGTTGTGTATTAGCATGCCTGTTTTAAACAGTTTATTAGTACTTATAAATCACATTTTCTGCATGACCATATTGTAATTCCCTAATATAACTCATTACCTAAACTTAACAACTACCTTACTAACTATTAATAGGCAGCAAATTAGTAGTTTATTGAAGCAAAAGTTGTAGGTAAAGGGTTCAACCAATAATGAAAATTAGCCCATAAATTACTCACCCTAGGTTTATATCACTTTCTTCTTTCAAACGAATCCAGTCGGAGTTATATTAAAAACTTTCTTTGATCTTTCAAGCTGTTAAATGGCACTCAGCAGGTGTTGCAGTGCATCAGTCCAAAAGAAGTTAAATAAAAAGCGCCCATCCTTAATAAAAAAAAGTGTCTCACCGAGCTCCAGAGGGTGAACAAAGTCCTCCTGTAGTGAATCGATGCGTTTTTGTAAGAAAAATAACTATATTTAAAACGTAATAATCACTTTAATCTAGTTTGTGCCAACAGTTGTACATGGAGGCATATCCGGACAGATGACGTATGGAGTTCGGCGTTGCGTAAGCACCAATCAGAAATTACAAATGCGTAAGCGCAAGTGAGCGATCAAAACATTAGTTTTAAATGAGTTTAAAAGATTTTTCTTTTAAATTTTCCTTTTCTTTGTAGTGGACATCAAGTTGTGCATAAAGCAAAGTCAGTCGCTCAGCATCCACCATCCCCCACACCCTACACTCTCCACATACTTGCCAACATAACAGCATAACTGCTGAGATTTTGGGACCCAGTGTTGTTAGTGTTACAGTTGGAGGGGCGTTACTCAGGCATCCTACTTCGTCATTAAAAAACACTTTATGATACACTGGAGTCTGCCAACAAGCAGACTGCGGACCTCCCTTCTGATTTTTCCATTAAAACAACCTTTCTGCATTGATTTAGAAATGTGTGTGAAAGGTTATCCTGGAGGATGAACTACAGAACCATATAAGAATATATAAGAGGAGGAATGGAACGGCTCAACAAATGCCTCAACACAGGTCCCAAATCTCTAAGCACTCAAACATGTTCTTCAGACATCCAGAGGAGGGAAAATTCCTTATTCACTGTCCCGCCCTCCACACTAGCTTATTCCCCAACTCATCCCCTTTTGATAACTCTTCTTTATCCCAGGCGCTAATTGTTCCCCATTTGTGCCAATTAGTTGCTCAGCTTCTTTCTTTCCTTGTGGGATTTCAAACCCCCCTGCAGAGGCGTAGAGGATAAGAATTTGGATGGGGGTTAATCCTAATTCTTACAGCGCAATCACAACTCCTCCAGACAGGGTCACCTAGACCCAGACCGGACGCACAGGGAGGAACAAACACACCAAGCTCTAGAGGAAAACTATTTCTGGTAGGGGACTTAATTGCCCGTAACTCCAACCTCGAGGCTTTAAAAGCAGAAGCTGCTTCCAGTGCACACGCACCCAAACTCACTAAAGAGTGTGTGCGCTTAAATTCATTTCATCTTAATGACATCTAGCCTCTGTGTTGATAGGGAACATGTTCTACCGCATTTCCTGCTGAACAAGTTGTGTGTAACCACTTAGTCTTCATTACCTACTATAAATACATTCACCTCTGCGTCCTGTAGGCCTGACCAGCACAGAGGAAATTGTGTGCGTAAACGAGAAAAATGTGTTTCTTCTACAGCAAAAACACTCTCAAAGACACTCAAGCATCTCATTTACACCTTAGACATTTCCAAAGTGAAGAAAATACTTACGTTTCAGTGAAAGAATGCATTGATGGTGTCTTTGTTTGCAAGCATAAAAGCTATTGGTATTTTAAGTCCGTTTAGCTCATTAAGTCACATGCCAGGGTCTAGTGCACATTTTACGCAGACTGGCGATTCAGAGCGTATTCCCACGGTAAGAGTTCAAAAGACCTGAGAACCTGGAGATGGAGGAGAAATGAAAGGCATAGACTTATGGCAGAGAGAAAAGGGGGAGAACGGGGACAAAAGGCAGCAGAGAAAAAGAGCAGAGGAGGAGGCGGGAGGGATTCCGACACGTCACATTCCTGCTCACATCTGGCTGCAATACACACGATCCCTGTTACAATTCACTCCCTGAAGTCGCACTTTCTTTTTACATTCACACAAACAGGCAATCTTTAGAGCCGACCAGGTCACCTCTCACTACCATTAATGTTCCCTGCAAGCCATCACCTCTGATTCTGTTTCCTTCTTCCGCAACAGGGATCTAAAAACATGTTTTTCAGTATCACGATTCTATTCAAACATAAACGTAATAAATGCCTAATAAACCAATCTAATATGCCTTATAGTGCTGTCTATTATCATCAAACATTGACAAGAAAAAGAAAAATACCTTACATCGCACAGTGAAATGAATATACTATTGAAGGCACTCACATGTATGTAATTTTTCCTTGTTAATTTTAATAATAATAATTACTGATAGAACAACAATTATTCTTATTATTTTTAAAAATCTCATTAATATTAAAATACCTTTAAGAGAGAAAAACATTGAAATTGTATTTATTTTTATATTTAAATTTTCTTTTTTTTTGTTAATAAAGTTGCTTAATTATTATTTACAACAGAAACAAATATTTTTTATTAATAATATAATTATTATCATTAAACAAGACAAGACATTAACGAGAAATTTAAAAACCTTATTTAAATTCTAATTTGCCTAAACCAAGCAAATCCTTTTCTTGCTAAAAATGTTGTTTAATATGAATATTATTTATAATTCATTTTGAATTAATTCTTGATTTATAGAGAATTGTGAAAATCTCACTGGTATTGCTTTGACTATTGAATATTTAGTATTATGACAACACTAGTCACACAAAGACTTATATTATCATCAGATGTTGTTACACATAATTTAGGAGTTTGCTTCAAACAACCCAGAACATCATAACACACCCCAGCTCTCACAAAACTTGCCAGAAAAGCGACTGTGTTGAGTCCATTCAAAACCGCCCGGCTGCTCTGCCAGAGACACAGAGCTTTAGTAAAGCTGGCCGGCCACATGCAAGTTAACATGGATCTCATTTAGAAATAGCTGTGGCTCAGAGCGGATGGGTGACGAATCATGTGTGAGTGGAGGGAGATGTGCCATCAGCACTTCATTTATTCCTTCCTTTTCTGTCCAGTCATTGACCAATCAATCCAAACACCATCTCACCGTTTCATTTCAGAGGCTACAGTCCTTTACAGCCCTGGCTTGATTGTATCTACCCAGAGAGATGGTTTTCTATTAAATGTACCCTTGATGAACTCGAGCTGGATGCGTGTGACCAGGCCTTTAGTTTGTCTCACTTTTCCCCATTTGACACACTCTTTATGGCATGAAGAGAAGCAAACACATAAAACATGCATTATAAACCAGACGAGTATGTGTGTGTGTGTGTGTGTTAGCCGGCGGAGCGTCTGTGGGGTTTTCCCCTCCTGAATGAGTCAGCAGTGTCGATGCATGTTCCCATGCACCCCTCTGCCCTGCACTGGAGAAACCTGATCCCGCTCTCCCAGCCTGATATTCCCTGCCACATGCACTGCAGAGAGAAAGCCAGGCCTCTGCATGTGTGTGTGGTCTGTCTGCAAGCCTGAGAGTGTGTCCGTGAGTGTGTGTGTGTGTGTGTGGCAGATGACTGTGGGATGTTGAGGGACAGGTGGAGAAATGGATGTATAGACTGTGTGTCTGGCAGCCGGGGGTGTCCGTCAAACTAACTGTAACACTGTATGGAAGGGCAGCACAAGCAGATCAGCAACTGATTAACTGACAATATCGCCACACATTTTGATGCAAATGACAAGCAAAGCGTTCAGATTTGGTAGATTTGCATGCAGGAACGTGTGCAAGAGTTGTACTGACGGTCAAAGTGACGGTGTCTCTGGGTGAAGCTGTTCTGCAGGTTGGAGCTGAGCTGATGTACGGGGGCTTTCAGGTCCATGCGGCTCTGCTGACTCAGTTTCTCCTCCATCTCCAGAGTACAGCAGGAGAAACCTTGAGGACACACCTTCAGGTGATTTCCTGAAAAAGACAGAGAGAATTGTACATTGTAAAAACATAAATCCAACAAAATATTATATATTATTTATTGTACATTTTTTATTTTATTGATGTGAACCAGCTTAGCAACTGCTGTACTATGTAATTTGTAAATGAAAAGGCATTTTCAGTAATGGTCTCAGACTTCTGGACCCCCACTTTATAATGTAATATAACGCTCTGACAGCATAAGGCTGTTTTACAATGCCAATAAAGCGCTAGTATTTTAAATGTTAAAGACCAAGTCATTTTATTTACTCATTCTTCAACGAATGAACTATGTCTAGACGTTTGGCGAACTGAAAGCTGAAAACCTAACGTCAAACTTTTCCAATACAAATCAAACAAAGAACAGAAGTGAACACGATGTGCTTACAGAATAATGTGAGCTGACAAGCCACAGGCATCCAAGACAAAAAGCAAACACTGAATATTCAAGACCCTGTGGACACATGTTTCGGTAGTTCTAAGGGAACCTGGGCTTTCTTCGTGATTCGCCCCATCAGAAAACAAGTCTGCGCTGCGGTCGTCGAGTGAATGGCACAGATGGACAGTGAGCGGCTGGATTAAACAAGGCGTCACATTAACATGGGGAGTGTGAGTAGGGTGGACTGCGAAGTCGCAGCTGCAATAATGTTTTGTTTTTCTTTCTTTTTTTAACGCGGTTGTTGGAATTCAAGAGAACACAAGGGTCCTTTCAGTGGACTGGACTCCGACCGGCGGTTTGGCTACCCATGCTGCTGTTCACCGAGACTGGCCACTCAGGATAGAGCACTGCACACCGATGAGAGATCCCCGCTCTCAGGCCATTTCTCAATTTGAATATACATTTAGTTCCATGCATTTCATATTTATTAACTGAAATTTAGATGGTTTTGAAGGCCACTGTGTTCCTGTGACGGATAATCGGGGCACAAAAAACAATCTGAAAAGATTGTAACCTTCATCAGTATGTCTCATGAATATTAATTAGGTGACATAATGCTCATCCAATGCTCGCAAAGTGACTTTTTAAAAAAACAGATTAGGACCATTCAATAGATTGATCTAATGGATGAAAGCACCGATCTAAACATTATAGTGATCTTTTTTCTTTACACAATGATCAAGTAAAAGTTTTTAAAAAAATAAAGTCAACTACATTTCTAAAATGGCTAGTTATAATGGTTGTTTATAGTTCTAATGGTTGACAAACTTAGGTTTACTCATGAACACTGCTCAGTGTCTGTAACAGGCGCAGTGTACTTTATCATGTGCACTACGATATCTGATAACTCGTATCGGAGCATCTGCTGAACACATCGGCGTGAGTGAAAAGCGAGGAGCTGTTGAGAGCTTACAAATAATCACCATCTCACAAAATATCCAAGAGGAATTGTCACTGACCACTGCCAGGGCTTGTTTTACACAGACGGAGCAGGAAGGAGAGGCAGCGTGTGTTAATGTGCATGGATATGGTCTGCTATTTTTTTAAATAAATATCATTGGTATTGACTGGGGTGTTCAACGCCTTAATCCTGCATTGAAGCAGATTTGCAAAAAAATATAAACCGAAGTTATGGCTTCATATATTAGGAGTCTGAAGGAACTGGTCTATAAATTTGAGTAAGAGCAGCACCTTCACCCTTCCGTGGCAAAAGACCAGCTGTACCCCTCAACTCCACTGGGACCCCGTCCAAATCACTCACTCACATTCACACACTTGGCATCAGGTACATACAAGACCTGTACATCATATCTCAGCCCAACACACAGCTCTTTGTATAAGGGCATTTGGAGAGAGAGAACCTAACCTGAAAAAGCAAAGCAAATATTCTAGTAAAAACACAGAAAATGGAACCCAATTCACAGGTCTCGCAAATTACTGAACGGGGAAAACAATTCGGAACCTTTGACCATTTCAATACAGACCATTAACTAATCAAAACAATCTATGCAGGGGAAAACGTGATTTTTGTAACGATTTTTTCAGCTATGCATAAAAATACGGCCTTCAAATGTAAAAGTGTATGATTTCTGGGCCACTAGCTGTACTTAACCTCATTGGCAGAGCCAAAAGTTGACACATCAGCGTGCTAAAACAAACAGTTACCGTATTTCACGTTTCACTCAATAGTTTTATAATCAATATGTCCATCTTTTAAAAGTCAATATGCCTGCATGCACAAGCTAATCTTGGCAGACACATGCAAAAGGGAGGCTTCTGTGATTTCATGTTGCTTTAACGCAAAGCCAAACGTTTTGACAGCAATAAGATCCATTTCCATATGATCCTTAGGAGTAAACCACCTGACTATAAATCTGAAAAAGAGATTTGTTATTGCTGTCTCCAATAAGTCACTTCCTGTTGCTGTTCTGGAGTCCCAAGAACATTCTGAGGGGATGGAAACTGCCCTGTGGACAAAACCCAGATTAGTCCTGACGCCCCCCCATTCCCCTCTCTCCTTCTTCCCTGGTCACGATGTGCCCCCGGCCCCAGACAGACTTCACCCCCCATAACCCCACGCCACTAGCCAGCAGGCTTAACCACAGAGGTCAAAGGTTAACAGCCACTCCTCTGAGACAGGCCCTGCACTGTGACCCTGCTAGGGACTGACCAGCAGACCCACCACCCACACACTCTCATTCACAGGCCGGACCATCTGAATCAGAAGTCATAAATTCTCTGGAGGATTATTTCAGGCCAGCCGTCATTATAAATCGCTCTGGCCACCACATGAACATGCTGTTGCCAAAAGAAACAGAGTAATGGGCTTCCCTGTTGTCTGCCTAATAAGACACGTGACAACGTCCACATGCCTGCATGAGTGTCATCAAAACCATCATCTCAGGTGGATATGAGCTGTGGAGAATCATCATTCGAATTCTAATGTGATAAATGAAATCCTATTTTTATAGTCATTTCGCAGCTACCCTTTCCCTCAATAGAATAGATTGAAACACATTTACAAATACACAATACTTTGGAATGACATTGTTGATGTTCGTCACTCAAAATGTAACTGTCTTTTAATATTTACCTAATAACTGTGATTGGTCTTCTTTTATGCATTTATTTGCATACTGAATTTATTGGACAAACAACCTTAGGTAGATGACATTTAATTTCCATGAATGAAAAAAAAGGCTGAGGGATAGTAGTACACTTCAAAGGGCTGGAATAAGTAGTTGATGCAACAATGGAAAATCCTGGTGGAAAAAAAATAAATTTAAGGATAATGTGTTATGAAAATTATATGTGACATAGGATCCAACTGTCTGGTCTTCACAGTTTTGTTTTTAACAAAGAAAACATGCCTAGTTAGCAAGGCAACATTTCTAATTTTTAAGTTTCAATTCTCAAAAACAACAACAACAGTGGCCTACCCTCACTAAGCTCAAATCTCAAAATAAATCGTTAAATAATTCAATATGCAAAGAAAACGGAAGAAAACCCATTTAGTTTGTTTAAACTCTAGTTTTAAGGTGCAAAAAAGACAATTCCTCACAGTGATGGGAGACATTCAAAATGGAAGTGACAACATGATTCACACACTCCTGTGAGAGCACAAAACAACATGGCACACATCCCAACACCAGAGCCATCTTTACACAAGCGCAAGCTGCGGTAACCACAGAAGGAGGGGAACTACTATTTGACAAGAAGCTTTTTTTCTCAGTTGTGGCCTAGGGTTCGAGACGGCCCGATCCAACTAAATCAGATGTGTTTTTTTGGCCAGATTTCATAAGAGATAACAACAACAACTTGCAGATGGTGATAAAACATGAACCCTTGAGGGGAAATGCTCCAAATGAGTATTGCTTGAAACCTTTGTGGAATGAGCGTTTAATGAGTCCACTCCCTCCTTTTGGCAGACGACGCTCATGCATTGCTATTAGCTTTGAAATGAGAGTGGTTTAATGGGATAAAAGGCAGAGCGAAAATGAGCGTAGACATTGCAGACAGATAAGAGCTAGAAATTTGATTTCTAAATCACAGCCTTTCTATTATATGTTGTCTCCTCCAAAATGTGCCTTGCGTGTTCAGACATGTCCCTGCTGATGCACTCTCCTGCTTTTACACCATCTGCATGAAGACAGATCTCAGCACTCCTCTCTTTGTGTGGCCTGAGGCTATCTTTGGACAGTCCGACCTTCATTTACAGAATCGTGAATACAGGGTGAAGGAAGGAGAGCTTTCAAAATGTCTCTTTCCCTGAATGGACAAGCACCTTGATATCAACAAGGAGAAATTGAGCAACAGCTCTAAAGCATTTATGAAGCATACATAACATTTACTAAGATTTACAGTGCTTTACAAAAACAAAAAGAGCCAGAAATCAGAGTTTTATATTTCTAGAGGTACTCTTGGTAATCGCCAGCTCTAGGTGATGTGGAGTTTCCACAATATATTTGCTAGCAATGTAAAATTAAACCAACATTATGAGTATCATGATGTCTTGTGCACTTTTATTTTATCATTAAGTTTCCAAAAGTGCACTTTATTGCACAGGTCTGATGCAATGAAATGCTATTTATGAATAGACAATCTTTCGTTGTGTCAACAATGCTTTGATAATATCTTCTGATTTCATTTTAAAAGTACCTGAGATTAACTTTTTTTAAAACAAGTTCAAATTGATGCCCGGGACCTTTTGTTTAAGCTCTGTCACCTAGACTTGGTCACCATTAGCACAGATTTTTTGTTAAAATCAAATACTTTGTTTCACTCAACGAGTATGAGAGGCCACAGCTGGCATCTTGTACGTGAGGAAACAGCTGGCACTCTCTATTAATAGAGTTGTACAGAAGGTAAAGACACAACTCCTCAGGTTTTCATTGTGCGGTTCCCACCGCAATGGGAGCGTTTTCAAACGGGAAAACTGTAACAGGAACCCATTATTACAGAGCAACTGCTCATATGGCGGTAATAAAGAGGGGAATTACTTTCTCTTTCTCTCCAAATCCAATCCAGCATCTCTCATACACTGCCATGACAAGTTTACAACACTATTGCCAGCACAATGATGCCTTTCAGAGACTCGCAATAAATGTAGGACGGCTAAATGGAAATGACAGCAGAGCTGGCCGGTGCGTACGATCACTAAACAAAATGGTGGATGATGTCAAGGGGGTCGTTTAATGGCACTTGGAGTGAAGCACTGAGAAAAACAGGCCTCTGTAAGAAGGCACTTAACGCTTGCATCTAGGCCATATTGTCCTGTAACCTTCACTAGATTTAATGAGACAAGCTTTTATTCGCTCAATGTCAGTCTAAATGACTACCTTTTCCCTTTCTTAAACAACATATTCTACACATTTGCATTTTAATAACATTCGTCAAGTTTTGTTTTTTCAGGGCACTATTAACAAAGACGTTCAGTTTTTAAGGACTATTTTTGCTTTCACTATAACACAGGCGGTTTTTGCTATTGTACCTACAAATTAAAGCTGAAGCGTATGATTGTTGGTGTATGTTCAAATAAAATACTCATATATAGCTTAATACTTCAACTGAAGGCAAGTAATTTATTCCAATTCCCTGGAAAATATTCCCCCAAACATTAAGGCATGATTAAAACATTACTATGTTATTACAGTTATTATTATTAAAAACATTACAGTTTTAAGTCCAGGGTCAGCCACCGCCATGCATTTGAGACAGAATCTTTTGGGAAACCTGTAAATGGTAAATTCCAATATGGAAGTGACATTTGTTATTATTAGCTAATATTGATAAATGTGAACATTTTTCAATATTCAAATAACTTGCATGTTCACAGTTCTCTGATGCCAATAATACTAATAATAATACTTATTATTATTAGCAGGCCCATTTATTATATATTTATTTGGTTTTCTTTTCATCAATTCACAAACCCCCTGCAGTTCCTTCACAAACCCCCATTTGGGAAGCCTATTATAAACAAGTGCATAAATGTGAGCTGCCATATGTTAATAAACTAACAGTTCTGACATCATAACCAAGATGCATTCAGAATGACCCACTTTTTCCACTTATTTTCCACAAATGAGCTTGATGAACCTTAGAATCTGACTACATTTCTTATGATTCAAAAGAGCAAAGAAAATCCTATTTTCCCTGAACAGGCCAATGCACTCATGCGTGTTCTGTTGATGCCGTGAGCGGGGCTAACAGGCCTGACTGCAGAGGTAATGTGAAGGGGGCGATTCAAAAGGCTTAGAGACTGTGCTCAAGGACACATTCCTCAGGTCTAACACTATGAAAACATTAGCAAAAAACTCACTTCACAGGTCTGTTGACCTTTCATTAGAGTGATGTTTTTCTAATCCAGCCCCCTTTTCCATTCCTGATATATCCTCCTCATGCTCCACGGAGAGCACCAACTATTCCCTGATCCTCTGAGGCCACATTCACAGGTTACACTGCTGAACCAAAGCTGGGCAATTTCAAAAGCAGGTTCTTCACTTGATCCGTCTGCAGAGGTCACGTATCAGACGTTGTTTGGAATGAGCGCTGCTAATCCCTTTTGCTATTTAATCTGCAGTTACGAGCGATCCTCTGAGCGACACATCTCTCTGCAGCCCCATGGGGCAAGTGTCATATTAATGAGGAACTGAGTTAACGAGCAGGATATCCCACGCCAAGTGGCCCAACTGACACTCGTGCAGGGCAGGAAACCCTGTTACAATACGGTACAGTCCAGCCAAGCGGGGACACACGGGCTCGACCTACAAACTATGGCCTTTGTTTCCGGTAAGGCTGAAATAAAGGAAGCAACACACAGAGTGAATAGACAAAACAAAGCCACCGCCAGATTACTGTTTGGCCAAAATATTCTATTCAAATTCACGACAGGAAAACAAGTTTAGACTAGGGAGACTTTCCGTCACCTTCAAATTGGTTAATTAATGGTTTAACAGAGGTAATCGTGCAGTCAAGAATGTGACCAATTTTTAACCGTGGTAGATGGACAATTGATGCAAAACACGTCCTTGATTTTTTTTTTAGGTTACATTTTATATTAATGCATAATGGAAAGTGCATGTTTAAAAGATATAGTTCAGCCAAAAATAAAAGTTTTGTCGTTAAACGCACCTTAAATGTCATTCCAAACCCATGAGGGTGAGTAATTAATGGCAGAATTTAAAGTTTTGGGTGAACTATCACATTAATGTCATTTTTTTAATTGATCTGTTTTTTTAAAAGCATGTTATTGATCTCATTGTGAATGACTGCATTTATATATATATTGTTTTTTCAATTAACATCATGGTCTGATTTTCCAGTGTGTATTTTAACCCTGCCCCTTTATTGCAATGGACTTTAAACTAGCATTTAGCCGTGAATATTAAATCAACAACTGAACAAAATGTCTTCCATTTCTGTTACATCGCAACTTAAAAAATATGAATATTCGTAAGTCTCTTATTTAATATAAGCTCGTAAAAACAGCATAAGAATTATTCATAAAACTTTTTGGAGATGAACTACATTATGTTGCACTGAAGGATGTGTTAACATACCAAAAAAAAGTATTTCATGTCAACAACCCTTGTTTCAGTAGAAACATCTCAAGTTTGAAAGAGTTACAGTCAGCGCTACCTACATCTGGTTGCACTCTAAACTCGCATAAATCACATCCAAAAAAGATTTAGACCCACAGAAATGTTTAAATCCACTTCTTGCTGAGCTCTTCATTCAAATCATATAAAACAAGCACTCAAAATTCGCTTTGAAATGGTTCAGAGATTAGGAATTTCAGCTGAGGAGTATTAGAAATGAAGACACATGGCAGTCTGCCACAAGGCCAAGAAAAGCGTGTGCGAAATGATGCTTCCTTAAATTAATAAGGGATTCAAATCTCACACATACAGCTGTCAAAATACCAAACCACCAATATTTTCTTTTCAGATGGCACGTGGGTTAATGAAGAGGAAATAAGAGTTTGTTTTCACCAAAAGTCAAGGTCCCGATCGTATCCTACCAAGTCATAACGCTTGACTCTTAATCACGGGACTTTTGTGTGATTATTAACCAGGGTAAGAGCGCAGCAGTTAAACCATCTCTTGGTCTTCTGTGGTGCACTTAGGCACAAAGCAACATCAAGACTACACAAAACACAAACCAGATGTAAAGTATGATGCCGGGCAGGGAGCCTTAATACCTCGTAAATCCTCAAAAACCCTGAATCGGTGCAGTGAGACACACATATGTTAGATTGATGTACACACTTGAGCGATCACCCACAAGTTTTCATCCTTTTGTACCAGTCAATCTCTGATTGCTAAACCAGAGCAGGGCCTCTGGCCAATTAAAACTCCCCACTGGTAAGCATTCCAAAAGGCTGCCATCCATGAACATTTACCCAGAAGTCCCTGGGGAGATTCCACAACATCACTCTGGCCTCTCACTCCGGGTCTGTCTCCCTCTCCCGCCCCAGCGTGCCGTCTCGGGCTTTGTCTCCACTCACAAAAGCTCCCTGCCTACACCACTTCCCAGGTCACCTCATTGTGAATCATTTAACTTGGACTGGCTCTTTCACAGACACATTAAAAGTCAGGACACTTCATGTTTGGAGTTTAACAGAGGAATCAACGGATCTCTGTTGTTCATTACTGATATAGTTCTTTCATAAATGCCGGAGTGTGAAGTTTCTCATTCAAACTTCATGGAAGTCAGTTAATGACCAATAAGGGTCGGATCTCATGGGCGAAACTAGACAAGCACAACATGGCGATGAAAAGATCAAGATCAATACATTGATGTCATAAAACTATTAAACATGGGTTTGACTGCACATTAAAATATTTTGATGCCGATTTCTATGGATGCACTGAAATGGCTGAGACCAATAGTCCATAAATTGTCATGTTCTTAATATCTTAACGTGCAGAATAATGTAAGTGAACTTTGAACTAGGGATGTAAATGATTAATCGATTATCGGTTAATTGTCGATAAGAGATGCAATCGAATAAGGCTGACGATGGTCGGTTAACCAATTTAATGTTGGGTTGTATTTAATATATCATCATTTATCTACAGGAACACTGGAAATGTATAGATCAACTAAAAAATTCCATAACAGTGCATGAAATACCAGAGGACATATCATCCCCTTACGGAGCCAAGCACGGGACATGGTGAAGGAGTGGACACACCGGCTCCACAAAATGGAGCAAAGTTCAGTTGGAAGCAATTACACACCCCCAACCAATTCCTCCAGCCAGAGATACAATAAAAGACTAATTACAATGAGCCTGCGCGTAAGCAGAGACACTGACAGCCTGGAATGCACCGTTTATTTACCCGTGAGGAAAAAGAGGGCAAAAGGTACAAGCCAGGAAGAGACGAAAAGGAAGAGGGGGTTGAAAAAGAGAAGGAGAAAAAACATGAAAAGCTGATGACACAGCTCACTCTAATGCTACAATGAAGGAATCCTCAAACCCTCTCCAAAAATGAACATCTGTGCACATGTTTGCATGAGGACACACACAGATGGATGACAGCAGAGAGGTTAGCAGGGGGTGGGAAGATCCAACGTGAGAAACTGCAGGCCTGGCTGAGCAGTGACAATAAATACATCACCTAAAATAATCAGTCAAATAGTAACAAACGCTCTGGGGGATTGCAGGAAACTCACTTTCCCCCTCAAACGGCAATAGCCCCAAACCAAAGCTCTGCTGCAAAGTAAAAGTTATGCTAAGAGGTAAACACAGGATGATGCACATCATCAAAATGTAATAAAACAATTCTTGCCGCCCCTCCCAAGCACATCTTTTCTTGTAATTCTTCATGACAATATGGAATAAATGAAAGAGCTTTAGATTAGTTGCTATGTAACAAAAACAAACAGTTTACGCAAGCTTTCACTGCGAGATGCATTTCAAACAAAAGTTCAAAAGTGGCAATTAATCGTTCAGAGTCCACTTATGTTATTCTGCACGCTTAAGACGTTGTTTTTTCCCTTCTATGTAATCTTAAGGGTTTTTCCATTGTTTTTAGAATAACATTATAATACCATTCATATTTTTCTTTTTTTTATTTAAAGAGACTAATCCCATGTATATTTGACATCTGAGGCTTAATACTATAGGAAAGCACTAAAGTTTTTTCAGTAGTAACGTTATCAGCTTGTTTGTTTTCATATAAATATACGGCATGCAGTTGCATCAAACAATGGTATAAACATAATTCAATGTAAATTGTGATATTCTTAATTAATAATCGCAATTTCAATTTCAAGGAAATAATCGACAATTATGATTTTTTTTTTCGCAATCGTGCAGCCCTAAATAACAGTTCATATTTTGTTTGAATAGAGTGGTGACTGGCTTTTAATTAACAAAAAAAATATATATTATGATTGCTCTTGAATATACATATAAACAACTGCTTCTTTCAACTTTCTTTTAGCATTCAAACCACATAAAGTTTGAGTTGAGCGCATATGTACATCATAACATGTATAAAAATAGTCACCAGAAGGACATTTCCCACACAACTCAACTTTCTGTATATTTCTCTCTGTCTGTGCCTCATACAGTACAGGACTGAGCAAAGACAGCTCTTTAACTTCAAACAGCCATAAAAGATCCACACAAACAACCTGAGGTTCAAAAGAGGGCTCTATCTAGGTCAAAGCACGTCTTGTTTGGAGATTTTGAAAGCCCACCATAAGCCGCATATGACTGAAACCACAAACACTCTCACTGCATGGCTCTCCGATTCTAGATCCCCTTCATTTTCACACTTACATACTTCCTGACTCAAAATCCGCTTTTTATAAACAAAACGCCTACTTAACCTTCAGCATATGAAAGGTTTTAATGCAGGAGCGCTACATTGTATCCTCTTTGGGAAAGCAAAGCAGTGGAAGCCCGAGCTGTTCTCTGTCAGTGTTTATAACCGACATCTAAGAGCGGCTGAAATCCACCAGATGTCGAAACTGACGGACAAGCATTGAGGTAATGCACAAGAAAGAAGAGGGGATGGTAAAAGAGAAAGAGAAAAAGAGGGGCCAACGGGCAGGATGAGGTCAGGCCAAAGATCATATTTCCAAGTCCTCAAAGCTACAAAACTGCAACAATGATTCTGATAGACCTGTTGGGCTTAGGAAACTGGATAGCCATGAAGTTGATGGGAAGAGCGGCAGCAATAAGCGAAACCTACACCGGGATAAACTTACTATGCTTTTGACTGACATCTCGACCATCTAGGATATTATATATGGACAGGAATGTCAATAAATCATCCAATAAGAGGATCTTCTGCTCTCAAAGAGTGAAATAAGATCAAATGTGGCCATTTTGAGGTTTGCAGGACGGTCCTCCATTTTGTCTTATGACTTTGCCCCACCTTAAAAATGTTCATCCAGAGTCTGTCTGAGTGACTTGTGGCAAACTGAACAGTCATAGGGGAGTAGGGGAAAAAAAACACATTTAAACATCAGAGCCAGAGTTGGGACCGGAGCCGAGACATTTGGTTTTGATGACCGTTTTAAGAGAGTTCCCATCACCTCGTCAGTTAAATTGACAGAGGTCTGCGAGGGAGCTCTTTAACCGCCTCCGCCCGTCTGCCCGAACACACACCACCTCAATTCTCCATTCTCTCCAAATGCTTTTTTACATGCGTATGAAGTGTAGAATTAGGTAATCGAACGGGCTTAAACGAGCCCTGGACTGAGGCTCATCAGGGGGAGTCTTGATGTTGGCCGTGGGAGTAATTAGCAGGGATTACAGGAAATCTGGAACATTCCCAGAGTGGAGGGCTTCTGCCCAAAACCCAGATGAGCCCCTGGCCTACATCTCTCGGCTCTCAAAACAGCCACAAATGATTGTGAAAGGCGGGAGAAAAACCACAGACATCATTTAGTCATAATGATCATTACTGCTTTACATTAAGGCTGTTATGATACAATCATATCGCACTTTAAAACTGAGGTTCAATTTGTTAACATTAGTTAATGCTTAGTTGATGATACAAATTAATATTAACATAAAATAACAAATGCTTGTAAAATATTCTTCATTGTTGGTTCATAACAATACATTAATGTTTATGAATGGAAAAATTTTTTCTGAAGGGTCACCAACCCAATATCTATTTGTATGGGCGTTCATGTCGTTTCATGTTGACATACACTACCCTTTAAAGGGGGGGTGAAATGCTATTTCATGCATACTGAGTTTTTTACACTGTTAAAGAGTTGGATTCCCATGTTAAACATGGACAAAGTTTCAAAAATTAAGTTGTACGTTTGAAGGAGTATTTCTGTTCCAAAAATACTCCTTCCGGTTTGTCACAAGTTTCGGAAAGATTTTTTCGAGTATGGCTCTGTGTGACGTTAGATGGAGCGGAATTTCCTTATATGGGTCCTGAGGGCACTTCTGCCGGAAGAGTGCACGCACCCGTATATCAGAGCAATGAGAAGCTGAGCACAGACATTCATTCACTGATCAGAGCGAGAGCGTCGCGAAATGTCAGTGTTTTTGGTTGCCAGGGCAAGACAACCCTGCAAAGATTACCAAAAAAAAAACAGCATTAAGGGACCAGTGGATGGAGTTTATTTTTACAGAGCATCGACGGAGTTGTGCAAGTGTTTGTGTTTGTTCCCTGCATTTAGAAGATGCTTGTTTTACAAACAAGGCCCAGTTTGACGCCGGGTTTGCACATCGTTTATTTCTTAAGGATAATCCAGTCCCAACGAAAAAGGGTCACGATCGTGTGTTGGAACCGCATGCGGTGAGTAAAACTGCTTCAAATATCTCTGTGTCGTTAACTTAGCTATCGGCGCGTAAGCACATCAAGTACACAACATGAGATGTTGTCATCAAACTGCACTTTCCACATGTACAGCTTAAAAAAAAAAAAAAAAAAGTGGAACTTATTCATTTTCCAAAACCGCTAAGCAAATGTATACAGTTTCAGTACATACCACATAGAGACGTCATTGCTGATGCTGCTCTTGTTAAATTTCAGCCTCTGGATCTGTGTCACAGCTTCCAAACGCTCTCAACTCAAAAGCTTACTCACGCTCGTGATTCTTTAGCTCCGCCCACACATCACGCCTCCAGCCGGTCGTGTTTTTCCGGGAAAAATCGGTACAGACCATCTTCCTCTTATGAATATAATAAAACTAAAGACTTTTTGGAGTTATGAAGGATGCAGTACTACTCTATAGGTACTCAAGATTAACAGGATATTGAGTGAAAACGAGCATTTCACCCCCCCTTTAAAAGTGTAGGGTCAGGAAGTTTGTTTTTAAATGTTTTTGAAACATTTTTTGATATATCATATTTCTGATACTTTGATTAATAAAAACACCATTTGTTTAAAACAGAAACCTTTTGTAATATTTTAACTCATTGCCTCTTTGCTTTCTTTAAAATAAAAACTTACTGAGCCTCTACTTCCCAACAACAGTTCACGTATTGTGATGCACTTATATGAAAGTATTTGGTTTTACATAAATGTTTGTGCGAGATGTTTATGCAGCTGTAAAACGGAATTTAGGAAGTGAGAAACACACCTTGGGAGAAGATCTCTGAGCACTGCTCACGGCTGGATCACCGTCAACCAATGTAACTAAAACAGTGAACGAAAAAAACCCACCACCTCTCCAATAACACACACAAGGAGTTTTTCTGAGGAATGAGGTTAGGGGAATGTCCCAAAGGAGAACTGTATCCAGAGCTCAAGACTCTAGTCGGTATCTGCTCGAATACTCCAGCACATATCATCCATGCTAATGCCTGATTACAAAGCCATGGGAGGAAGGGTTTAAGCAAACAGCAGCCTTCGCTGAAGCAGTCTGTTTTGGTATTAAAATCATCTGGAAAGCTTCCCACACACAGAGCAGACAGGGAGGTGAAAGGAGTGGGACAAGTGAAAGAAACGGGGGGATAACACTTGGACAAGACTATGCAGAAATCCAGGATGGATGAAATGGCACAAGGAGAGGGAGAGAGCGAAAAGAAGAAAAAAAAAAGTGTAGAAAAGCTGCTTCGGCACAAACACTTCCTACAAAGCCCTCCCTATCCAGCGGGATGCAAGGGAACAGGAACAGACCCACCGGCCAAGTTTGGGGGCCCAGGGAGTGTCGATTTAACAGCATGCAAATGGGAAGTGTTAACAAGGAACTTCAGTGGCAGCCTGTATCTGCCTTCAAGTGTGGAAAGCCACAAACACAGGGCCAGATTTTATACAGCACCCATCCGACATCACTCTGTGCTGTGCCAGATTTACTCTGGGAAAACCACAAACAACACTAACAATGTCACAAGAGACACACGTCTTGGGCCGAGGAAGCATGGGGCTTTTTTCTTCATGTCTGTACACATCTGCCCCATTCGGAGTGTACATATGACTCAGGGTGAGTCAGAGCCGCTGAATCCCGCCCCGGGCAAAGTTTTGAAGCGTTCCTCACATTCCCTGTGAGCGGGTCACACGCTCTCGCTCAATCAAACGCAGTGGCAGCTCCTCTTAGTAACATGTTAAGTTGCCTCTCACTGCCGGCCTTCTTCTGTCAGTCAAAACTCCCTCCTCTTTCATTCAACGGTCAGTCAATCCTCTGTTGAAGATCCTCCGGCTGAGTCTTTGTTGCCGTTCCTGGCTTTAGGGTCCCAGTGAGGAGGTCTTGGTGGTCCCCTGTGGAATGTGCTAAGGAGGGGGCAGACCTGGGCTAAAAGGGGGCGTCCCATTGTTCACACACACACTGCACTTACCCCCCACCAGGCCGTCGCTCTCTGGAGGTTTTTAGGAGGGGGATTGAGAGGAAGCAGAGGAAAAGACTTTCTGCAAAACTTTTCCTTAATTAGGTCATGGTTAATCATGAAGATCTTTGGATGTAACCAGTACTGAGTCTAGGAATTATTCTGGTCCACCCAATCTTTAGAAAAAATTTCATATGAATTCGCTTTAAGTATAATTTCTCGGAAAAAAAAGAAATAAACAAAAAAACATCATAAGCAAGACGTTCCACCCCTAAATCTAACCGTGAGTGGGGTGTAAGCATATCATACAAAAACGTTCCAATGGAATCGTATGACTTTATATGAATCAGCCACCAATTCGCCAAAACCTAAAATAGTTTGAATTATCATAAGAGTGTGTTGGCCCGGTCAGGTGGCACTACTACGTTTTCCTCCTGCCTTCTCATTTCCAAACACTGCTTGGGTCTCATTCACTAGACCACTTCCTCCTGATAGCCAAACTCAATTACAGGCAGTTATCCACTGTGCTCAGGTCACTGAGAGCACAGCCACAGATCAGCTCTGCTTCAGTCTCTGACACAGGACAAACACGGACCATCTACAGACACCTTAATAGTTGACATTTCAAACAGCAAAGTTAATGTTTCACATGGTGACACGGGTCAAAGACTATTTAGAAAATATGTTGTAATTTTAGCAGAATTATTATTCCACCACCTGACATTAAAATTTAAAAAAGGTGCCTACTGAAATTACACTGTAATATAATCTACATTTCAGTCGGCAAGATTTAAAGAAACATTAATATTAGTACTTGTATTGAACAAGGATGTATTCAATTGAGCAGAAGTGATAGTCAAGACATTTATAACATTATTTACTATACAAAGATTTCTATTTCGAATAAATGCTGCTCTTTTGAATGCTCTATGAATCAAATAGTCCCGGAGGGGAAAAAAATGCATGTTTCCACAAAAAATAATGTTTTCAGCATTGATAGTAAGAAATGTTTCTTGAGCAGCAAATCAGCATATTAGAATGATTTCTGAAGGATCATGTGACACTGAAGATATATGTTATGATGCTGAAAAATCCAGCTTTGCACCACAGGAATAAATTACATTTTACAATACATTAACAGAGAAGTTATATCAAATTGTAATATCTCAAGTAGAAGGACCTTAATGTGCATAATCATTGTAAATCAATTAACTCAAAAAATAATGAAGCATTTCGACTATCATTTTACAGTAATATTAATTTAATGAGTGACATCTGCCCTGATAATTATACAAACAGCTGTCAATAGTGACATCAAACATGATTTGTTCTTTAATTAATCGCACTCCAGCGATTATCCTCTGATTAGCTGGAGCGGTGGGCTCGCATGCTCTGATCTGACACAACTTCAACATCTTGTGACTCTCATCCCATCTGACTATCAGTGGAAATAGTCGTTTGTTTGCATTTTACAGTTGAATTATATCTCATTTACAATCTTATCTGTAATGCACTGACTGCATACCCAAAGCTCCATGATGGATTTAGTAGTAAAAAAAAAAAAGTTAGGAATTCAGCAATTCTATAAGTAGCTAACAACATTACCAAATTAGCTGAAGTAGTTAATGAACACACAAGGGACTAGAAAAGGGCAGAACTACTTCCTGCAAAGTTCTGTGCTCACAGATTCAGTGTTGACCTGCTTATCTCTGACGTGACACAATCGTTCAACTATTTATCAAAGTGAAATACAAGGCAAGCAATAATAAAAAAAAAGCCTGGCCTGCGAAAATAAATCTATTACATTGATGAATCCAAGCTACAGGCCAAAGATTAAGCATGTCCAATTCAGATCTGATCTGTACAATATCAAGAGGCCAGCGAAGTTAAGTCATCACCTTTCCGAGTCTCATAATGTACTGAAGTGCTTAAGAGTGGGATGAATCTTTCGGGAGAAAGGGGAGGAAACATGTTTGATCTTTGACATGGTCCATACCTGAGGCATGACGTAAGAGCAAACCGCCAACGTAAAGCAAAGCAGATTTCTCCAGAGCAGGGAAAAGCATTCTCCTGGATTGCTATGAGGAGCTGTTGACAAGGCGAGATATCGATCTGGTCAGCATTAACCACTCCTCCTCTGAAACTTTTGAAGATGGGCAGCCTGCCACTGGGCGGGAGACACTTTAAACACGTGTTTTATGACATCTAGGCCAATCAAACCATCATGAGCAGTGAGGCTTTTTTAAGAAGGCCAGCCGGTACTTTCAGTTTAACTGAGGATTGGAGGATACATGCGGTTTAGTCCTCAGCAGGGATCCATGTACTTCACGGCTTAAAGAACTATGAAGCTTCTAAAGGTGCAATAATCCACAGTCCCCTCAAACTGTGAGGATCCAGAGAGGCACTCTGACCATGAAGAATGATCTCTGCTTCTCCTTATAAAACCATACTTATCCAGCAGAGAAACATTCTGACACCAATTTCACACCACAAACTCCACCTGAGTACAGCTTGGTTGAAATGGCCACAAGTATAGATCTCAGCTAACTTATTTGCTAGGGGTCCAAAACATGATCCTACAACTAATTAAAACCATACAACTTTCATACACTTCTACCTGGCATCTCACTTGCTTTTAAAGGGTTAGTTAAAGGAATCAAACAGTTGGTGGTTGCCACTGACTTCCAAAGTCAATGGCAACCACCGATTGTTTGATTACCAGCAATCTTCAAAATATATTTTTTTATGTTCAGCATAGGAAAGCAACTCATACAGGTTTGGAATGACATGAGGGTGAGTAAATGATGACAGAATTTTCATTTTTGGGTGAACTATCCCTATAAGGACACAGTTAGCTTTTAAAACATTTCGCTTCAAGGGTCAAGGGTTGTAGTGAAGTATTTAAGTAACTCATCATCATTCATTAACCACATTTGTTGAAAAAATAGCTAGAGGCTGTAAGTGGCAAAATCGTAAAGGGATCATTCCAAACATTTATGCACTTCTTTATATAACGATCGCATTTTTGTAAAAAGTTGACAATACAATGAAAGTCTAAGAACATCCCTCAACATTTATTATTGCATAAAAGTACATCATTAACGCTTGGAACAACATGAAAGTGAATAAATGAAAGTTTTCTTTAATAATTTGGGTAAATTACCCCTTTTATAAAAGGGTTTCTTCAGAGAACTTGAGACTAACATTTAAAGACACAAATAGCATTACAAGGAATTTGTGGTGGATATGTGTGATAATAGCAAATCAAATTAATTCCTCATTTTAGGTTTACTTCAATCTAATGTGAAAAAGACGTTAACCATAAGATCTCAAGTTCTTTCCACTGCATAAGATACTCGCTGCTGTAGGAAATCTTGCCGTGTTGGATGCCGTGCCTGCAAAAGCCATAACATTCGAAACGTCTGATTTATGATATTAACAAAAGCAAAACAACATTCAAGCGAACAGGTCTTTAAAAGAAACTGCTGGTTCGAATTGCCTTTCTTGACTCGCATGAGTCACGCGGAAAATGCTTCGGTGTATAAATAATATAATACCTTTGCTAGAAGGCAGTCAAATCGTCATGCATGGGATGTCATTTTGACAATTTGCCTGATTAGGACTGGCTCAAAGCATGAGGATGGAACTCTGCTTTAGGACTACAGAAGCATAAAGAAGACATGTTTTGACTGCGAGGTGAAGAGGGCCAGCTCTGAAAGCCAGAACCGGGGAGGGCCACTACAAGTTCAATTAGGTTCTCCTGTGGACCATTTTCTCCCTAGCACCAGGAGACATTGTTAAGCCAAAGCAGGGCTTTTTGTGCTTCCTTTTTTTGCTTTCTAAGGACCTCCACCCCTCAGCGACAGCAGACCTTGTCACTTTCTCGGTATCAATTATCTCAGTCTCTTATTGACAAAGGCATGCTAGCTAAGGTTAGCCTTGTGCAGGGTCCCAATGCATATTGTGCACCATTGTAAGAGGCACACGCGCATTGCACCCAAACCTCTAAACGAGCCTTTATAATTCATTCTTTAAAGCCATCACAACAAAACTAGAGATCTGACACAATAAAACATGACAAATGCAGGGATGTTGGGGAACAATCACAGTTTGCATTACAATGACACCTCTGGAAAGACAATGGACCTGTTGGGCTGGAGTAAAGTACAGGGAAAATTAAGGCTCAATTGTTCAGCAGTCATGCAAGCAGCCTGTTCAATTAAGAATTACAGGAACACAACAGATATATTATGCAATAATTCATTCTGGTCCTTAAATTTGATTAAACAACGTTTCAAGAGCACATATATTTAATTCATACCACCAAGGTTGCATGCATTCCCTGCATTATAGATCATAGCATGTGTGTAGTTAGTATGTGAATAAAAGGGACTGATTTCAAATCAGAGCAGTGATGAGCTCAGATTGATCAAATCACATGATGTATGGATGCACAGCATTTTGCAGTAAATTATATATTTAAGATTTATGTTTTTTTTCCTCATTACTTATTTTCCTATATTACGCTTTTAAAAAAATAAAAGGTTCTTCTTTAGCATCTAAAGGTTCCATGTAGAACCTTACCATTCTATGGAACCTTCCAAATGCACAAAAGGCTCTTTATGTTGAAAAAAGTTTTTTTTTTTTTTTAGATTATTAAAATGTCATTCACATTAAGAAAAATATATATATACATTAAGAAAATATTTCACTGAAAGTTTTTGGGGGAACCAAAAATGGTTGTTATAGCCAAAACTGTGTCCTGAGGTTAGTTCCCCTCCTTGTTCAGGACTTGAAGAGGATCTAAAAACTGCTAATTGTTCCACTCCCCCGCACCCATCCCGCTCCAGATAAAATCACTGCATTTACATGAGCATTAGCACTTCTGAATGACAATCACTGTCCGATGACCGACTCTCGCTTACAATGAGAAAGTACGACACTTTGAAACAAAGCCAGTAGCTGGGGTGCGGAGGGGAGGAACGACAGAACACTTGTAGCTATAGAAATTAATCACGAGCTTCATCCCGTTTAAAAGATGCAGTAACCGAGGTGCGGTAACGTGCAAGTTAGCTGGAGAAGGCGGCTTAAAGGGGCAGTTCATCCTAAAAAAATGTTTTTCCAAACCTCTATAACTTTCTGTGTAGGCCAAAACATTCTATATGTAGAATGACAGCCTCAAAATTCACTGTAATTGTATTGATTTTATGAAATTAATGCAAGCGAAAGGTGAATGAGACTGTCATTCTCAGTTTCACTTAGTTACAATAATACAAATACAGAACAAAAAGTGGAAGTGTAGACAGTATATTTGCATTATGTAAGTTACCTTAATTACCTACTGAAGTACAATATGACGTGTAAACAAAAGTTTAGAAATGCACATATTAAAAACAACAGAATAACAATATGGCGTAGAAATAAATGTATACACTCTGAAAAAGTAGAAAATGCATTTGCAGCCAAGCTGAATTACGTTCTGCGTTATATTTACTTATAACTGTGTATTTACACAACTTGCTGCTTTTTAGTATAAGAGCTTTGGTGTTCCGATTAAAAAAAAAAATATTTACAAGTATCACAAACTATTTTTGTTAATAAAATCAGTGCAACTCACCATGAACTCCTTTGTTGGGAACATCGTTGACGTTGAAACCTTTGGAGCTGTAGGCAGTTTTGACTTCGTTGCAGTTCTTTAGCTTCTGATCAGCTTGAGCCGAAACCACCAGCGACATGCACACAGCGAACACAACGAACATCTTCATCGCTGACTGCTTGATCAATCGAGGAAAACAAGTAAAGTAAAACAAAACAAAAAGTCAAGTCACGAAATCTCTTCGATTCGCACTTCTGATTTCCTCATGGGGATTCGGTGTCTGTTTAACTTCTAACCGATCGGATCTCGCGAACTGGCTTTTCTTGAGCAATAAAAACCGGGCCTCTGAAGAATAACGAGCGAAACAATCCCGCAGTGTGTAACAAATAAAAAGCGACAACAAAAAGTGAAGCGCTCAAGACTTTTCGCTCTTCGTTTGCTAGTTTTTTTTTTTTTTTTTTTAACGAAAAACAAAAGCAAATCTGCGCTACGTCCAGAACTATGCACGCGCACACATGTTCAATGCTGTAAAGGGAAGGCACTTCTTAACCAACTTCTTCGTCGGTTGAAGAGTTCCGCGAAGCAGTTTTCTCTGTAGAAAGAGAAGGGGGAAGATGCGATAAAAAGTTTTAAGAAAGTTTCCCCCTCTTGCGCTGGTCTGCAGTCTGGACGCAGAGTGGAAATTGAGGAGTCGCTTTGCGCGCGCGGCGAGATCTCGAGTCAGGACTGCGCGTGCACGCAGCTGAGTTCCGGACAAAGAGACCTGGCCACGCGAAACACACGGGGTGGAGCATGACGCGCGCAGGAGGTTACACTGACTTCTAGCAACATTTGGAGTCTGCCAGTACATATTGTTCAAATCATTCTTGGGAGTTTTTGCCACTTTAATTGATATTTAAAGGGATAGTTCACCCCTTAATTAAAAATATGTTATTAATTAGGCTACTCACCCTCATGTTTCAAACATTCATTCATATATAGAACACAAATTAAGATATTTTTGACCTTCAGAGACAGCAAAGCAATTGAAATCACAGAAACATACAAAGGACATCAGTTAAACAGTAAACAGTCAAGTGACATCAGTAGCTCATCTTCAGTTTTGTGAAGCTATGAGAATACTTTTTGTGCACAATGAAATTTTTTTTTTGTAGAATCACAAAACTGAAGTTGAGTTATTCATGTCAAATAGACTGTTTTACCAATGTCTTTGCTACATTTCTGGACCTGGGGACAATACAGTTTCAAGCAGTTGCTCCCAAACTGTGTAATGCCCTGCCACTGTCTCTGTGTGTGGTCGATTCTGTTTATTCTTTTATAAGACAGCTAAAGACACTTCTATTCAGTCAGGCTTTCAGTTGACTTAGCCATTATGTTTTATATGATGTTTCTTATTTTTAAGTTTTCCTAATTTGCTATATGTAAAGCACTTTGTGATTTTATCTGTGATAGGTGCTATATAAATAAACTTTACTTACTTAGGTTGCGTTGCTGTCTATGAAGGGTCAGAGAGCTCTCGGATTTCATCACAAATATCTTAATCTGTGTTCTGAAGATGAATGAAGGTCTTATGGGTTTGGAATGACATGAAGCTGAGTAATTCATGAATTAATTTTGGGGTTAACTAACCCTTTAAGAGCATAGATAATTGGATGGATGGATAGTCAGTCTCTCTATACTACAGTCACCAATCACAGCTCTCTAGAAGGGCTCTAAACTAGGTGAGAACTTAACCTCAGATATGTCTGCATGTCATAAAATGTGACACAGATCTGTAAGGGCTGTGATGTGGCTAAAGTCCCAATGACAGTCAGGAGGAATGGAGGAGAGATGCCAAAAGACACAGAGATAGAGAGTGAGAGAGATACACACAGTGGAATCTCAGCCCTGCTCCCATGACGAACAACATAACCAAAACATCTCACTTAGATTATGACAGTCCTCAGGGACAGCAGCCTGTCTTTCCAACAATGACACAGGCCATAATTAGAGCGGTTTTGAACCGTGCATAAGTGTGGTTGTTTTGAAACTCCTGAGCTCTTTCTGAAAGTAAAGATGCCAAAACCACAAATATTGTTCTGCATATTCTGTATAGACCCTTCTGTATGAGTATAATGCGTAAAAATAATGTTTTATACAATCTTTGTCTAAAAGATGAGAAAGTCATAGATGGTTCATATTGTTCTATATCATTGCTATTTGAAATGATGCCTGATGTTCTCTCAATTGCTTTTCACGTGGAAATGGGGCCTTTATTATACGCAGTGCTTTTTCCTTAATCTCATTCACATTGCTAATAGTTTTCCGTTCATTGTTAACCTTGAAGTGCATGAGCACAGAGAGCACATTTTGACATGTCTGGATGTGCCGGAGCAAGTGTATGTTTCCATGTGTTGTTGTGGTTGTGTGTGTGTGTGTGTGTATGGTCTGGGGGGGGAGCTCTTAGCAAACTGACATTCCAACTATTGTGTCCCCGCATTCCTCAGCCTACCCCATTCATACTGTGTGACCGAAGCTGGGAAAGCCAGTGGCCAATGAGAACCTGTGGAGGGTTTCTGGGGTCCATTGATTGTGGATATGAGAGAGTGGACCGGTGTTAAACTCAATAGAAAACAAAAGGTGAGAATTCTTTTCTCCCAGAATACTTAGTAATGGACAGATCCACAGCTATAAATTCCTGCCCGTTCTTCAGGTTCTTATCGATCTTTTCAAATCGTTTGTAAATGTTTAAAATACATTTAAATCAGTTTTTAACATGAACACTAGGGTTAAGCATTGAACCATACTTTAAAATAGAACAAACGTTGTAAACTAAATCAGGGAATTTGTGTTTAAATTAACCTTTAAAGATTATGAAAAAATATATATTTTAAATTATTGCTACATTATATTACTGGAATATACATTTGAATTATTTTAGTTTATTTAATATGATTAACATTTTTAATTGAATACATTTTAAATGACTACATAAACAAATTAGTTTTTTTTTTTTTTTTTTTACTTTTGGCTTTTACCAGTCATTGTCTATTTGTTGTAAGCCTTTTTTTCTGGCATACAAATAGAAACAAGCAAATAACCTTATTTTAATTTAGTGATATACTGGATAATTAAAATTTATTTATTAGATGAAAAATAAATTAATTTTTCATTATCGCTTCTTTATCTTTATTGTTATTGATGGCCAAGAAAAAATATTTACATTTCAATTTTAAAAACCTAAATTGATTGCACACAGTAAATTGTTTAAGATGTGTTGCTCTAGCTTGTTTTAATTAAATAAATTGACAAATATATATATATTTTTTAATGCATTAACATAGTGGTCCATTAGTATGGAGATAATTTTCACCCACATAATCACAAGAACAGCAATAAACTAGTAACAATTTCTGTTGAACACAATTAGTCTGACTAACTGTGCCACCCTAAACAAAGAAGACCAGTTGGTTCTAAAAATGGGGGATCCCTGTATAGCCACTTTATTACCCTAAGAAAACATTCAACCTGCGCATTTCAATGGACCTGTTTGCCCATTCTTACTTGTCCATTAACATTCAGAGTGTAACCAACAGCCCTGCTCAGCCCCTCTGCTGCTCTCTGGCCTGATAACCAGCCTCCCTTCACCGCTTTAGGAGAGAAAAGACCAGAGGGATCTGAATCTGTGAAAACATGAGTGTGAAAATAAGAGCATAGCAGCCTTGAAGTCAGATTAGGTTAATAATGAGATAAACTTTGTTAAACACATCAGGGAGACTGTTGTGTGTGTTTTTTGGGTTGGGTGGGGATTTGTGACAGAATATTAACACAGACTAAAATAAAGTTTAATTTGCAACTGTAGGTGTGAGGCACCACAGGTGTGTCTGACAGCTTTAGTCAGCTGAGAGGAGCTCATCAAGACAAAACGGAGATGAGTGGAGTTGATTATATGCTATTCAGTTGCCTTCACTTTCTGTAATTAGGTCAACATGCATTTTTTTATACTACTGAGACACTGGATGTCGAAAAGACACCCCTCGACTGGTTGGAATGAGAATTGCATACAGACACACAAACATATACACCTCACACACTAGTACGTAACATCAAAAACACACTTTTTAGTTCCATTAAGACTCCAGCATTTCACCAACAAACTGTTAGAAACAACATCACAACTGCAACTTTAACATTTTATTTGATTATCATTTACATGGAAACTTTGAAACCGTCACAAATAAACAGAATTTGCACTCTGAACGTTCAGTTTTGAGCAGTATTGACCGCCAAACATTCTGTACACTGGGTTGGCCAAATAGAGCAGGTACAGACAGGACAGTTTCTCCATTAATTTAAGGTCTGAGTAAATGTACCCTGGCGTGAATGAAGAGCTCTATTTTACCCCCCTCCCCCGTCACTCTGGTTATTGAACGGCTCAAGCCCAAGAACTCAAATGTGCCAAATGGCCCCCTGAATGCACCCCCACTGTGCAATCAGTACCAGTATAAACAGTATTGCAGAATTCAGTTTAATTACAGCACTCAACACATTCCATTACTGGCAGAAGCACATCCTTCATTTAATGCATATACTGTATGACAACAAGATATTTGTTTCAATTAAAAAGATATTTGATTTTTGAATATTAATCATTTAGCCATAGTTTATTTATTTTTTTAAGTAGCTATGCTTTATTTTCATTTAAACTGAATGTATTATGCCTCCTTGCAGCCTAGGGTTTATATTACTTACAATTTTACATAAAGCATATTACTGTAAATATCCAGTGCCTTTCAGCCAAATCTAGTTTTGAATAAATTATGGTATCCTTATTTGTAAGCACTTAAACTCAAATATATTTATTTTATAAACGGTGGAATAAAAAGAAATCTCAAATAAACAGAAGCTCCGAGTTTACACTGATGCAAAACAATTGCTGCAACCATTGCCTCGCAATTGGCCTCTACCTGTGTCTCATTAAAATAACCACCACAGCTAAGTGATCATTATCTAGGCTGTGAATGTGAAGGACAGCTGTGAAAATGAAGACAAAAGAGCGTTAGGGAGAAATTTGAGCTGGACTAAAACAAATGTTTGAATTAGGAAATGGCCACAAAAATATTAACCAAGCGCCCTGGATGTCCCAGCTGGCACTGTTGGCGCAGTTATCAGCAAGTTGGGGCTAAATCCAACCCTCCAGACATTGCCCCAAAATGACTGTACCCCAAGGCTCTGTGCATGAACAAGAGAGCCGTGAGGTGAGCTACAGAAAGGCCAGTGATCAGTGAAGGTGCACCAGTCAACCATATCAAGAGCTCTGCGTATCACTGGCCTGTTGGGGAGAGGGGCACAAAAGCTCCAATTACTGCTAAAGAATCACATATAAAAGCATATCTGCAGCCTGGCAAAGAACATAATATTGACTGAGCTGCAATGTGTGAAAAGATTTCTTAGTCAAGTGGGACTAACATATGTGGCGTGATATGTGTGGTGTAAATCACTAAGAAAATACCATGCTCAATATAAAGACTAGAGTAATGCTGTAAAGTCTGGGGCATCTAGTTAAACTAAAAGAACTGATGTTGGAGAGTACAGAGAAGTAAAGCAAGAAAACATTATTTAGTCTGCTACAACTCAAACTCAAACAGAAAATTCACTTTTCCAGCAGAACAAGAACACATGGTTGAAAGATATATCATGGTGATGCATACTCAACTCTGTAGACTGTCTCAAATTTACAGCTGGCAAATGGGTTTTAATAAACTTGGCTGTCTATAGAAATCTGTGAAAAATAGCTGTGACTTCTCTTTTTGGCAAAACCTTAATTTCACTCTATTCATTTTTCATTTTGGTGCTGCCCCTCAGTTGATCCAAGTGTCCAGAGAACAAGAACCACATGGTTGAAAGCATTATATCAATGGTGATGCCATACTCAAACTCTTGTAGGACTCGTTGCAAATTACAGCCTGGCAAGATGGGTGTTTAATAAAACTTGGCTGTCTATAGAAATCTGTGAAAATAGCTGTGACTTCCCTTTTGGCAAAACCTTAATTTCACTCTATTCATTTTCATTTTGGTGCTGCCCCTCAGTTCATCCAGTGTCCTTAGATGGGAATGCAAAATTATTATGTAAATTTAATGCACTGAAGTAATAATTCATGCCTAAAATTTAAATGTGCGCTGAGAATTGACTCATCCTCAGGGCAATCCAAGATGTAGATGAGTTTTTTCTTCTTTCTTGTTGAAATTTAGCATTACATCACTTGCTTCACCAATGGATCCTCTGCAGTGAATGGGTGCCATAAGAATGAGAGACCAACAGCTGATAAAAACTCTCAATAATCCACACCACCCCAGTACATCAATTAACATCTTGTTAAATTAAAAGCTGCATGTTTGCAAGAAACGAATCCATCATTAAGACATTTAACATTGCTCTTTTCAGTGAAAAAGTCACCCTGTCGGAATCAGGAGAACAATATGCACAAATCAAACACTGTTTATAAGCAAAAACTGTTCTAAATAAATATGTTGGTGGAATTTTAATGTTAGACAACAACAGGGGATGGACTTTTTCATTGGAGTGTACATTACTATTGTTTATGGACTTGTGTTTCAACCAGAAGGGAAAGCCTTAATGATGGATTTGTTTCTTACAAACACACAGGTTTTTACTTCACAAGATGTTCACTGATGGACTGAAGGCATGTGGATTATTGAGATGTTTTTATCAGCTGTTTGGACTCTCATTCTGGAGGCACCCATTCACTGCAGAGGATCCATTGGTGAGGAAGTGAAGCAATGCTATAGTTCTCAAAATCTGTTCTAATGAAGAAAAAACTATTTTATATCTTGGATGGCCTGAGGATGAGTCATTTTTTTAACTGTCTAGCTGAAATGTAGAAATTTACCACTAGTGGTACAAAATAGAATTGTCAAAAAAAACAAAAAAAAAAAACAGATTCCCAAACCTCTTTTGAACACACAGACAGTTTTGATCCAAACTCAAGTCTCTGGTTGAATCAAAGGTTGACACGAACACTCAAACAAACAGTGTTTTGAAAAAGCCCAGTGTTTACAATCTTTGAGGAAGTCGATCTACAAATGGATTTGGATGGTTTTCTGGGAAGCTGGAAAAGGAGGCACAAACACACAATAAATAAATAAATACTTTACACTCTTCATCTTCAAAATGACTCTTGAGTTTTAGAGCTTTGAAATAATATAAAAAAAAAAAAAAATGTATGATTTGAACTTGGTAATCGTCTGAAAACTTCTAGGACACTGTGTATCATTCCAGTTGGGGGACGTCTAACACAATGAAGCTGATTCTTTCAGAACAGAAGATGACATGCCTTTAAGCACTGTACAGAGATCAGTAATGAATTACGTCACAGGTTATGAAAGGAAAACAGTGTCCATTTGTAAACACTAGTTTTCCAATTCTGATCTGAAATGACAGCTTTAGCCCTTTGTGTATAAGATGTCCACAAACAGAAAACTTGCACAAATCCAGATGCACAAATCCAAGCCATCTTTCAGTGAATGCGAATGCTACAGTGACCTGCGAAAAGAAGGGAGGGAAAAAACAGAACGTTTTTGGGTGTCAATTGAAGAGAATGCTTTAATCACACGATTATAATACAAGGATAGAGGAAATGAAAGAGAGATAATGAGCGACAAAATCAAAGAGGGATTATAAAATCCCACAATTTCTGTAAAGGGAAAGTCAGTATTCTAATGAAACAGTTTAAAAGCATTTTTCTGTAAATGAAGTACAGCTGTGTCGCCCTGTAAGGAGAGGGTTTCACAACGACACGCCGATGCCTTGATGTCCTCCTCTCCAAGGGTCATTTACTGCACAGGAAATGAGCAGCAGAGGAGAAGCTCACTGGAGTGTATGTATGAGACAGCGATCGTACGTGTTCTCAGACTCTGTCAGTCACGCTTCCTTCGCCTTAAGTGTGCCCATTCACTCACAAAAGCTGAGCCTCTTTGTCTTTTCAAAAGCGATTTAGCTCCTTTTCCTCCAGAAGCCTTTGCCTTTGTGTAAAACTGCATGTGTATAGCAGAGGGGAGGCGATGCTCAATGTAAAACACATGGTTGTTGTTGTGGCATACGAGTTCGGAGGGAAAGAACATGATTCTTGTATGTAGAAATAATGCTCTTCATGCTGTAGAAGAATGAGTTCATAGTCTGAGCGTTCAGATGATATTGATCCTCAAGTCCACTCAAAATATAGAAAAGAAGAGGCTCATATAGTAAGACATGAGGCTGAGAAGAGGAAAGGTACTTGTCCTTGGCCAAAATCATGGAGCTGTATGTACACATGGGCATCAGTTTCTCTTCAAACAGGAGCGATCACTGAGCCCAACAATATGAAGATGACGATGGCAAAGATGAAGGTTGCAGTAGGCACATGTGCCGCCCGTGCCGATCCAGGAACGGATTCGCCGCCATGGGTGTCTTTTGCCAGTCTGGGAGTCAGGAGCAACTCGTGAAGCGTTAAGTCGTCAATCGCCAAGTTATCCGCCAAGTCTTAAAAGAAAAAGAGAAAAAATATTATCTGGACCCACATGCAGAATATAGGATTGTATCAAAGAGTTTTGTAATAATACTGTTGGTTAAATAAAGCTATTATTTGGCTTCATATTGATCGACTGGCTCTGAGTCCGTTCTTTTTAGTGAACCAAACACATTCCATACAATCTGTGAAGTCCAGTTCCTGAATTAATGATTTTAATGAGTCTAATGATTCTTTCTAGAAAAGCAAACATATACAGGGTCTGCTACTAGTGTGGTCTGATTTTTGAACAAATTACTTCAATGAGTCGGTTCTTTTGAGTAAATCAAACACATGCTATATAACCATGTTTATTCTGATTCCCAAACAAATGACTCTAGATCTGTAATTCTTAGTGAATCAAACACATGCAGCACAATCAGTGTAGCCTGAATCCAGACTGAATGACTCTCACAAGTTGGTTCTTTTCAGAGAATCAAACACATGCTATTTAACCAAGTGTAGCACGATTTCCAAACTGTTCTTTTTAGTGAATCAAACACAATCCTGAATTAACGAGTCTTAATAACTGGGTTATTTTTAGTGAATCAAACTAATTCTGAACAATCAGTGTAGTCTAGTTCCTGAATGAATGATTCTAATGAGTCTGTTCTTTCTAGTAAAGCAACTAGTGTACTCTGATTTCAAAACACATTACTTTAATTATATGGTTCTTTTGAGTAAATCAAATACATTCTATATAACCAAGTGTAGAATGATTTCCAAACAAATGCCTCTGAGTCTGTTCTTTTTAGTGAATCAAACACTGTCCAAACAACCACTGAACAAGTGACTCTTATGTATCAGTTATTTTAAGTGAATCAAACACATGCAGCACAACCATTGTAGCCTGAATCCAGAATGAATTACTTTAATGAGTTGTTAATTGTTAGTTGTATTGTTAGTTGTTGAAAATGTAATTAACAGCTCACGTATCTACTATTTAATGTTTGTTTTGTGAAACAAATAAATAAATAGATTTTTACATTTTACTCAACTGCAATGTCATTAAAATGTTCAGTACATTTCTTAAAAATGTATTATATAGAATGTATGTGAATATGCACTTTTTAAGATGTTTATAACCTATGATTATAACACAAACTTATTATGCTTATTCAGTCTGGAAAAATAACTAATTTAATCTAATAACCAGTCATCAGCTGTGTTTTGTTGTTGTTGGTTACTGGAGTGAGTGAGGAATACGGCAGCATTCCACCTTCTAATATTCCATCTAATAATCTTTTTTCTGCACTAAAACTTAAACATCTTTTTATTTATCTCGGCATCTACAGATGAGGTGTACTGTCTGGTCAATGTCAGCCAAGAATGAGACAAAACTATGAGGTGAACATTTTGAAAGAGGAATGCGGATATCAGTAATAAAGTCAAGTATGGAGAGGCACGCCAGCTATGTGTCCCCTATGAAGAGTCCATCTAAACTGAGGAGAATCGTATTCGTTCAACACACAGATGAGTTATTGCATGTATATACGCACATGCTCTCCTGCCTCTTCTACATACCGTACATTCCTGTTCTCAGTCTGACATAACTAAACCATACAGCTAATATACAGAGAAAACATGAAAGATTTAAAAATGGAAATATCAAAAAAATCTCCAAATTGAAAACACTTTTAAATGTAAAACAGACATAAAAAGAACAAGAAAAGACATCAAGGTCACTGAAATGTACAAATGTTCAGATTATCTCAAAGTGCTAAACATGCCCTCTGGTTACTTTTCAAATCATGCTGGTGAATATGATTATCAGATTTTACACAAACTCATGGAGTTCATGTCAACTTGAACGCTGCTGGGGATCAAACCAAATAGAAACATTCTCAAACTCACATTCGTTTTTTTCACAGTTCAATCTTTCAACCAAATCAAGCTCAAGATTTTTTATATATATATATATATATATATATATATATATATCACCTTTTAAAAAGTGATTTACAAAAAACAAATGTCATACCTAAAACAGAACTACAAAAATAAGAAAATTAAATGCATGAAACATGGTATATTATTCTCAACATTTTAGATTTCCCTTACATTTCTTTCATCTATGTTTTTAAATGTTGTATTTTTTCATAAATCGATTTAAACCTTTTTTTTCTGTAATAGAATCTTATTTGCCAATTATCTGAATTCTTTTGAGCTCATTTAATTATCCAAATTCCAGGATGAGACAAGTATTTTCACCCCACTATACATGCATACAAATGTACACACAATAACCGAACATAACAAATCTGTGTTTATCATATAGTGATTACTCAACACAGTGGGAGATTTTTAATTATAGACACTTGGACCCGTCCGTTTGTTACTATTCTCTGCATCTTGAATAAAATTGACAGGAAAGATGTATTTAATCTCATCTACTAAGATCAAATGCCATATTTAATAACCTCCACACCACACTGCCTCCTTCGTTTGAGGGGAATTTTAACCCAACAGGGAGGAAGTCCACCATTTGGGCCAGCGGCTGTGTAGTGGTGGGATCAACAGGAAGGCATGTGACTTAATTAATTCTAAGCCATGAACTCAGCATGCCAGCCAGTGAGAACCAGGCTTAGAGCAGGAAAAGAGATGGAGGCCTTCTCTAAGGGGGTCCTCTGGATGCCCGAGGGCCCATTTCAGCACAGTCGACTTTAAAACAGAGGAAGAAGGCAAATAAATAAAGCCTCAGCGTTGAAACCTCCTTGAGATTTCTGTGCAATTACGACAGAGCTTGAACGCGCGCCAGAGAACGATTAACTTCTACTTTCCCTCAGTCCACTGACAAGCCAGCGGTTAGACATTCCACGGGCCCTGAAAGGCCGATTTTTCATTGTGACAGCGCCACACTGTACCACTAGACCAATTAAAGCCGAGGTGTAATTCAATACAGCTTTCATACACACTACACACTAAATCAGACGAGATGTGTTAGTGGGTACAGGCAGTAAAGTGAGGATCGTGTGTGCGAGGTTATTGTTTGCCGTGTGACTACAGAGAGGTGAAAATAAAACCCAAAATGTTCATAAAAATAAGAAGAATGGAGAGTATTAAAATGATACAGAGTGCAACCCATGTATAACCCAGCTCCACAATGTGACTAATAATATCCTGTTATAATGAGCCGCGAACACGTGCAAATAATAATGTGAGTGACGGGATCCACAGAATGGTTGAGGGTCTGGTTGACTCTTGTTTTGGATCTGATATCCACACAATGGCAATTAGTGGGATGGATGTGTGGAGGGTGGTATGCTTAATTATAGAAAACAGACAATCCAACCGACAACGAATGAGCATGAGATAGCACAAAGTCCCTATCAGTTTTCAGCAGTATCAGTCTCCAGGGGTCTCTGCCATGCAAGCGGAGCTCTGACTGGCTTTATCACAGAGTTACGAGCTCCAGTTACGACACGGGTCAGAGGTCAACAGTCAGCCATTGATTGGTAATGGTGGGCTTGGACCGGCTCAATGGCCGCAGTGCAGTACATCACAGGCACAGCAAACAGGAACACACAAACAACTTTTAAATATTTATTGCAGCCCGACTGCTTTAGAAGACTAGTTTGTTTCAAGGCCTGCTTAAAGAAGATTTATAAGCTCTTAGTGTTTGAAAAGAGATGACGGTGTTGTTTAAGTGCCTAATACTATATGCTTCGCTCATCTAAACTCAAGAGGATTATCTTTGTTCTTCCCAACAACTTCTAAACAACAAACAAACTGCTACGTATAGTATGTGTAGAAGTCTTGTTTCCTACTATTACTACAATAATTGTTTGGGTTAGAGATTTTAACAACTTAGTCATATATCTCAGAACAACTTTTGACAATAAAATGACATTTTGTTGATATGTATTTCTTTGTCTATGAGCTTTGCCATGTACACTGTTTATACGTATATTAATGCTTTTATTTGAAAGAAAACAGCACATCCTTGTGGCGCAGCTGACACAGAATTACTGAATAAAGTTGTTATTTTTAGTTTTATTTGCTTACAAAAATTATTTTTGTCAGTCATAACTACAGTTGAACTACTGATGGCAGATGAACTGTTCTGATGATGCTTTTCAGACTTTTCTGGACCTTGAAAGCGTTGTTTACTTGGCTCCCAGTTTTCATCCAAAATATCTTAAATTGTGTTCTGAAGATGAACGAAGCTTTTAAGGGTTTGGAACGACATGGCGGTAAGTGATTAATGACAATTTTTTTTATTTTGGGGTGGAGTATCCCTTTAATAGGTCACTTTTGTCCTGTCTTTACAAAGAGCATTATTTTCTTTAAAAAGATCTTTGAACATCTGTGTGTATTTCTGCTTTTTGCAATAAAATCACTTTTATGCCCATCAAGTGTAACCCTAGAGCAATCCTCAGGGCTGGGCAATAAGACTCTGTTTGCTTTGTATCTTAATGTCTGTCGGGAAAGGATATTGATATGAAACAATTGGAAATGAAAATGTCCCATTTGACACCTGCGCAGCACGCAGCATGCGTTATTGGTTTCAGACAGCGCATCTAAATCACCATAATCACCCATAAAAGCCAAGTTAGTAGCACAGTCTAATGATACTTTGTGATTTATAATAAAGTGTCTTTATATATGCTACTTAAACTGCTATGAAAATAAAAAGATATCTGGAAAGATTCATAATCAGATGTCCTGATATCTAAAGGACATTCATGCTGAAGGAATGCTCTCTTACATTTTTGTCATTTTGTGTGTTTTCATAACCCCGACCCCACAAATGTAGCAGCAATGTAAAGCAGTATTGGCCACATTCATAAGAAGCACCTGTGTTTGGAGACATTCCGCCTACTTATCTAGTCCTGGAGAACACCTGTAAGGCGGACAGCAGCTCCAGAATAAACACGGCAACTGTATGTCCAGGTGGAGGTCTGTCTGGAAGTTGGCAGAGATCCTGCGCTGTCTGATGGACTGCATTTCAAATCTTTTTGAATCTCTCTAAAGAGCTATTAGGTTTTGATGAATGTCCTACGCGGAGGCTGTATACATTGTTAACTATGTAGGCCAGACTGATGAGAGGCATGTTTTCGTTTTGTGAGTATTTCAATGGAACCATAATTCTATAAGGACTGAGCTTATATGTGTACACCTCGTGCCAAATGAGCTCTTAGTTTAGAAATCTAGTTATATTACATTTAATGAAGGAAATGTGACTCTTCACCAGTGCATGATGCTAATATGTTGTGGCTGGTTTGTAGGATGTTATGTTGTTGCTGAGTAGTTGTTTGCTAGCTGCTGCAAGCTGCTACATACTTGTTAAGCAGCTGCCAAAGTGTTTTGATTGGTTGCTAGGGAACTTTGGTTAGTTGATTGGTGGTTGCCTACTCTGGCCCAAGCCAAAAGATCCTACCTTAAAGTGAAGGCTACTTTCTCAATTAACTCAATGTACATTTTCTTAACCCCCACCCCCCACCACCCAATTTACTTTATTCAAAAAGCCACAAGATTTGAGGGATTTTTCACTTTATTTCCTCTTGAACCATTATGATAGTTATTTGGTATTTGCTATATTGCAGGTAGTATTAGGTGTAAGGACATCTAAAAGATTGTAAAGAGAACATTTTAAAGAGCATTTTATTGGACAACATTCTGTGCAAAAGTGTTTTCCTAGAAGAGAGAGACTGCTAATGTTGCAACTGTTGCGAGGATCATGTGACACTAAAGACTGGAGTAATGATGCTGAAAATTCAGCTTGCATCACAGGAATAAATTACATTCTAAGATATGTTAAAATAAAAAAATACATTTTTAATTATAATGATATTTCACAATGTTACTGTATTTAAAAAACATTTAAACAAGTTAAAAAATCAGAAATGTATATCATATATAAAATATGTTATTACAGCAGCTTCTACACCTCTGTATATACAAAACAAGTCTCTCTGTAAACACATTATATGCTCCCAGATACAGCACGGAGTCTCGGGCTGCTGCTGCTGCTTCTGGAGAGGACAGAGGGAGGAATGTGAGCGTATGTCTCCACACCCATCACCCTGACCACAGGCCCACTCCAGCAGGCAGCCAGCAGCTAGCCAAGAAAAACTAGCCAGCCATGAGGAGGCCAAGACACAGTTACAGAGCCCTGAGACACAGCTAAAAAACATCCAGACACAACTAGAGGACACAGAGATGCCACTACTGCACACTGATTAATAGCAATGCTGTTATGTTGTTTACAGTAGCAGCAATGGTTCCTTTGCTTGGGATATGCTTGGGAGATCATTAAGAAAGGGTTTTCTGGATGACATGTAAGACGACCAATCACAATTGGTATATTTAGATTTTTTTGACAGTTGATTTGTTTTGCTGGCGCCAATACCAATAGCGCTATTGCCTCTGGGCAGCCTGAGTTCGCGTCTCGGCTCGCGGATCTTTCCCCTTTATTTTGATAAAGGGGAAATAAATAAATAAATAAATAAACCAGTAAAGATGCATTTAATCAAAAGAAACAGTAATTTTAGATATTTAATTTTAATTGATAATTTTACAAAAAACATTTTATTACAAATAAATGCTGGCCTGCACTTTTCTCACTATTAACCAATTGCTTATTAGCATGCCTATTATTAACATATAGTCTGTTTATTAGTGCTTATAAAGCACATATTCTGCACGACCATACTCTACATTCTAATCCTACCCAATACCTAAACTTAACAACTACTTAACTAACTATTAATAAGCAGCAAAATGGCAGTTTATTGAGGCAAAGGAAACAGGCAAAGGTTTGTTAATGATACGAATTGGACTTTAAAATAAAGTGTGACCAAATTAAGTTCTTTTTAATTATCTTTTCATCATCCTGAAGAATCCTAAAAAATTTAAGCAACACAACTGTTTACAACAGGAATAAACTTTTACTGTATTATTTTTACTGTATTTTTTATCCAATAAATGCAGCCTAAAAGCATAAGCATAAAAGTCTTAAATATGAAATCCTTTTGCATTGAAAAGTATTTAATCAATATATGGCTAAGGAAGTCAAAAGGTCTGAAAACAATTAGATTTTTAAAAATTAATTAAGAATAAATTATTAAAAATTCTTTAGCAATGACAGACTAACACAGTATAAAAATGTATGTTTGAAGATATTTTTTCTTTGTGAACCGTCCTAACCCCATGTCAGCATTCCCCATCAGCTCTTCAATGGGTGCCATTGTGGGGCAAATTCAAGTCAACACATATTAATTAGCACAACCCAGTGTGAGCGAGGCCACTGGTGTCAGCTATAGTGCTCCTCTCACTTAATCTGCACATAATTAGATCTTCTCAAACATATTTTTAGCTCTAAAGTTCAGATTAGACACAGAAAGAAAAATGGACACGCACAAAACAAAGAGGGATCAACGAGATTCAGAGACAGATCTTACCACAGTGGGAATACGAGTTGTTCATGGTGCAAAGGCCAATTAGCTGAGCTGATGGCATACATGAACTCACAACTCAGAAACACTTGTAAAAATGTTCCATTCATTTCTTCCATAGAAAAAAATAAAAATAAAAAGATAAGCTTAGTGATGTCTTTTATTTTGTACTTCCTCATCATCATAGTTTCATTCATGGTTTCACGTCATATGATCTGTATCCCAATCGTTTCCTGGGTCATGTTCTCGCTGGTTCATTGTCTTACTATCTTGTCATCAGTTCTGTCTTCTCACTGGTTCACAGTCATTGTCTTGATATCTTTTTCTATTCTGTCATTGGTGGTTTTTGTCATGTGTTCCCCGGAGAGTTGTCATGTATTGAAAAAAGTTATGCTGTTCTGTATCCACGTGTTAGGTCATTGTTTACTGTCAAGCTCATAGCTCATTGATTTGCTTCATGTCTCGGATTTGTTTGTTTTTTGTTTTTTTGTAATAACTCTCAGGCTTCCTTCACTATCCTCTTGCTTTAATGTGACAACATCACCTTTGTCAGTCTTTGAAGCCAGGCTACCGCATACAACAATGTTTGGTGAGATGCCATAAACTCCCAACCACTATGTTAAGCCTTCCTCAATGGGAAGGACTGTAAATGTAATCCATCCAGCTCTTGTGCATATCGAGTCAGGCACTGTTTACACAAATGCTGGTTAGGTATCATTATTTCTCTGTGTATGTGGTTATCTGTTAAGTGCATACGGGTTGTGTGTGTGTGTGTGTGAGTGTGTGTGGGGAGGGATTGTTGTTTATATACAGAGGAAGAAATAAGGACCCCTTGTAGAAGGAGCCAGATCCACTGGGCTGTTTCTCATGGCAAACTTCCTCTCTCTGTGATCAGGATTATTTGCAGATGCGATGGTGCCATTGCTTCTTTCTCAAAGAGTAAAAAAACACCATCTGCTCTCTTTTCCAGTTTACTGATCTCACTTTTCTCATGTTGGAAACAGCCTTAATCTAACTCTACAGGTCACAAGAGCTGAGAATGTACCATTTTTCATTTGTAAGGTGAGAAATCTTAACATCCTAGAATTTAATTTGAAGTTTGAATGTGTCAGTGCCCTTTCATTCATTCATAATTTCTCCTATTGTGTTTTACTGAAATAGGCCATATAGGTTGGGAATCTCATGACAGATTTTTTTTTTTTTTATATTAGTTTAACTTGGTTCTCGAAAATTATAATCCACATGTAAAACTATGTGCAGCACATTTTGCTGAGGACAGCTTGCTGAGGTCAACTTTCTCAATCTCAATAAGTTTAATGCCGGATTCGCACAAAGATTATTCTTGAAAGATGGAGCAGTTCCCTCCTTGTCTGGAGAAGCCATTGTTTATGGACCACAACCGTAAGTGTATTTTATTATTTAAGTTGGTGCGTTTAACAGTTTCTGTAACTTATTACACAAAGGGCAACGCTGTTTAGCTTTGTTAACTAGATGTTAGAGCTGTGCAAAAAAATGAATGCGATTTTCATGTGCATCTCGTCAGTAAAAACGCTCCTGTGATTATAAGTACATCTCCAGCACGTGCGTTCTAGCCCAATCACGTTAGCAGGAGGACAGTGCGCGCTCAGCTGCTGTCGAATCACAACACAGGAACCGCTGGCCCGTTACGTATTTCTGAAGGAGGGACTTTATAGAACAAGGAAGTCATCAGCCGTTTTTATGACAGTGAAAACAGAGGTAAACAGATAGGTGAATTGTGTGAAAAATACTGTGTTTTTTTACACGCGAAACATGAACACGTTATATTGGTTTTGGTCTTACTGGGTTGACATTCACCATATATAACAGGAAGCTAAAGATAACTGAAAAATGACTTTACTCTTGTTCATTTCCTGAACATTTTGGCCCTGTTCATTTCCAAGTGTGTTTCAAGTTGATTTTCCACATTACACTGAGCAGACATCTGTGTTGTCTGTAGCTCCAAGCACCTGGGCCACTGCAGCCAAACATCTGCAGTCCAAACACCATTGAATATGCCCTTACACACACAAACATGACATGCATTCCCATACCTGCATACACACGCACATTCACACACGTACACACTGTTTATCTAAATCAGGACGCACTGGAGACTTTTGTTCTTGAATAAACCTAAACATAAATATTGAAGATTAACTAAAACTCTAAATCCATCTTTAAAATTAAATAAATACATTAAAATAGTGGTATTTTTTATTAAATAAATTAAGATAACTTAATGTAACCATGTAAATTTAATCAGATTAATGTATTTGGGAATGCTTTATAAGTTAAGGTTCACATAACATTAGTTAAAGCAACAGTTATCATTAGCTAATGCATTAATAATTTATTATAAATAATATTATTATTAATTAAATTACATTAAATAAAAACAGGCAAAAAAATGTATTACAGTATTTCATAAATCTTGATTTAGTTAATTAACATACAATTGTTAAGTGTTAGTTCAAAGATCAGGTCTAATAAATTATAGAAACAGATACAAATTTGGATTTTAATAAATGAGTAAATAACAGGAAATGTACATTAAATAAGATTCATATTCTTTTAATTGTTAGTCCATGTTAACTAAATGTTATCAAATGAAACCTTATTGTAACGTGTTACCAAAATAACATTTAACAATTGTGTAACATTGACAAATAAATTGTAGCATAAAGTGGTATTAATTAACATTAATACATTAAAAACACAATGGAATTAAAAGTATATTGGGTTACACTTTATTTTAATATGTAATATTAATGAACGGGGATAATGGTTACTTACATGTCATTATGCATCATTTATTGTTATTATAATAGTAATGTGTAACCAAAAGTTTTAAAGTCTTACCAAAGGACACCTTAAAAAAGTGTTACCATATATTTACATATTAATATTAACTATGAATAAATGCTGTAAAAAAAAGTAGTTCATTATAAGTTTATGCCTCATGTTAACTAATTGAACCTCAAAGTAAAGTGTTACCAAAAACTTTAATTTAGTTTTATTTATGACTCATTTCCACAAAAGGGAGATGTTTCCATATTTAACTAGCTTAGATTTCTCCTCAAAGCAGAGCTAATTAAACCCACCCACACACACCCACACCCACACACACACACACACACACACTCACACACACTCACATAAAAGTATACTTCCTCACATAAACACAAACTCACATGAGTTCACAAACACAGATTGACAGCGCATGCTACTAACACTAGGCAGGCCGGCCGGCCTCATAGCAGCTTGTTTACAGCTGTGGGACAGAGCGGCTGCAGAAAGCCTGTGCTGTAATGGAAAACGTGTGCTTTGCTCCTCACCTATCAGGTGCTAGAGGTCAGAGGTGACACATGGAGCCTGTTAGCATTCCAACCCCAACATCAGAGGAAGGATGAAACTATTTATGCTGCGAAAAAAAATGTGCTTGCTTTTGAATGCTTGCGCCTGTAGTTTACCTCACAAATTCACACCATCCATCACAAAATTTCCTCTCCTCTCCATCTCTCTTACTCTCTCCATATCTTATATATTAGACCTGAGACTTGAGCCCTGCCCAGGCTCTCACAGCGAGCTGTGTGTTTCACATTACAGGAATATTTCCACATTGTATTTTGCTAACCCTCGCCTGCTGATAAAGGGCCAAAGAGCTTCAAAGAAAAAATGCTCCTCAGCACTTACAGTGACCAAACGTCTGCTGAGCACTGGAAAATAACAAGAGCTCTTTTGACAGGGCCCATGCTGTGCGGCGGAGTGGTCAAGGCTGCATACTCCGACCGGCTCTCTCCAAAATCCCCCGACTCCAGGGGTTTGGCCTTTCGGTGATAGCTACATTCATCAACTCCTCCTGGACTCCTCCTTGATAAAATGAGAAGGGAACCAAGGAGCGCAGAGAGGGTGGGAAATGTCAGGAAAGCAACTAAGCACTTGCATCAGATAGGCTGAATGAGATACTTTGTTTGGAGACACAAAATGGGGTGATCGTTCAGGGTCTGGGTGGAGAAAAAGATGAGAAAGTGTGATAGAAAGGGGCGGAAGCTCATAAGGAAAAAATCTATCTGTACAGTATACTATACAGTTTCTATTCAGTATTACATCAGTTTGAAAGATAATTACTTTATAATTAATAAAAAATGTATTAACCTAGCTTAATGCTAATTTATAAATATACTATTGATATGTTGTTTATTATATTTCGTATTCATTCACAATACATTAATGTGAAAATATAATTCCTTATTATAATTATATGGAGCTTTAAAGGGTTAAACATGTTCTGGTATACATTTAGAAATAAACATCAACCAAGATTAATAAAATGCTATTAAAAGGTCATTGTTTATTGTTAGTTTATAATACCAACTGCATGATCTAATGTTAACAAACCGAACCATATTGTGAAGTATTGAGCCGTTTCACTTTGTATCACTCTGACTGTTTGTGTTCGTGGCAGTTCAGTCTCTGTGTTGTTCTTTGAAAACACTTGACTCCGCTTTTGCTTCTTTTTGCAACTATTTATGTTGGCACCGAAAAAATAAACTTAATAACTAGCCAGTTATTCATTATTAATGTCTTGTTTATAGAACTGCTTTATAAACTATATATCACAGTTGGAACAGCTCTGTTGTACGAAAATCTGTCATTTGCTAACAAAGAAATAAACTGATTTTTTTTTTTTAAAACATACGTTTAAAATCATGCACACTAACATAAACCACTCTGAGATCACATGATTGTACAAAATCCCAGGCATTGACCGCAGAGGACAGGATGGATTCCCATTTTGTTATACACTTATTGTGATGTATACACGTATTTTATAAAGAGTTTACGCCATACTGACATCAATATTTCAGTTTTAAACAACTAGAGTATCGCATACTAACCATTTCTCATGAAGCATTATTAAATATGTGATAACAGCATGTTTGATTAGTGCTGGACTGCCCCGCCGCTCACATAATCTTGTCCTAAGCGGGCAGCTGACATTAAAGCGAGTGTGGTGAGGCAGATGACACGACCTCAGCGCCGGGGTGTGTGCACAGGACACACACACAGCCCGTGTCCAGGAATAGCTCTGCTGGCCTGGAATGCATGGGCTGGTATGGGGGTTGGGGGCAGTCCTGGGGGGCGAGGAGGCCTGGAATCTCTTCCCAGAGCGAATGACGATTTATCAGTCAATCTGGATCATTCAGAACATCCACAAAATTACTGTCCAGCTGACAGCTTTGATTTACGGAGGGGTCTGGGCCCGAGGTGCGGCCTGTCTGCACCTAGTTGTTGTTCAGTCGTCACGCTCCCCAGGCCCCTGCGCAGTGCCGAAGCTGCGTCGCTTTTGAGAAACCAGATCTACGTCGTCCATCTCAGCACACCAGGCACAGACAGGACTTCCATTAGTAAACCTGCCTATGGATGACCTTCAGCATTCTGGCTCCCTGACCCTCCCCGAACGACCAAAATGGGATGAAAAGACAGCAGGGCTGAACTGCAACTATCTGCTGTTATCTGTGTACCTGTTTCATCAGAGGCCTAAAGGTTTACACTAAAACAAACAGATGTATTTGAACAATACTTGAGCAAGAATATTGGTCAAATATTGAACAACATTTAGGTATGACTGTAAACTGCATTGGTATGACAAAATGTAAAACTTTGAACATAATATTAGCCGAATAGGAGTTGGAAATGCATAAACAGCAGAACTGATTACTACTGTTTTTGAAAGTTAAAGGGATAGTTCACCAAAAATGAAAATTACCTCATGATTTACTCACCCGCGAGCCATCCTAGGTGTATATGACTTTCTTCTTTTAGATGAATAGAATCAGAGTTACATAAAAATATAATAATAATGTCCTGGCTTTTCCAAACTTCATAATGGCAGTGAATGGGTGTCAAGATTTTAAAACCCAAAAAAGTCCATCCATCTATCATAAAAATTGCTCCACATGTAGTGAACTGATGCATTTATGTAAGAAAAATATCAATGGAATGCCAATTTCTCTGGATCGCGTGCATGTTAGCAGAAGCTAGAGATTATGGTTTACAAAATTTAAAATATGGATATTATTCTTACAAAAATGCATCGATTCACTTCAGAAGGCATTTATTAACCCCCATGGAGCCATGTGGAGCACTTTTTATGCTGGATGTGCATTAATTTGATTCAAAATCTCGACCAATTAATCTCGACCAATATAATTCTGATTGTATTAGTCTGAAAAAGAAGGTCGAATACACCGATGTCTTGAGGGTGAGTAAATCATGAGGTCATTTTCATTTTTGGGTGAACTATCCATTAAAACGCCCTTGTTATAGTTAACAGCCTCGTGTGATATTTAAAAATGACTTGAAATGTCTTTAAAAATGTAGCACTCATGCCTTTATGCTGAAAAAGCAGCAAGAAAAGATTTTTGGTAACACTTTAGAATTTGGAACACATATTCACTATTATGAACAACTTTTCCCTAAATAAACTCCTCATTTGCTTGTCTGCCTAATAAAGGTAGTTGTTAAGTTTAGTTGATTCTGTGTGTTTAAATTAACACACAGAATCAACACAGGGCTAAACATACTGTATTACCATTAACCATATTAGCAGATTAACATGTGCCAAAACCTCAAAGTTTGCACAGCCTCTGACATCAACAATAAGAGATATCAGAAGTGATTTCTCTTCCCTCCTAAGTGTCCTAACCTGAATGATTTATTGTATGGTTGTTTTTTTATTATTAGCATTTAGCATTGTTTTGCCCTGCTGTCCACAATGCTTTTGGAACAATACTGTGATTCATTCTTCGGTCGCGACCCACCGACCTAACATACACACACACACACACACGCACACACACACAAACAAACAAACAGAGATTGAGAGAGGACTGGAGAAGAGGAGCGGGATATAAAATTCCAAGACAGGAAAGATATATCGCCAACTGTTCATCCCAGAGCCCAAGACGCATTCTCTTCATTCTTAATAATTAAAGCAGTAAATCTTCTGCAAGAGGGAGGGAGGACACACACACAAACACCACCGGCTCAGAAGTTCAGAGAGCTTTCAGACCTCAGCACTTGATGCTGGATGTTTTATCACTGCTTCACTTCCTCTGTGTAAATTTGAGTGCTGATATGTGCATTATCCTGTCCTTTCACATGTGCTTTAAGTGGGATTCTCAGTGTAACCCTGGGCCCCTTGCGGCGCTACCCTGAGAGCCTAAATCTCTGCCACAACAACACAGCCAGGACGACAATTCCCTCTGTTGTGTTTGCTCAGCTGGTCCAGCTTTGTCAGTCAGTATCAAACTCCTTGTTCCTGCCCTTCTACTGTTATTCTTTGCCTCTGTTTAGTTTCTTTGCACTAACATGGTTTGTTGGTTCTTTTGTGCTTTGTTTTGCATCAAAGGGAACATCTCCCATGTACCCTGCTTGTCCTCTCGGTCAATGATAGCGTTGTGAGGTCACTGATAATACACGGCTACCTGTAACCTGTGAAGTTGGGGCAACTTTAAAGGGTTAGTTCATCCAAAAATTCTGTTATTAATTACTCACCCTCATGTTGTTTCAAACCCGTAAGACTTTATTTTTTAATGAAATCCGAGAGTTTTCTGACCCTACATAGACAGCCATAAAACTGACATTTTCATGGCCCAGAAAGGTAGAAAAGATGTTGGTAAAATAGTCCATGTGACATCAATGGTTTTACAGTAATTTTATGAAGCTATACGAGAAAACTCATATGCAAAATGACTAAATGTAAATTTACTTTTTATGCACAAAGAAAACAAAAAATAACAGTTTTATTCAATAATGTCTCCTCTTCTGCTTCTTCGATGCACATTCACAAGAATATGACAGCAGATACATGGTGCTGCTGACATCACATGGACAATTTTAATGATGTCCTTACTACCTTTCTGGGCCTTGAACATGGTGGTTGCGTTGATGTCTATGAAGGGTCAGAAAGCTCTCGGATTTCATCAAAAATATCTTAATTTGTGTTCCAAAGAACTACATGAGGGTTAGTAATTAATTACAGAATTGTAATTATTTTGTGATTATATAATAGCACCAGTTAAAAACTCACTGACACTAAAAATGAGTTCCAATAGATGCTATGTCACTGACCTGCAAAGATGCGCAGGCGTTTGCGTCTCGGAGGCGGCCCGAGTCCAGAAACACCAGTACACTCATCTTCATCATCACAGTCCCCGCTTTCTAGACCCTCCTCATCCTCGTCTGCCTGGCCTTGTCCAGCTGGGACTCTCCTCGCAGCGCCCCCTCCTGGTCGAGCCCTCCATCGCTTTTCGGGCAATGTCACCATCTGTAAAAGCTACAGAGAAAAGACGGTTAGCATTGAGGGTGGTGGAAAACTGAAAAAAAAAACATTACGATTCTAATGAACAGATATGCAATAACCGCTATTGGATGCTACTCTAGGACAGGGTTTTCCAAACTGGGGTGTGGAAATGTGTTACATTTTTGAAATATTAAATTGGAAACTCAAGGGACACTTTCAAGTAAATATTTTTGGTCAAAGAGGTTTGGTTGAAAAAACGTTTTGGAATCCTTGCTCTAGAAAATGTATCGTATAACAGTATGAGGTTAGGTTTATGGATTTGTTTTCAGATCACAATTACACTGTAGATGAACACTGTCAAACAGAGTCATGGGGAAATAAATTTGCAAGTGCTAAAAGTCAAATATTTTTTTTACAGTGGTTTCAGCATACTGTGAAAAATGGCCAACACTATGGGTGGAAGCTAGTTAGATTTACTGTACAGGCTATGAATAATATCTGAACTAATCTTTATCTTTAAAAAAAAAATTAAATTGCAGAACTAATAACAACAGAATTTGGTTTTGTATTTTATTGGTTGCTGACATTATATTCTTTTACAGTATAGCAAACTATTTTAAACAGCATTTCGTGAAATATTTTGTCATTATTATTCATAACATGTGAGCTGATATGATTCTATATTCATTTAAAAAAAATGGTCACCCTGCAGGACCATTTAAAAAAGTGAAAATTGGTTTAAAAAATTTCAAAAGAAAACAATTTTGACCAGATGAAGAACCTTGACTTCCAGTATTATTTTTTTACATAAATTCTTGATGTTGATAAGTATGCATCCACCAATTATTTAGATTTAATTTAGGGTTAAACAGATCAGCTGCTTCCTGACAAAAATGTAATTTCATAAATTGCTCAATGTGCATTATGTGTGCGGCATATGTGCTATGTATAAAACTTCACATTGAGGATTGATGTTGAGCATGATAAGGTTAAATATATAAAGTTAAATGATCTCATCAAGCCATTCATTTCCAAAAGACTTTTTCATGTCTTTCTTTTTAAACAGTACTGCATTGAAATAGAGGCATGCATAAAAGGATAAATGTTAAATGAGTTGATTCCTACATCGACCGCTGTTGTGTTTCGCCAAACTATAATAGCTGAAAATTCCATCGCCCCCCTCTGTCTTCTGCTTTTCCTTTAATCTTTCTACTCTGTCTCCCTCTTTTATTGATTTCCTTCCGATGTGCGGACACAAGCATGTGCTTGTTGATGTTGGTTTTTTTCGTCGCTGTTGTTGTTTTTGTCTACAGGAGAAAATTGAGATCAGATGGGTCTGGCCATAGATGGCTTCGCTCTGAAACAAATCATAGGGCAACAGCTTCTGACCAGCACACAGCTCTCTCTCTCTTTCTCTCTCTCTTTAAAAAAATTGATAATTATTATATTATAACCCTCAGAAGATAAACAGGCCTTACTAAACATACAAACCCCTCCATCTGTGATTTAATGTCAGCACATTCTCAGGAGGTCGGCAGGGAAAGTCATACAACATGTTCCACCAGATCGCCACACAGGCTCTATTCTGAACAAGTCCGCAGGGCCGGTTACAGCAGTGACAGAGAAACTGATTCATTTATGCAGCTTGCCCACCGGCAATGACACGGAAAAGCATAAAACGGACAAAACACGGCTGATAACGGTGTGAAAATGAGCTCGGGATAGCGCCACCTAGGTGAACCACACTCCCTCAGTGACTTGTGCTGTTCATGAAACTGAAATAACAACAACGCGCCTGTTTTCCCTGTGCGAGGAATGGGCCTTTAATGCACTCGGCTCTCTAGTTTCAACAGCATGTTTTTGGAGAGCTGCATGAGTCTAAGCCCTAAGCACATTTACTGAGGGCTCGGAATTCCTTCCTGAAGACCGTTGCCCAGTAACGACGTGAGACGGGCCGTCCCCACAAACCATTTCAACTCTGAAAGCAAACAGTCGTAAAGAGAAAAAGAGAGAGAGAAATCTGTATTTTAAAACAAACTCTAAAAAAGGTATAGAGAGAGAAAAGAAAAGCGAAAAGCTTCAGGACAACTGTTTGGCTGAGCGTTTGGCACTGGGTGTATGGAGAGAGTAGGCCGAAACGATGGAGCACAGCCACATGCCACCCCACACACACACACACACACACACACATGTGCAGTGGCCAGCTGAGGTCGCACAGGATGCTTTGGTTTGGCTGGTTAGAGTACATTTCTGTACACTTCTGCTTTAGGGCAATAAATTGCATTGCATGCAAAGGCAGAATGCATTTATTTTGCTTACCGTGTTAACAAGTAACAGGATTCACACTGAACACAAAACTGTGCAACAGAAGAACGTGTGACAACAACTAGTATTTTGGAGTCTATTTTTGTCACACACAGTTACTCACCCATTGTTTGAAAAAAGAACTAATCTGTTACACAGTGCTAGGCGCTCAAACACTGTATATGCAGCAAGTCAGACAACTTAAGCAGTATGCAGTCTATGAACACTGGGTTTGATTCCTTGGTAAACGTGGCCCAGCTCCTTATGTAAATGAGATTTTATTAAGAGCAAATTTGTAGAATTCAGAGGTGGAGCCGTGGTCTGACAGACCGAGCGGATCAATACTGAATGCTGGACGATGGTCGGTTAAAATAGCTTTCAAAGGTTTGGGTTCATAAGATTTTTGAAATAAGTCTCTTATGCTTACACAGACTGGATTTATTTGCTAAAAAATACAGTAGTAGTATGAAATAGTATTACAATTTAGAACAACTGCTTTCATTTTGAATATCTTTTTTAATGCAATTAAAATTTTATTTATTCCTGTGATGCAAAGCTGAATTTTCAGGATCATTACTCCAGTGTCACATGATCCTTCAGAAATCATTCTGATATAATGATTTGCTGCTCAAGAAACATTTCCTGTTTTTATCAATGTTGAAAACAGTTAGGCTACCTAATATTTGCTAAATACTTTTGTGAAACTGTGATATATTTTTTGTCTGAAACCTTTAAAATGGTCCAAATGAAGCCTTAGCATTGCATATTACTAATCAAAAATTAAGTTTTGATCTATTTACAGTGGGAAATGTACAAAATATCTTCATGGAACAGGATCTTTACTTAATATCCTAATGATTTTTGGCATAAAAGAAAAATCAATCATTTTGACCCATAGAGTGTATTGCTGGCTATTGTTACAAATATACCTGTGCCACTTATATCTGGTTTTGCGCTCCAGGGTCGCATATAGAAATTTGCATAATGTAATTTGCATCTTTCAGCTGACCTTATAAAGCCCTGTGCCCTATCATATCAACATGTAATAACTGTGGTAACAATTCCATTGGCCAACACATGATAAACACTGATAAATATTTTCAGTTACTCAACACATTAACCCCGATATCGCTTTCATTTTCTCAGATCAATACTGTCAGTGTGAGAACACAACGCTATGTGTCAGATGCAGTAATGCTGCTGCTATAAAACAAGCCTGGCGTGTACTGGAGAGCCTCAAGGAAGCACAGAGAACACAAATAAAACAAAATATGCTTGATAAATCAACTGGAGGACTCCCCTCCTCCTCTTTCTCTCTGCGGTCCAGAGGCTTCGGGAACACAGGGCTCATGGAATGCAGCGGAGCTCAATGCAAAAAATGCAATTAGTGTCTGTTCAGCCATGCGATCCCTTCTTTCCCTTACTACACAGAACGCAAAGGAAAACTCAGCTCACAAACTCACAAAAGGACAACACATGGCGAAGTGCTCAGCCGCGAGAGAGACGCAGTGACCACAGGCCTGTCGCTAAGCCCCACACCAGGCCTGAACTCTGCTCAGGGTCAGCGCTCAGAGCAATATAGTAATGCCACATGGCAGTTTACTGTTTAATCAAGCAGACAAGCAATGGAGCGTACAAGAGGAGAAAACTCACAGACGGGTTTCTGGAAATTATAAGACCATGACTAAACAATGATTAGCCCAGTGCAGATCTCATGCAGAAAACCTGCTGCCGCTGTGATGATATGGTCTTGTGGGTGAGTGTTGCCTTGGGGTTGCTACGATTCTGTAAATAAAATACATATCATGTTTTTCTACATTCCCTTGCAACTTCTTGAAAACCCCTGAGGTATTCATGTATTTGAAGCACAAACATGAAAAGTGTGTTATAAAGTCAAGTTTAAACTTCTTTTAATCTTTAAACTGATTTTTGAACAATTAAAATATATTTTTGTAGTAAAAAGCACTTAGAATATGCCTAGATTACCTAGAAAAGGCGACTTTTTAATCTTACAATACAGGTTTTTGACTTTTCTGACTCAGTCCTACAATACATCTCCAACACTGACAAAAAAAAAAACAAATCCACCTACTGTGGAGAAAACATGAGAGGACAAGACTTTTTCTTCTGGTAACCACAACACACGCTGTGGGGCGGCAGTGAGCAGCTGAGGGTTGTGTATGGCCAGGGTATAAAGACCCCAGAGGGGACGGAGATAAAGCCTGTGGTTTGGCCCTCGCACTGCAGCACCATATCCAGCGTGTCACCGCTCTGAAGTGAAACCCAAACAGGGTCAGGACAGGGACACGGCTTCCCTTTACAGCAGCCTATATGTTTATGTGTCTGCAAGAGAAAGAAACCAAGAAAACCGGATGAAATGTAGCGAAGACTTTTTTCCATCCTAGCTCTGATTAGCATCATACCGTGTATTGTGCCTGTTCAAGAGGAAAAACAAGCATGTCTGGACTTGTGCCGTAGCTTGTGGTCTGTTCATATGGTGCTCTGCATGCTGTTGTACTATATATGAAACAGCTACACGTACATGCACTACAGTTCAGATGTTTGCGGTAAGATTTTTTTTCTTGAAAGAGAGAGAGAAATTCCTTTTATTCGGCAAGGATGCATTAAACTGATCAAAAGTGACAGTGAAGACTATTATAATGTTACCAAAAAATGTGTGTTACAAAAGAATGCTGGTCTTTTGAATTTTCTATTCATCAAAGAATCTGGGAAGAAAATCTATCACAGTTTCCACAAAAATATTAAGCAGCACAGCTGTTTTCAACATTGAATACTGTTTCTTGAGCAGCAAATCAACATATACGTAAAAATGATTTCGGAAGGATCATGCGACACCGAAGACTGGAGTAATTTAGCATTGGATCATGAGAATACATGTATTTTAAAATATATTCAAATGCAAATCAGTTAATTGAAATTGTAATAATGTTACTATTTTTACTGTATTTTTTTGCTCAAATACCTGCAAGCCTTGGTAAGCATACATTTCAAAAACATAAAAAAATTCGTACTGATCCCAAACTTAGTTTCCAGGACTGCGGTGCTTTAAACTGGAGCACTATGAACACTCTCAAATGCTCGCAGCGCACATCGTTCTTTAGAAAAGAATCTGAATAATCAAATAAGCCTGGTGCTTAACCTCAGTGTAATTTCGTTTGAATTGTAATTTCCTACATTCTTAAAATGATTACATTATGACCTCTGCCCTACATACAGCGCTTTTGAATTTCCTCATTTATATGAATCCATCCAAAGGTCACACACATAAAAACAGCCACAAGAGTGTGTGAGGACCTTACATCCACTTTAGTTGTAGTGGTTCATACTTGAGGAAAGAAGGGATAAAACCGGTACATTTTCACTGTGTGAGTCATGGAAACTTCACTGCAAACCCGCATGCGCACACATTTCAAGCATTACTCAACATTTCATGAAACTGAGGTGATAAAGAGGGGGGTTTTCTGGACCTTTATTCCCTTTCTGTCCCAGCATCCACTCTCACCTGTCTGAAGCAGAGGCGCTCACGCGAGACACAGTACGTCTGAGACAGATGAAAGAGACAGATTCATTTCCTAGAACCAATACCTGTTGGGACAGGAGCACAAAGAGCAGGCCTCCTCTAGCGGCCTGGGTGTGGGCTCCTCCAAAGATGATTTATGATTGTTTCACCACATTCGTCTGAATCAGTTCCTTTACAATCTAAACAAGTCTCTGTACTAGCTTCCCAATGCTGTTACAAAGCCATTTATCAAAGAAAGCCAAACAAATGACAGATTTGTGTGCCTTGAACAAAGGTATCTTTTGAAGAATCGGTCATTTGAAGAAAAAAAAAGGAAGGCAATGCTACACAGATTCAGAAAGGTGGGCTTCATTGTTGTTTATGTTTTATATAAAAATATGTCTGGGAGAGCTGATGACATGAAATGTATGTATGATTTATCCCACGCTGTTCACAATAAAAAAATAAAAAATAAAAAACTGAAGTCAAAAAAAAAAAGAGAGAAAAGAATTCACAGCTCTTTTATCTAGTGGTGTTAATGTTGGCATGTGTGCAGTAAATGCAGGCGATTGTTTGACAGAGTAGTGGGAGCTAAAAGAGTTTCTGATATGAGGGTTGCTAGCTAAATCTAATTAGTGTATGAGGACAGGCTTTGCTTGTCTTCTGCTTCAGGGCTTGACATGTTATCGCCATCGTTCCCAGAGTCATGTGGTCTGAAAGCAGTGCATCTGATATCACCATCTGATTCCCAGCCCAGCATTCTCTCATGGACACACATTGTGTGCTTTAAAGCACTGGTTCTCAACTAGGGAGCCTTAGCAAACTTCCAAGAGGACTCAAAAATATTCATCCCCTCAAAAAGTATGTGTGTAATATATAAAGAAGATATTTTGAAGAATGTGATGGCTGCTCTTTTCCTATACTATGTGCAAAATGCTAAATGTAGTCCACATGATTTATGTGCTACGTATATATGCACTAGAGCCACACAATATGTCTGTGTGAGAAATGACATTTTTTAATCATAATCTTCCCTATTAGTGAGCTGATTGAATAATTCTTTGAAAAAAAAGTCAGTTTCATAATTTTAATTACTGCTTGATTATACATAACACACTAATACTAATTCAGCTAGATTTTAAATTAAAATATTTTATTTTTGCCCAAATTATGCATGTATGATTTTAGACTGCTTCAGTTATCTAGCCAAAAAAAGAGTGTGATTTTCTCTTTTTCTTGTCAATGTTGCCGTTTGATTAATTTGAGTAACATAAGATACAGTAATTTGCCATTAAATGTCTTTTAGTATAACTCTGTATTATTCATTTCATATGTACAGGATTAGGTTATCTAATGTTATCTAAAATCCTCTTGTGTATCACATAATTCCTCAAGCTCCTGATCTATAAACCTCACCTCTTTTTCTCATTTATGCAGACAGATATAAGAGTATAGTATGATCTATACAAGCAAGCTTGAAAGATCCATAAATGCAGTCTAGAAATGTGTGTGTTTTTAACAGAAACGTCCCCGGTCTCGCTGAAGGCTTATCCTAAGCACTGACAATGAGCAGTGCGCCACAATGTGCACATGAAGCGCTTCCTCCTTCCTCTTTCCTCTTTCTCAGCATAATCCAACTGCTACATTATAGAGACATTGCTTTGCGCTGTGAGCCCCCCGTAACAAAAGGAAAGAGAGACAGAAGAGACCCTATGATGACCCTGTACGGAGAGGAAACAGGAAGTGAGACCTCTGACCCGCCGAGAGGCTCCTGTTGTGTTTTCCAGCGAGGGCCGCTGATGGAGCACCACGTTTCTCTGAGGCTCCTCTCTCGGCTCATGCTGGGAGATACGGAGTCATGAGAAACAGCACATAGAGACAAATCTCACAGAGAGCCCAGGGGAGGCTTGGGTTACACTATACAGCCTGAGAAACAAGACGGCCGTAACCCTTCCACCTGTACGCGTCTCCCCCTCCAACACAATCACATCTCAATGGACTCCATCTACAGCGCTCATAAGGAAACAAGAATCATGTTTGTCAGGAACACTGGCCCCCAGATGTGAGGCGCGGCTCCTGGTGGGGTGACCAGGGTTACTTTCCTAAACCATAACTACTCATATAAAACCAAGCTTAAAAAAGTTCATTAAATGCAAAACTAAAATGACATAAAACTATGTAAAACTACTATGTAAAACCAACCATTGAAATGTTTTTGAAAGAAGTCTCTATGCTCACCAAAGCTTCATTCATTTAATCAAAAACAGTAAAACTGTAACATTGTGAAATATTATTACAATTGTAAAATAACTGTTTAAATTTTAATATATTTTAAAATGCAGTTCCTGTAATGCAAAGCTGAATTGTCAGCATCGTTACTCCAGTCTTCAGTGTCACATGATCCTTCAGAAATCATTCTGATATGCTGATTTGCTGCTCAGTATACATTTCTTATTATTATCAATGTTAAAAAGTTGTGCTGTTTAATACTTTGTATAATAATTTTATACATTTGATATACATTTTCAGGATTTTTTAAATAAAGCTAAAACTAAAAAAAAAGTAACTGAAATATTTTGCATCATTATAAATGTCTTTAATGTCACTTTTAACCAATTTACTGCATCCTTTCTGAATACAGGTATTATTTTTATAAATGGCATTTAGAGTATATATAATTTAAATATATTATATATATATATATATATATATATATATATATATATATATATATATATATATATATATATTTATAGTATATAAAAAAACTTTTATTTATACTTTAAATGCACTGAATTGTTTGCCTTTAATGTAAGTGTTAAATAAAAAGGTCTTGATAATTTTAGATTTAAATGACTCTGCTAAAATTCTAATATATAAACAACCCATTAATATTAATCTAAAATTAAAATGAAATTCGAAACCAATTTACCAATTTGAGAAGACGTTTCAGCCCATCCATCCTTTATCATGTACAAAAAGCACTGAATAAAGCGTGGGCTGAAACGTCTGCTCTTGGTCTGTTTTTTAAGACACTTTACACTATTGTCACTTATTCACTTTTGCATATGGAAAATAAAAAAAACTATTTTTGATAGTCTTTTTTTGGTCATATGTGGACAATTTCAGCTACCTGTTGGATTAAAACTTTCTTCTTTTTTTCTACATGAGAACTCATTGTTCTTTTTGAGTGCACACAATTCCTCTTTGATGAAACAAATTTTTAAACAATATTAA